>NC_041389.1:424570073-424675263 GCF_002162155.2 Triticum dicoccoides
CCTCAGGCCCCGCGGGCTGGCGGCGGGCACAGAGGAGAGAGAGGGAGGCGCGGGATGAGGTGACCGGGCCACGTGGCGAACGCGGGTTGGCAGCAGGGGCGGCTGTCGGTGAGGTGGCACGCCGGGATTGGGCAAGGAGGCGGCGGAGGACACGTCCGGTGCGGAGGCGGACATGTCCGGCAGCGGGGAGGAGTTTGGCTAGGGTTTGATCCGCGAAAATGGACGGGGAGGACGTTTGTATAGGCATAGGGAGCTAGGAGAGTCCAAATGAGGAGCGGTTTTCGCCCACACGATCATGATCGAACGGCCGAGAGCATGAAGGGGGTTTGGATTGGTTATTGGGCCATTTTGGAAGGGTGTTGGGCTGCACACAAAAGAGGCCTTTGCGGCTACCCGGTTAACCGTTGGAGTATCAAACGGACTCCAAATGGCATGAAACTTGACATGCGGTCTACTGGTGGTGTACAAGGCCGCTTGGCAAACCTCGGTCCATTCCGAGAATGTTTAATACCCGCACACAAAAAGAGGCAAAATGGGGCGCCGGGGGACATAGGAGTTCCAGATTGCAAAACGGACAACGGGGAAAATGCTTGGATGCATGAGACGAACACGAATGCAAAATGAGATGCACATGATGACATGGCAAAATGCAACACGCAAGCAAATGACATGGCAAGGATGGCGAATAACTGGCAGACACCTGGCGCATCGAATCTGGGGCGTTACAACCACCCACTAGCATGACTCTAATATCACCATCTTTATATCGCAAAACTATTGCAAGGAATCAAACATATCATATTCAGCGATCTACAAGTTTATGTAGGATTTTATGACTAACCATGTGAATGACCAATTCCTGTCATCTCTCTAAATAGATTTAAGGGAAGCAAGAGAGTTTAATTATTTCTACAAAAGATATGTACACGCTCTTACAAATATAAGTCAAGCAAAAGAGCATTCTACAAATAGCGGTTTTCTATGTGAAGAGAAACAGGCAATCCAAACTTCAAATGATATAAGTGAAGGACATGAAGCATTCTATAAAGCCATACTCAAAAGATATAAGTGAAGTGCAATGAGCATTCTATAAATCAACCAAGGACTATCTCATACCAGCATGGTGCATAAAAGAAAAATTAAAACTAAATGCAAAAGACGCTCCAAGATTCGCACATCACTTGAACGAAACAAATTCGAAAACATACCGATACTTGCTGAAGAAAGAGGGGATGCCTTCTGGGGAATCCCCAAGCTTAGACGCTTGAGTCTCCTTGAATATTTACTTGGGGTGCCTTGGGCATCCCCAAGCTTGAGCTCTTGCCTCTCTTCCTTTTCCTCATATCAAGACCTCCTCGATTAGACACTTCATCCACACAAAAGTTCAACAGAAAATTTGGTAGGATCCGTTAGTATAATAAAGCAAATCACTACTCTAAGTACTGTAGCAAGCCAATTCATATTTTGTTTTTGCATTGTGTCTACTGTAATATAACTTTTTCATGGCTTAATCCACTGATATAAATTGATAGTTTCATCAAAACAAGCAGACTATGCATCAAAAACAGAATCTGTCAAAATCAGAACAGTCCGTAGCAATCTGAACATTCACCATACTTCTTGTACCCCAAACATTCTACCAAAATTAGGAAAAATAAAAAAGTTGTACATCAAGACAGTGCAAAAAGAATCAGAACCATTTGACATTCCAGTAAAAAAATGTAAAATCGCACACTACAGCCAAAGTTTCTGTCCTGCACCGTACAAACCAACAAGCATTGTAAACATCCTAAAGGCAAACCTTGGCACAGTTATTTATAATACAATGGAATTGTACAAGGGGATAATTATTTTTGTTGAAAAGTTTCGATAATCAAGATTCACAAAGTTTCCATGAGCATGAACAAAGTTCAAGGCTAGCTCCCACTTCAACAATGCTTGTCTTTCTCACTTTCACTTTCCTTTTTGAAAAGTTTTTAGGTTCCCCTCTTTATTTTTTTGTTTTTAGACTATATAAAAGCACTCAACAGAAATAAATGACTCTCTAGAACTTCCAGGTTGTTTCCCAGGCAGCGCTTACTTTAAAGCCATTAAGCTAGGCATATAGTGCTCAAGTAATGGATCCACCCGGATCCCAAGGTATATCAAAGCCAATTTTAATTAACAATGATTTGTAGTTTAGTAGTGAGCACAAAGTAACATATATCATGTAATGACAAAGTCTAACTCTCTTCCTATGCATCGGCATGTCATAAAAGAACAATTCATGCACACAAAGTAAAGGCCAATGCATAGTATAAGTAGTTTCTTGCAATTCTATCGTATGGGAAACATATAGAGGTGGAGATATAGTTCCTCTTTCATAATAATTGCAAGTACGAGAAGCAAGAACATGCATATTATATCTATCAAAATCATCATGTGCAATGGTAAAAGGCAACCCATCAATATAATCCTTAATAAGCACAAACTTCTCCGATATAGTGTAGTTGGGAGAATTCAAAAAGATAATAGGACTATCATGTGTGGGTGCAATAGCAACAATTTCATGTTTAACATAAGGAACTATATCAAGTTCATCTCCATAAGCATAATTCATATTTGGCATCTTGGCCACAAGCATAGCAAGCATCATCAAAAAGGGATATTTGAAACAAATTCAAGGGATCATAGCAATCATCCTTCGGTAAGCACGAAGGGGAATTAAACAATGTGTGAGTTGAAGTGTTACTCTCATTAGAAGGTGGGCACGGGTGATCAATCCGCTCTTCCTCCTTTTGTTCTTCGCTCTCCTCCTCATCTGTTTCATCCAATGAGCTCACAATTTCATCAGTTTCTTCTTCCATAGCTTACTGCAAAATATTAGTCTCTTCTTGGACAGCGGAGACTTTCTCAATAAATGCATTAATATTGTAATTGTATTCATAATTTTCATAGCAATATCTAAGTATAGCAAGATTTTTTGGTCTATAAACTGAATCATCAAAATCGTCAAACGCTTTAAACATAGATTCAATCTCATAAGCACCCATAAAAGCAACAAATTATTGTATTTGTTCCACATCATCGTAATCATATATACCATTAGCATAAGAAGCTAAGGTTTTATTATCATTGAATTTGCATGAAAAGGTAAGGTGTGGAGCCTTCATCCTAGAGCAACAAGTATAATCATGTATCAAGCATAGTTGATGAGCATACCAATGCAACATAGAAATTTGATCCCATAAAAGTTTCCCTTTTTGTGTCAAGCGATAATCCCTAAAGTATTCACGTTGATCCAATGTGTCTCCCATAACATAATTGAATGGGGTTTTCTCAGGATTATCAAAGTAGTACATAATATCTTGAACATAACGAGCATCGAGGGTTTTAGGAGGTTCCCCATCTCCATGAGTAGCAAGTACACCTATATTTTTTGGTATTTCATGTTCCATATCCATAACTAAAGATAGAGAGCAACTTAGAACAGCAAATAAAAATTACTTAGTGATAAAGCAAACAAGCACACACGAGAATATTCACCCCATGCTACGACTCCCCGGCAATGGTGCCAGAAAAAGGTCTTGATAACCCGCAAGTATACGGGATCAATTGTAGCCTCTTTCAATAAGTAAGAGTGTCGAACCCAACGAGGAGCTAAAGGTAGAACAAATACTCTCTCAAGTCCTATCTGCCACTGATACGACTCTACGCATGCTTAGTGTTCGCTTTACCTAGAACAAGTATGAAGATAGAAGTACTTTGTAAGTGTTGTTGGATAGGTTTGCAAGAATATAAAGAACGCGTAAATATAAACTAGGGCTTGTTTAGATAAAGATGCAATAAAGTAAATATAGCGAGTGTGGAAAAGTGGTGGTAGGAGTTGTGAGATTGTCCCTAAGCAATTAACTACTTTACTAGACCACTAATCACTATTGCAATTCTATTTGAGGGAGAGGCATAAGCTAACATACTTTCTCTTCTTGGATCATATGCACTTATGATTGGAACTCTAGAAAGCATCCGCAACTACTAAAGATCATTAAGGTAAAACCCAACCATAGAATTAAAATATCAAGTCCCCTTTATCCCATACGCAAACAACCTACTTACTCGGGTCTGTGCTTCTGTCACTCACGCCACCCACCATAAGCAAATCATAAACATATTGCAAACCATACAGCGGGAATCCCTCAGGCTTGCACGACACGGAGAGCACCATAGGACAACACCAATAATAAAACATGCAACTGAAACCAATCATAGCAATTCATCAATCACCAATAGGACAACGAAAATCTACTTAGACATCATAGGATGGCAACACATCATTGGATAATAATATGAAGCATAAAGCACCATGTTCAAGTAGAGGGTACAGCAGGTTGCGGGAGAGTGGACCGCTGAATATAGATGGGGGAAGGTTCTGGAGATGTTGGTGAAGATGGCGGAGGTGTTGGTGTAGATCGCGGAGATGATGATGGCCCCCGACAGTGCTCCGGCGCCATCGGAAGCAAGAGGGAGAGAGCCCCGCTTCTTCTTCTTCTTCCTTTACCTTCTCCCTAGCTAGATGGGAGAAGGGTTTCCCCTCTGGTCCTTGGCTCCCATGGCGTGGGAGGGGCGAGAGCCCCTCCGAGATTGGATCTATCTCTCTATCTTTCTCTGTTTCTGCTTTCCCTAATCCTTCCCCTTCACCGTTTCTTTTATATCCGAAGATCCGTAACTCCGATTGGGGTGAATCTTTCGCCCAGATTTTTCTCATAAAATTATCTTTCTTGTGGCAAAAGAAGAGTGTCAACCGCCTTACGGGTGGACCACGAGAGTGTCAGGCGCGCCCAGGGGAGGGCGCGCCCCCTGTCTTGTGGCCACCTCAGACATCGTTTCGCGTTGATTCTTCCTCTGAAAAATCCCAAATATTCCAAAATAATTCTCCGTCCGTTTTTATCTCGTTTAGATTCCATTTGATATTGGGTTTCTGTGAAACATAAAACATGCAACAAATAGGAACTGGCACTGGGCATTGGATCAATATGTTAGTCCCAAAAATAGTATAAAAAGTTGCCAAAAGTATATGAAAGTTGAAGAATATTGGCGTGGAACAATGAAAAATTATAGATACGATGGAGACGTATCAAGGAGGAACAGGTGGAGGATGATGGGACGATCGAGGACCTCACCAGGAGTGGCGGGACCGACCTCGCAAGGATAGCTGGCAGGACCAGCCTCGCGAGGGGGCTTGGAGGGATCATTCTCACGAGGATCGCTCGCAGGGCAACGCAGGCCTTCCTCCTCTGCCACCACCGCCAAGAAGGAATGACGACCACCACCAGGACGTGGGAGCTGGGGGCTTCCAGGAGCCACATGCTATCGCTTGCATCTTGGGCGGCGCCCAGGCCCCAGCCTCTCAGCGCATCTTCAAGAATTTTGCTCATGAGGTGAACGCAGTCCTCCACAAGCTCGAGGCCACGCGCCCTCTCAGGTGGTCCACGTGCGCCATCACGTTCAGCTCAGCGGATCAGCTCAAGTGTGCGGCTCCAGCTGGCGTCCTCCCAATGCTTTGTTTCCCAGTCATTAGCAATGTGCAAGTTACCAAGACCCTCATTGATGGTGGCATAGGGCTCAACCTTCTGTCCGTCGAGACGTTCAACAACCTCCAAGTGCCTTATGATCAACTCCAGCCAACCAAGCCTTTCTCAGGAGTCACTGAAGCTCCACCACTCCGATAGGGCAGGTTCGCCTCCCTGTCACTTTCGGACAGCACAAGAACTACCGTACCAAGCTCATCGACTTCGACGTTGCCCACATTCGCCTGCCATACAATGCCATCCTCGGGTATCCAGCCCTGGCCAAGTTTATGGCGGTAACTCACCATGGTTACAATGTCCTCAAGATGCCAGGAAGTGGCGGAATCATCACAGTCCCCTGCGAAGAGAAGGATGCGGTGTGCTCTCTTGAGCGTGCCTTCCAAGCTGCATCAATCGAGGACCAAGACAGCAAGAGCGGGAACCCTCCCGAGGCAGTTCCCAAGAAGAAGAAGACATCACCCAGCTCAAGGCCTCAGGAGGTTGGCATCTCCGGAGGCGCTGCTTCAGGATCTGCGCCCATGCAAGGGGCGCCTCCACCGTCGCATAGGAAGGCGCGCCCGGCACCCTCCTCGGGCAAGGCTTGGGGGCTCTCTCCTGGAGGGCCTCAGACTTTGCCAAGATCACGAGGGAGGCACTCGAGCACCACTTGGAGGCGTGCTTTGCGGCACATTTCCCTCAGGAAGGCATGGGGCAAGGAGGGCCCAACCCTCAGGAGTTCATCACCAAGGCCACTCAGGAGCTTCAAGAATCAAGAGTCATACGCGGCAATCGCCGCCTACCTGGTGTAGCTCCCCATCCAGGCGAGGATGGCGGGCTGCGCGTCTGCATCGACTACCCAGGGCTTAGCTGAGTCATGTCTCAGGAGCGCTTCTGGCCCTTGCGCATGGGACGCTACAAGGGTCCGCCACACAGCTATGTTCACATGCCTTTTAGCCTGCCGAACGCGGCTTCCGCTCACCAGCGTCTTTTGCGGAGCGTTCTGGTAGCTCAGGAGGCCAGGAACCACGCGGTCCTGGCGGAGATGGAGATGGTCCTCGAGGAGCCGCCTGGACTCCCAGAGCCTCCCGAGGATAAGGGCTCCGCTGGCTCGTGAGGATCGGCCTCTTCACCGTGCATCGTCAGCTACTTCAACACCCACTCTACAATGGTATCAGGTGATATCTTTCGAGTTCATTTCAGCTGGGAGCACCCTCAGGGCTGCATTATTCCCAGGTCGTGTGGGTCTGTCCCTGCGGCATGTGTCCCTTTTGCTTATGTCTTCAGTTTACCTTGCTGGGGGCGCCCCTCGGGCTGCATCATCCCCAAGCCGCTCGGGCCTGACCCAGTGGCATGTATCCTTCCTGCAGTTATCTAAGCCAATTTTCCTTCCATGCTTAACCTGCCTGTGATAATCGCCTGCTTGATTGACACATCCCTCTAGAGCTGCTCGCGCTGGCACGACGCTTGTGCATGGGTTCGTCCCTGCCGACAAATCTGAGTGGTCAAGCTCTGGCCTGCGGCAGCCCCGCAAACATCACCTCGCCAAACCCTCAGTGCCCTGATCACTCTCTCGGAGCAACCAATGGCTGGCTGGCAATCGTAATGGCAACCCATGCTTTTCTCGTGTTGGTTTACAGGGACTACCTGAGGCCTAAAACAGGAGGCATCGCGAGCTCTCTCCTTCTCTTACCCGTGCGATCCGCTTGTGCATTAAAAGGGGGGCACCTAAGCATCGTGACTCAGGAGCTCTTACTAGCTCTCCAGCCCTCACCCCCTGGCCTTGTCCACGGCATCGCGGCCTAGCATACCAGTGGAGACTAAGCTCGCTCGAGGGCCGGGACCTGAGGACGTAGAGCATGAAGGAGAGTACAGGGAAGGAAGGGGAAGCTCACGAAGGCCTAGCCCAGCTACATCCCAGCTGTAGGCATGCAAGTCCGGCGCCTCACGAAGGATCTACCCCCTGCTTTCGAGATAAGTCTCGCCCCTGGAATAGCTAATTGATGCGACACGAAACCCCCACTTAATGCGGCCCTGTGACGGTGATGTTGCCTTCCTTTCTCGCCTTTTGGCGGCTGCTTGAGCCCTAAAGGGGACCTCCTGAGCATCTCGCCTCAGGGGCTCTTACTGGACCTCAGGCCTCTCACCTTCTGGCCTTGACCACGGCATCGCGACCTGGCATACCAGCGACGGCTGAAGCCTGCCTGGGGACCGGGACCTGTCAGCGTAGAGCACCAAGTCGTCGCGAGGTTAGAAAGGGGGAACCAAGCCGGAACAGGACAAGCATTTGCACCACTTCATAATCAGGATAATATCAACAAAAGACATTGTGGACACTTTACATGCCCCCACGGGGTAATTTCTCAATTCCTCGTAGGGAACAAAAGGTGCGAATCCTAAGGAGCCCTAACTAAACGCGCCCTCGTGGCCGACGCCATCATCAAGAGTGGGCCACGGGAGGCCGGTGCCAACCCCATCCAGATCAGCCATGCCGGCGGCCTGATGCAGCCGCCCTGCTCCAAGCATGACGCGAGCTCGGGGGCACGTAGCTGTCATCACTCATCTCCAGAGTCGCGAGGAGCTCGGGAGAGTCGCTGGACTCCCAAGCATCTCCACTGCTGCAAGAGGAGCCGTTGGGGAAGTGGGTGGCAGGCCTAGCCCTTGCCACATCAATGTTCTAGCTGCCTCCTCTGGGGTAGCACTCCAGCCGGCGGCTTTCTGCATCAAAGACCTTGAAGAGCATCAAGGAGGCGCCATCATATTCGAAATGAATTACGAGGGTGCCCCCTATTCGATAGACCCGGGCGATCTCGCCCCAGCCCCAGGTGATGTAGACCTTGCCCGGAGCGACGACTTCGACCTCCGTTTCGGTCGCCGGGGTACCGCAGTTGGCATGCTGCAACCAAAGCTCGAGAGGCCCCCTCATCGGCATCTCGAAGGCGAAGAAGGGAGGAAAGCGAATCCAGGTGTCCGGAGGCATCACAACGTGGAGCACGAGCTCGCGAGAGGAGTCCGCGGCGTGGACTCTAGGAGCAAAGGAACGCACCGCCATGGCTCGTCGGCGTTGCCAACGGCGCGGGCGGCGTCGCTCGACATCTCCTTCTCCAGGGCCCTTAGCCCGGGCGTATTGGGGTAGCGGAAACCTCATCATCTGGCCTCGACATCTCTGGCCTCGCAACCTCATCGCGGCGGCGTCGCTTGGCGGCTCGTACCAAGGCCTCGACATCTCTGGACTCGCAACCTCATCGCGGCGGCCAGGGACCGGCCGTTTATTTGGTGGGAGCGTGTCGGGTCCCTCACAAGGGGCCTTTCCTTTCTCTTCAGCTGAGGACCGGCGGATTGGCGCCATTGGAGGCAAGGTGGAGGAGGAGCAAGGAAGAAGAAGCGAGCGGAGTAAGAAGAGATGGACAACAGGGGCTCACGCCTCTCCGTACTTATAGTCCAGGGGAGGCCAACCGTCGGCCTCCACGATTGCAGGTAATCATGACTCTTTTTGCATGCAGGAGGGACTCGTCAAATCGGGTAGTTGCCGAGGCAGCGTGGGGGAGCGGAGACGCCCACGTCCAATCAATCGCCATGTGGCGACCAAGGCCGCAGGCTGTTGGGGCCCGCGGTGCTCCGCACTTGCCCTTTGGCTTTGCTTCTAAGCCAAGTCCAAGCGCGCCTTCGGCCCACAGGCTACTGTCGGCGTTCTGGGAACGGGGGTCCCCAGACTTGCCGGCCTGCGGCCTGCAGCGTGGCTCAAGCTGTGGCCGAGTACGGTCCATCTTCATCAACCCTCGCGAGGGGCCAAGCCTCGCGGGGCGGACGACGCAAGGCTTCCTCAGGAGCGGCCTCACCAGGTAGGCCCACGAGGAGGTGGAGAGATCAAGGAAAGGAGTACCTCGCGACGTGCTCGTGACGCAAGCCATGACGATCGAGACTAGGCGGGCGCCGGCTAGCGCAGTGTCCTCGTTTCCTATTTGGTGCAAAGGGGGCAAGCGCAGGCGCGGAGTATCGAGGCACCAAGCAAAGGTTACCATATCGGTGCAACGATACCAAGACCAGCAGGACGGCAGGACGGAGGTCACCGTGGAGCCCAGGACGGCGTCATCGCCAGTGCCTTTGGCAGTCGAAGACCAACTTTAGTCAGGATAACTTGTACAAGCTGTCCCCCTTCAAAATGGACGTTGTTGGCTCCCTTCCCGCTCAATATTTGGGAAGAGGACCAGGGCCCCTATAAATAGAGATAGCCACCACCGTAGAGAGGGGATCATCTCATCCAGAGATCATCTCATCCATAGATCATCTCATCCAGAGCTGATCGAATCCTTCCCAAGTAGAACACCGCACCAGCTCAAGAACACCCCTTGCGAGGCTGTTCTTCCTCTGTACTGTTCATCATCAGCCCCAGAGGCAATCCACCACACCACACACTGGATTAGGGTATTACACCACAACGGTGGCCCGAACCAGTGTAAACCTTGTGTCCCTTGTGTTGTTCATCGTGTAGCTTAGATTCACGACGAGGTTTTGGGACGTGGATCGGTAGGGAGAAGATCTTCGTGCGCACCCCAGAGTTCGAACCTCAAGGGTTTTGCCGGAACCCGATATCCGATAGACCCCACCTTTAGCTGGACTCACCATGTATGCGAAGGGCCTATCCTCGTCTTTCAAGGCAGAATCAGGAGACAGAAGCGAAGAGTCGATCTCAGCTAAACCTTTTCTCCACAACACTCCTCCAGCCTTGAGCCCTTATGACGAATCGGCAACTGAGGGTCGAGGGTCGCCCCCGGTCCTAGGCGGCTTGACCTCAAATACCCCTTTGGAAATTTCACAATAAGGCCAGGGCCGACCCTTAGTTTTTGAGGATAATCCAGACCCCCTCGAGGATCCGACACCATACCACGAGCTTAGCTCGACCTATGGAAACCAAGGACCGGCTAGGGCAAAGGCTGCCCCACCCCGTTATGACGGAATTTAGCCTAGAGCCCTCGAATTCGGCGACCCTCGCTATGTTAAACGAGGCACTGGACCGAATCTAGAAAATGACCATCCAGGAGGACTTGCCCTCAGCCCACAATCATAAACCCTTCGAGGCATACCATAGGGGATTTTACGTCCCACCCACCACCCACTTGGTAGCCACTGTCGAAGATTTAACCGACATGCTAGATTATAATTCGAAAAACGCCGAATACATGGACAAGGATAGCGGAGCCACGACTAGCACCGACGTTGCCCCCCTCCCGGTCATCGGCTGCTGGTCGGCCACGTCCACCTACGATATTTACATGGTTGACACCCCCAAGGGCGGTGATGGCACTCCCAGTTAGGACCAAAACAATCCCGGAGATGAGCCACCCAAATGCCACAGATAGCGTCGTCGATCAAAGGGACGTTGAAGCCATGCGAGCAACATGGACTCTGCGGAGAAGGGCACATTGAGTAATAAGGATGACCTCGCCGGGCCTACAGCCAATGAACATCATCAGGATGACCCCGCAGGGCAGGAGGACCCACTCAACCAAGAGGAACCCGATGACTCTGAAGACAACAACTACCTCCCACCCTCTGAAGAGGAGGCCAGTCTCGAGGATAACGATTTCATCATCCGCGAAGACCCGTTGGAGCAGGAATGGTTCAAACGGAGGCTTCTAACCACCGCCCGCGGTCTAAAGAAACAAAAATGATGAATCAAGGCCGAACAGGACACCCTCAACGATAGATGGACCAAAGTCCTAGCTGCCGAACAAGGGTACGACCGCGAACAGCCAACCAAAAGTTATCCCAAGCGAAGATTATTACTGCCGCAATTCAACAACGAGGCCGTAGAGCCAACACGTCCAACATACAAACGCGTCGAACAGCCGGACCGCACCCTTAGAGGGTGGGACAGAGAAGCTGACGAGGCCAAGCACTCCGCCACCCCACCTCGCCATTACGGTAAGGATCAAGTGCGGCATGCCTACAAATATGACCTTCGCCATGACCTGGACACTCAAGAAGGCCATACCAGATCCATCTATGTACCCAGAGAAGACACACCCGCTCACCGGGAAGGATATTACGATTGGCTGAACCAAAATGATAGAGTCCGAGAGCAACAGCGGACTCGGATGGCCGAAGACCTATGATGCGATGTAGCCCAAGTTCAGGGCGCTGCACACCCCCTATGATTCGAAGAGAGGGTAATGCAACATCAATTCCCGAAAGGCTTGAAGCCTATGAACATCGAACCATACGACGAAACCATAGACCCGGTCGTATGGATAGAGGATTTCCTCCTCCACATTCACATGACGCGAGGAGATGACCTCCATGCCATCAAGTATCTGCCACTAAAGCTTAAAGGTCTAGCTCGACACTGGTTGAACAACCTTCCCGAAGAATCTATAGGCTGTTGGGAAGAGCTTGAGGACACTTTTCAAGTGAACTTTTAGGGCACCTATATCCGGCCTCCAGATGTTGATGACCTAAATCGCATCACACAATAGCCCAGAGAATTTGCCCGACAATTTTGGAACCGATTCCTGACCAAGAAGAACCAGATTGTCGACTGTCTAGATGCTGAGGCCTTGGCCTCTTTTAAGCATAGTGTCAAGAACGAATGGCTTGTAAGGTAGCTTGGCCAGGACAAACCAAGAAATATGGAAGCCCTTACTTCTCTCATGACCCGCTTTTGCGCTTGCAAAGACAGTTGGCTCGCTCGTAAAAACACCAACCCCGACACACCCAATACCTCCGAGGTTCAGGATGGAAATGGAAAGCCGTGACGTAGCAAGAGTAAACGTCGCCACAATGATGGCGAGGGCAAGGATATGACAGTAAATGTTGGGTTCCAAAATCCGAAGTCTGGATCCTGAAAGAAGGCCCCTAAAGGCAACAATGATGGCCCATCCACCTTAGACACAATTCTGGACAGGCCTTACCAGATCCACGACACATCAGAGAAGCCCACCAACCACTCCAACCATAACTGTTGGGTGATAAAGCAGGTCGGCAAGCTCACAGCCGAAGACTTGGGAAAAAGCCCTCTAAGCGAGGAAGATGATGAGCCCCACAGGCCGAATAGTGGAGGCCAGAAACCCTTCCCTTCCAAGGTCAAGACGGTAAATATGATCTACGCAACCCACATACCGAAGAAGGAGCAGAAGCAAGTGCTGTAGGACGTATATGTCGTCGAGCCCGTAGCACCAAAGTTCAATCCATGGTCAGCCTGCCCGATCACTTTCGATCATAGGGACCAACCGACCATCATACGTCACGGAGGGTCCACGGCCTTAGTGCTCGACCCCATCATCAATGGATTCCACCTCACTAGAGTCCTAATGGACGGCGGTAGTAGCCTCAATTTGATATACGAGGACACAGTGCGGAAGATGGGGATCGATCCGTCAAGGATCAAACCCAGTAACACCACCTTCAAGGGAGTCATTCCAGGAGTAGACGCCCGCTGCACAGGCACTGTGACGCTTGAAGTAGTGTTCAGATCTCCAAACAACTTCCGAAGCAAGGACTTGATCTTCGACATTGCACCTTTTTGCAGTGACTATCACGCCCTCCTCGGCCAAACAACCTTTGCTAAATTCAATGTCGTTCCGCACTACACATACCTCAAATTGAAGATTCCTGGTCCTTCGGGCGTAATAACTATCAACGACAATACATAATGCTCACTTCAGACCGAAGAGCACACTGCGGCCCTAGCAGCTGAAGACCAAACTGGCCCACATGGGTCCCGATACCGGCCGGCCATAAAGGCCGGTGACAATAGTAAATGGGTCCAAACCCGCTCCCCATCATGGGAACCCGCATGTGTTCGTCGCAAATAGGAATGTGCGCCCCATGACACGCCCAAAATCTTTGCGCTCCATGTTCCTCGTTGATACACCCAAAATCTTCGCGCTCCACATGTGTCTGGCGTGCAAGGGAAAAGCACACCTGGGGCCACACTGCCAGGCGAAAAGTCAAGGCGACCATCCAGATTCGCCTCCGACCCCCCCCCCACCCCCAGCGCGTGCTCGGCCGCCACCCAGCCGATCCCGGGGCCGTCCACCACCCACCACAGCTAGATAGACCATTCCCCGCCAGAAAAGAGAAGAGGTTTCGCCGAGGCAGCCTCTCCATCACCATCTGGGCAACTTTTCCGGTGTTCCGGCCATGCAGGGGCTGTACACTGGCGGGTGTGCGCCCACCTCACCTACAAGGTGTTCGGTGATTTGCCCGGCCCGGTGATGGACTCGGACGACAAGGAGGCGCTCGCGGCGTTGCTAGATGAGGAAGCTGAAGCCGACGTCCAGGAGCAGGAGCATCTCATGGTGGTCGCCGCCCTCGTCGGCCTGCTCGCGAGCAGTGAAAAGCCGCAGCGAAGTGGCTCGGCACCGGGGCGGGTGAAAGTAAAGAATCGGCATCGTCTGGAAGGCTACTGCATTCTCTACTCCGACTACTTCGCCGACGCTCCATTGCACGGCGAGAAAACATTTTGGCGCCTTTATCAGATGAGCCGAAAGCTTTTCCTTAGGATTGTGAATTCCATCCGGGAGTTCAACAGCTACTTCAAGTGCAAGAAGGATTGCACCGGCACACTTGGATTCACCTCAATCCAGAAGTGCACATCAGCTATGAGGATGCTTGCATACGGAGCTTCCGGTGATTCACTCGACGACTATGGGCACATGGCCGAGTCCACCACCATTGAGTGTTTCTACAAGTTCTGCAGGGCAGTAGTGGCAATGTTTGGACCGCAATACTTGCGAACACCCAATGCGGAAGACGCTGCTCGGATCCTAGCACAGAATGCAGCAAGAGGATTTCTTGGGATGCTTGGAAGCATCAACTCCATGCATTGGAAATGGAAGAACTCTCCATTTGCTTGGCAGGGGTTGTACAAAGGCGCCAAAGGCGGTTGCAGTGTGGTACTTAAGGCAGTGGCCACACAGGACCTCTGGATTTGGCACTCTTTCTTTGGGATGCCAGGAACTCACAATGACATCAATGTCCTGCAGTGCTCCCCTATCTTTGCCAAGCTTGTTGAAGGTCATTCTCCTCCGGTGAACTTCGAGGTCAATGGGCGGCAGTACAACAAGGGGTACTACTTAGCTGATGGCATCTATCCGAGATGGTCAACATTTGTGAAGACTATCTCAAACCATGTGCCAGGACGCAAGAATGCCTTCTTTGCGAAGGTTCAAGAGGCTTGTAAAAATGATGTCGAGCGGGCATTTGGTGTGCTCCAATCTTGATTTGCTGTTGTCCGGTACCCTGCTCAGACTTGGTTGAAAGATCAAATGTGGGAGATCATGACTTGCTGTGTCATCTTGCACAACATGATCATTGAGAGTGAGCAAGAAGAGCCAGTGTTTGACACAGAACCATATTATAGGCAGGGTCCTGTTGCCCAAGTTGATCACCAGCTACCAGCAACCTGGACTTCCTACCTCAATATGTGTCAGGAGATCCGAGACCGACAAGTGCATCAAGAACTGCAACACGATCTGGTGGAGCACCTATGGAGGCTCAAGGGCGATGCCGGGAATGACGTGTGATGAAATATGAGTTTTTATTTGTTGAACTATATAATTTGTATTGAAATATTTGTTGAACTATTTGATTTCTATTGATTTTTTGTGATGAACTATGGAGGCAAAAACACGCCGAAACACGTCGAATTATGTGATGAACTATTTGATTTCTATTTTTGTTGAATTATTTATGGGAGAATTCATGCCGAAACACACCGAACCGCGTCGAATATGAGCCGATTCACGCACATATCGGGTCGTTTTTGGATGAAAGTGGGCCGAATAATGGCCCGAAATCGGCGCCTGGGGGCGACGGCTGGGTGCCCAACCGCCCCCAGAGCTGAATTTGCCGCCGGCTCGCCCCCAAGCGGTGATTTTTATGCATCCTGGGGGTCAACGACTGGAGATGCTCTAAGTGCCTGGCAATGAGCGATCACACACATTAACGAAAAGCTTACCTTGCACCTCGTCAAGCCGTTTGTTGACAAGGTCAAGCTCCTTGTTGGAGCGCTCGAGCTTCTCGTCCATCTCCTTTAGTGACGGGGCATTAGCAGCTGCAGCCAAGGAAGATGTTGCGTCAGCACAAAAACATTGACATTATTGATCAACCTACAGAGTTTGATCCTCTGCAAGCTTCTCCAAAGTCCATGCAGAGTCCTGGGGGCTGCTATGTACACGGCCTATTCAAACTAAAAATTACAACTGCTTTATAGAATAAGAGTATTACTTCACTTACCTCAAAGCCTGTTATCAAGCCTTGAATATCATCGTTCATTCCAGAATGAATGGACCGAACACCCTGTATAACCGCACCCATAATGGTGCGGTGCTCGTTGACCATGACAAAGTTGCTCACCAACTCCGCCAACACGTCGAGCCAGCCCTCCGCTCCCCGATTAGAGGTGTTCGACGCGGGTGTCAGGACCTCATCACCTTCCCCGCCGAAAGGAGGAATTGGCTCCCTCGAGGGCCTCGAGGGCTTGAGAGACGGGTGATGTATGGGTTCAGATGATCTGGATCCCCTTCCTGCGTTAGCCAGGAGGGATGCTGAAAGCACAAGTGCTCCCCAGGTGATTTTGGTAATTAATGTCAACATATCTCTTGTTGGACTAACATTTTTATCTAGTATATTTCAGATGACTTCAATAGTGGAGTGGCAGGACAAGAGGATGTGGAACCCCTTCAAGATGCTAAGGACAAACATTACCAAAGCTCAAGACTCTACATTTCTATTTTAGTGATCCAAGATCACATTGAGTCCATAGGAAAAGCCAATACTATTAAAAGGGGATGAGGTGTTGCTTAATGGTCTACTTGCTAAAAGTGCTTAGTGATATGCTCCAAAAGCCCTCAACAACTTTCTGTTTCCAGATATGTCCAAAACATGAATTCAAACTTGGCCCCACCGATTTGATTCTTCCAGCGCCACCGAGTTCATTGACATAGCTACTGCTAGAAACCCTAATTAGTTCGGTCTCACCGATGGGATCTCGATCTTACCGAAATGGCCTTGCAAACTCTCTATTGCCTATTCCAATTATTTTGGTCTCACCGAGATAAGCAGTCGGTCCCACTGAGTTTGCTTGACCAAGTCTCTGTTTGCTAATTGCTGAAATTGGTCTCATCGAGTTCACGCAATCGGTCTCACCGAGATGAGGTTTTTCCTTAACCCTAGCACATCGGTCCCATCGAGTTGATATTGTCGGTCCCACTGGAAATCCTAACGTTCACATTTTGAACCGGATCGATCTGACCGAGTTTCACTAGTCGGTCTCACCAAATTTGGGAAATTGTGTGTAACGGTTAGAATTTGTGTGGAGGCTATATATACCCCTCCACCCCTTCTCTATTTGAGAGAGAGCCATCAGAACGTGCCTACACTTCCACTACTCATTTTCTAAGAGAGAATCACCTACTCATGTGTTGAGACCAAGACATTCCAATCCTACCACAAGAATCTTGATCTCTAGCCTTCCCCAAGTTTCTTTCGACTCAAATCATCTTTCCGCCATAGCCAAATCTATGAGAGAGAATTGAGTGTTGGGGAACTATCATTTAAAGCTCAAGAGCAAGGAGTTCATCATTAACACACCATCTATTACCTTTTGGAGAGTGGTATCTCCTAGATTGGTTAGGTGTCACTTGGGAGCCTCCGTCAAGATTATGGAGTTGAACCAAGGAGTTTGTAAGAGCAAGGAGATCGCCTACTTCGTGAAGATCTACCCTAGTGCAGCAAGTCCTTCGTGGGTGATGGCCATGGTGGGATAGACCAGGTTGCTCCTTCGTGGACCCTTCGCGGGTGGAGCCCTCCGTGGACTCGCACAACCATTACCCTTCATGGGTTGAAGTCTCCACCAACGTGGATGTATGATAGCACCACCTATAGGAACCACACCAAATATCTCCGTGTCTCCAATTGCTTTTGCACACTCTAATCCCATCCCTTTACTTTCTTGCAAATTGCATGCTTTAGTTTCCGCTGCTCATATACTCTTGCCATGCTTTGAAATGTAAATTGTGCTAATATCCAACCTCAACTTGAAAACTTAAAAACTACTACCTTTACTTGTTGAGTGTCTAATCAGCCCCCCTCTAGACTCCTCTTCTCGATCCTTTCAATTGGTATCAGAGCTTTGGTCTCCATTGCTTTGGTTTAATCACCATTGGAGGAAGATGGATGAGTCTATGATTGGGAGTATTAGACGTAAAGTGCCTATACTTGATGGAGAGTTCTATAATGCTTGGAAAAATGAGATGCTTGAGATTTTCCATGAATATCAATTGAACAAGTACATTACTACCCCTTGTGCGCCCCTTGTTGATCCATTGCATCCTACCCCCGATGAGTCTCTTGACATGATCGCAATCTTAGAACTATCAATCTTATCACTAGAGGATTGCGTACAAATTTGATTGCATGATTGCCAACTCTTGAATGTGCTTACCCCATATGGAGATATCTTGAGGAACGATTTCTAGCCTATTCCTTGAAAAATTTAGATGAGATTCTTCAAAAGTCCATTGCTTTAAATAAGATGAATCCTAATGATCCTAAGTTTGGTGATTGTCTATTTGAGCTTCGTCGCCTTATGTGTGCCAAAGGAGATGTTGAAATCATTAGTAACATCATCTCTGAAGTCATTAGAATTCATAAAGATGCACATTTTCATGATCATAAATCTAATGAATCACTCTCTCTAGGTAATGATCAATCACAAGACGATGTTGAACATGGATACTATGATGAGAATGATGATAGTGACTTTCATATCGATGAGTCTCTGAGACATTTTGGTCTTATGGCTAACTATAAGTGCATCTAGTGCCATCCCTAGTTGGTTTTGGAGTATTGACGACAAAGTTGGTTGAGGGACTAATGCGTTTGTGAGAATTGCAGGATAACGCAGGTAGTGTCCCTCATTGATTCGGTTTACCTACCGGAGATGACCCCTAAAAATGTATGAAGACATTGGTGGTATGAGAAGATATTCATATTGAAGACTATGCCATGAGAAGACATTGAGTGAAGACTATGGAGCGTGAAGACTGTGTGGTTTCGTTGTTTCCTTTTCTTCTTTGTTGAGTCATAGGAACCACTGTACTGTTAAGTGGGGTCCCAGTGAACTAAGTCAGAATGACTGAAGTGATGCTCAACCCAAATCCTATGTCTTCGAGCGAAGACAATGAGAGCAAATCTTATCCAGAGCTGGATAAGTCAGCTTTGCTTGTAACCCAAGTAAAGTTGCCGTGAGTGTTTGAAATCTGACCACTGGAACACGTGTCAGTTCCTTAGTGACCCAGGGTCATTTCGGATATATCAGGTCGGGTTGCCCAGTGGCTATAAATAGCCCACCCCTACACCATAAATTGGTGGCTGCTCAGAGTTATTCTATGGCTTTTGTCGTTTTGAGAGCAACCCACCTCGAAGCCTTTGAGAGAGAAAAATCCTTGCGAGGACCAAGCCCAAACACCCAGAGCCAAAGAGTGTTAGGCATCACTGAAGTCTTTCTGTCTGTGTGACCTGAAGACTTATTACACTTGAGGACTGTGTATCCTCCAGCCGGTTAGGCGTCGCGTTCTGAGCATCCAAGAGTCATTGTGGATTGCCGGTGAATGAAGTCTGTGAAGGTTTGGAAGTCTACCTTGAAGACTTACCAGAGTGATTGGGAGAGGACTAGGTGTCCTTAGCTCAAGGGGAATAAGGTGAAGACACGGTCTTCTGAGTTGAATCTCAGCCTCCCTAACCAGACGTACAGTTGTCACAGCAACTGGAACTGGTCCAACAAATCCTGTGTCTTCAACAAGTGACTAGTTCTATCCTCTCCCTTCCTTTACTTAAGTTTGTCTTCGTGAAGTCATTGTCTATCTGTTGTACTTGTTTGACTTCATTGCTTGACTACTACTGTTGATTGGCTTCATACTATCTTCCATCCCGATCCTTACTACTTAGCTGCTATTAGTCCTGTACTTTCACATCATTGCATACTTGACTATGGCTTGCTTATGGTAGTTTATCTTCCGCTGCATATTAACTAGGTCATTTCTATTGTTTGTCTTATAAACTTCCAAGTTTTGAAGACTTTCACAAAAATCGCCTATTCACCCCCCCCCCTCTAGTCGATACTAGCACTTTCAATTGGTATAAGAGCAAGGTACTCCCTTGTTCTGTGTGATTCGGTCTAACCACCTGGAGTTTCAGCTATGTCAACTCCAGGGAAAATCAAAGTCTCCGCTGCTTGCCCCGTGTTCGATGGAACTAAATATCCCTACTGGAAGAATAAGATGCGCATGCATCTTGAAGCCATTGATGTCGACCTCTGGTATGTCGTCAAGAACGGCGTTCCCAAAACTGGTGAAGGTGTCACCCCCACTGATGTCAAGAAGTTCATTCAACTGGACTCTACTGCAAAGAACATCATCTGTGGTCATCTGACCAAAGGATAGTATGGCCGTGTGAGTGCTCTGGAAACGTCGAAGCTAGTCTGGGACTGGCTATCCAAGGTCAATGAAGGCCTCTCAACCCAGAGAGATCAAATGATCAGTGTTCTTTGCAACCTCTTCAACCGCTTCAAGAGAAACGACAATGAAAATGTCCAGCTCACGTTTGATCGTCTGACTGACATCACAAATGAGCTTCAAGCTCTTGGCCCCCCTGAGATTACCAAGCATAAAATCGTCAAGACACTACTGAGATCACTTGACAGCTCCTTTGACACCCTTGCCCTCATGATACAAGAACGTCCTGACTTCAAGACACTCGATCCGTCTGATATACTTGAGAGGCTCAACACACATGAGTTCCAGCTTTCTGAGAAAAGAGATATCTATGGTCCCAATTATGGCCGAACTCGCGCCTTGAAGGCAAAAGTGGTTTCCTCATCTGAAGAAGAACCTGACTGCGGTTCTGATGACCCTGAAGACATTGGAAAGGAACTTGCCATGCTTGTGAAGAAGTTTCAGAGGTTCACCAAGAAGAAGGGCTTCAGAAAGTCTTCATGATCTAGCTCCAAGAATGATGAAGCTTCCACCCATGACCACAAGAAGAGAACCTGCCACAAGTGCAAGAAACCTGGTCACTACATATCTGAGTGTCCACAGTGGGACAATGAGAAGAAGAAGAAGAAGAAGAGCAAGGAATATGATTCTGATGACAAGAAGAAGAAGAAATCCTCAAAGTCTTCCTCTAAGTCTTCTTCCAAGTCTTCATCACACAAGAAGAGCTCATCAGGCAAGGCTCGTGCCTTTGTTGGCAAGGAAATGGATTCATAGGAGGAGTCTGCTTCTAAGGAGGCGGAGGTGGAGTCTGGAGAGGAGTCCGACCCTGGCGTTGCGAGTCTGGCTCTAGCCACAGCTTATGTTGCCAAGTCCATCTTCAACAATGAAGACAATGACTTCCACACCAACGCTAAAGATGATGACAAGGACGATCCTGCTCCCACCTACTGCTTCATGGCACGTGGTGCCAAGGTAAAATCACGCGATGCTTACTTTCAAACATCAAGTGAAGATGACTCTGATTGTGAATCCAAACCCAGCTACAAAACACTTGCTAAAATTGCTACTAAACAACAAAGGGCTATGGAACATACTCAAAAACTGTTAGACAAAAGCGATGACCTATTGGACGCGGAAATGACACGCTCACAGTCCTTAGTAGAAGACATAAAAAATCTTCATGCAAAGTACCAAGAACTTGAAAGTCTTCATGAGACGCTCTCAACCACATATGAAAAGCTCTCCTATGATTATCTTCAAAGGAAGCAAGAGCTTGAGAAATTGAAAGCGACTCCTGAAGATCTTCAAAAAGAGAATGAGTCACTTCGCGCTCAATAGACCAGTCCCACTCAGGATGGATTTGATCCACCATGTCTAAAATCCATTGAGCGTGATAACGCTATATCTGTTGCTGAATGTTCCACTGCTGCTTTTGTTTCATTGTCTTCAACTACTGATGTGGCTACTAACCCCTCTGCGGAGGATACCACTACTATTGCTGATGAAAATGCTAGGTTGAAGACATTGCTTGAAACAGGGATGTACAAAAGTTTGAAGGGACATCAGACACTCTGCGATGTCCTCAAAAAGTAGATTCTGAACCGAAACCTTAGGAAAGAGGGTGTTGGGTTCGAGAGGAAAATGAATGCTGATGGTTCCTACTGGAAGCCTGAGCAGTATCCCAAAACCACATGGGTTGCTGCAAAGGAACCTTCAGTGGATCCATCCACTTTATCTGGATTTACTTGTGCTAATCTTATTATCATTGATGAATCCTTTGATGCAAATTATAAACTGTTCAAAAATCATAATGGTGAAGTGTTTGCTAGGTATATTGGTACTAACTGCAGGAATGGACAAGATCTGGGTTCCCAAAAGCTGCCTTGAGAATCTTCCAGTGGATGTCATCATGACACCACCAGGGAAGAAGACAAACCCCAGACCAAAGGCATCATATGGTCCAACGACTTCATACGAATACAGGACTCACTTGAGTCACCCTAACGCCAATGTTTTGCAGGGAAATCATACTCAGACTCATGAATATGAGCATGTGTCTTCAAACCGCTATGTTCATAGAACTAAGAACTTTTCTGCTTATTCACATGAGTATCATTCATCTCCTGCAAGGCTATTTGCTAGGGCTTCAATGCCGAAATTCTCAGATGCTGCACTTAGACTCATTGCTTCTAAGCCACCCCTGAAAATGTGGGTGGTGAAGAAGAATTAACTCTCTTTTGCAGAATGTGGTCTCCAGCCAGCAATCAAAGGCGTCTGATATTATTGCTGGGGACCTAAAACATAAAGGGACGCATGATAAAATGACTTACTATGTATTCCACATATGAATCTCTTACCTGTCATACTGTGTGTTCTAATCTTGATCTAAGCTGTGATAATCCTAGTGTGCGTCAAATGCGTATGCTTCACAACATACCTTGTGAAGCCTATCCTCCTAACTGCACTGTAGGGCATGTCACCAAAAGCTTCAGAATGGATTATTGACAGCGGGTGCACTAATCATATGACTGGTGATCGAAGTCTTCTCATGGACTCAACCTTATGTCCATCCGACAAGAGTCAAATCACATTTGCTGACACTGGTAAAAGCAAGGTATTGGGTCTAGGTAGAGTTGCAATCTCTAAGGATCAACACATGGATAAAGTGATGCTTGTTGAATCCCTTGGGTTCAACTTAATGTCTGTCTCAATGCTTTGTGACTTAAACATGATTGTGCTATTTGGAAAATATCGTTGCCTTGCACTAATGGAATCTGACAAGTCTCTAGTCTTTGAAGGATATAGGAAAGATGATCTATACATGGTAGATTTCTCAGCAGGTCCACAGCTTGCCGTATGTCTTCTCACAAAAGCTTCGGAATGCTGGCTCTGGCATCGAAGGCTGGGACATGCTGGCATGAGGAACTTACACACACTCGTCAAGAAGAAGCATGTCATTGGCATCGAGGATGTCAAGTTCAAGAAAGATCATTTGTGTGGTGCTTGTGAAGCTGGGAAGATGACTAGGGCGAAGCACCCCTCAAAGACAATCATGACAACATCTCAACCCTTCGAGCTGTTACACATGGACTTATTTGGACCTACTCACTACTCCAACCTCACAACAACTGCTTGTTTGTATGGCTTCATCATTGTTGATGACTACTCAAGATACACATGGGTGCATATAATTCTCTAGAAGACTGAAGTACAAGATGTCTTCAGACGATTCGCCAATCGAGCAATGAACAATTATGGCGTGATGATCAAGCATATCAGAAGTGATAAAGGCACTAAATTCAAGAACACCGGACTTGATCTTTCTCTGGATACAATGGGAATCACTCATGAGTTCTCTGCTCCATACACACCTCAGCAAAATGGCATCGTTGAGCGTAAGAACAGAACTCTAATTGAGATGGCTAGAACAATGCTCGATGAGTACAAGACACCAAGAAAGTTCTGGCCTGAAGCTATTGATACAGCTTGTCACATTATCAACCGTGTCTACATCCACAAGCTTCTGGGAAAAACATCCTATGAGATCCTTACTGGCAAGAAGCCAAATGTCAGCTACTTCAGGGTCTTTGGTGCAAAATGCTGGATCAAGGATCCCCATCACAAGTCAAAATTTGCACCTAAGGCTCACGAAGGCTTCATGCTTGGCTATGGAAAGGACTCGCACTCCAACAGAGTCTTCAACCTCTATCTCTACAAGATCGTCGAAACTGTGGATGTGAGATTTGAGGAAACCAATGGTTCACAAAGAGAACTCCTGCCAAGTACACTTGATGAAGCTCCTCCAAGCGAATCTATCAAGCTGATGGGAACGGGTGAAATCATGCCCTCTGAAGCACAACCTGAAGAGGAACTTATCATTTCTGCACCTAACCAACCTGAAGACAATGCTCAGACCGAAGATAATCCTCCCAATGATGACAATGATCAGCAAGAGCAAAATCTTCGTCCTGTTCATCCTCGTGTTGCAAATGAAGTGCAAATTGAGAAGATAATTGACAGCATCAATGCACCTGGTCCACTGACTCGCTCAAGAGCAACACAGTTAGCAAACTTCTGTGGGCACTTTTCATTTGTGTCAATATCAGAACCCAAGAAAGTTGCTAAAGCCTTTATGGAACCTGAATGGATTCAAGCTATGCAAGAAGAACTTCAACAGTTCAAGCTAAACAATGTTTGGGAACTTGTCAAGCAACCCGACCCTCGCAAGCATAACATTATTGGAACAAAATGGATATATCGAAACAAGCAAGATGAGCATGGTCAAGTCGTCAGAAACAAGCACGTCTTGTGGCTCAAGGATATACTCAAGTAGAAGGAATTGACTTCGATGAAACATTTGCTCCTATGGCTAGGCTTGAAGCTATTCGCATACTGCTAGCCTACGCTAATCATCACAACATCTTGCTATACCAAATGGATGTGAAGAGTGCATTTCTCAATGTCAAGATTGAAGAAGTATATGTCGCTCAAGCACCAGGCTTTGAAGATCCAAAACATCCTGATATGGTGTACAAGCTAAACAAAGCACTGTATGGCCTCAAACAAGCTCCTCGTGCATGGTATGATACGATCAAAGACTTCCTGAAGAGCAAAGGCTTCAAACCTGGATCCCTTGATCCCACACTCTTCACGAAGACATATGATGGTGAACTGTTTGTGTGCCAAATATATGTGGATGACATAATCTTCGGCTGCACCAACCAGAAGTATACTGATGAGTTTGGATACAAGATGCAAGACCAATATCAGATGTCCATGATGGGTGAGCTGAAGTTCTTCCTTGGTCTTCAAATTCGTCAGCAAAGCAATGGCATCTTCATATCTCAAGCAAAATACCTCAAAGATTGTCTGAAGAAGTTTGGAATGGAAGACTGCAAAGGCTACACGACACCAATGCCAGCCAAACACCACTTTGGTCCCGAAGACAATGGTAAAGAGTTCGATCAACAGGTATACCGCTCCATGATTGGGTCTTTACTTTATCTATGTGCATCTAGGCCAGATATTATGCTTAGTGTTTGCATGTGTGCTCGATTCCAAGCGGCACCAAAGGAATCGCATCACTTAGCTGTGAAGCGAATTCTTCGATATTTGGCTTACACCCCAACACTCGGATTATGGTATCCCAAGGGCTCAAAATTTGATTTGGTTGGATTCTCAGATGCTGATTATGCTTGTGACAAGGTGGATCACAAATCTACATCAGGCACATGTCACTTTCTGGGAAGATCACTTGTCTGTTGGTCTTCAAAGAAGCAGAACTGCGTATCACTCTCAACTGCTGAATCTGAATACATTGCTGATGGATCTTGTTGTGCTCAGCTTCTCTGGATGAAGCAAACTCTCAAGGACTATGGCATCAATCTGAAACAAGTACCTCTCTTCTGCGACAACGAAAGTGCCATCAAGATAGCCAACAATCCAGTTCAGCACTCGAAGACAAAGCACATTGAAATTCGTCATCACTTTCTCAGAGATCATGTCATGAAGAAAGATATCGACATCATTCATGTCAACGCTGAAGAGCAACTGGCAGATATCTTCACAAAGCCCTTGGATGAGAAAAGGTTTTGCAAGTTACGGTGTGAGCTAAATATCTTGGAATCCTCTAATGTCCTATGATCAGGCACACATCCTAACACTTATGCATGTTGATGACTTAGATGTGCAACACACGAAGTACTGTATGTCTTCAATCAATGAAGACTTACATTCTGAGTGTGAATACATTAACATGGAATTTGACTTTGGAGCGCCACTATAATTGTGCGCCGTGTCTGGGTCTAATACTTCCTATACGGTGGGTAACGCCACCACCAAATTTCTCTGTTTGAAGTTATTCACTCATGGCATTATTTTTGTAATGACTTTGCATTTGGTTTGTCTTCAGTTTCAATTTATCTTCATGATTTCCTTCACTATGATGATTTGATTGCTTTTTGAAACATATATATATATACTGGTGTTCTGTCCTCTACAGCAATCACTTATAGCTATGTCTTCAAGTTGAATCTTTTGAACTAAGTGAATGTGATCGGACCCTAACCTCTCTATGCTTTCAATCTCAAACTCTATCTGTCCAAATCATATGCATTCTATTGAAACTGTCGAATGTCTTCTCTGCGTCCTAGTCAGCAGAAGGCACAGAGACAAACATTAAGTCTGTTTTAAATAACTCATCTTTAATGTTGAAATCCGGAGAAGCCGGAACAACCATCCGACATGCCTAGCGGGCGTGGGAACGTGGGACAACTCTGAGTATGTTGCATGCTTGCCACGTGCCCCTCAGATGTGAACCGCCAGGGGCACCAGCGTAATTGCACTGTGCCGCACACCTACTTATAAATACTTGTCCCCTGCGGTAAAGAAATCCTTCTTCCACCTCTCCACCTCATCAAAACCCTAGCGCCACCGCTAGCTCTCGACGACGCCGGCGACGAAGCGCTTAGCTACCGCGACTTCTTCGACGTCGTTCTCACGCCGGCCGCGGACATCGTCCTCTCCGCCGTCGCCGTACGTGTCCTCCGTCGCCAAGTTAGGGAATGGTGGGCTGAACTGCTCGGTCTCATATCCATCTCATCTAGCAGTTCTTCGTGCGGTAATTATAACTCTATTTTTACCACCTTTTTGATCTTCAAGATTTATCCTATTTACCAAAAGTGGTTTCTGCCTACACAATGTTAGATCTATTCTGTCTGCATCTCATACTGCCTAGACTATTCCCTTAAGTTTCATATCTAGTTTGATTCCTCACTTGTACTTATTCACGGATTCGTACAAATCTGGAACCAACTCACAACATACAAGTGAATGTGTTCGCATCATGAGGTCAATGTCTTCAAACTGATTTATCTTCAAAATCTTCTGAGAATGCATATGACCTCTTCCCCTTCCCTCGCATCTCTAATGCTGTCACAGGTACATGTCCGTGGGAGAATCCCTTGGTTCTCATAGTCTGCATTCGTTTGCAGAATACTTACAACATCACATTAATTATCCTGAAGCCAGCTCCTGCTTGACCAGCAAGCGTAAGCCTCTGAAGCCTTTGAACATATTGAAGCCATTCAGTTTGAAGTTCATGGCTGCAGAGAAATCAGTAAGGAAGGGTGGCAGACAGCATCGAGGGGGTACATCAAAAGATCTGCCTGATGACTTAGCAGAGCTCTACAAGACAGATCCTGAAGAGAATTATCATCAGCGCAAGACACGAATCCAATGGATTCGACGCTATTGGGCTGAAGAATGGTTCAAGTACAAGTTCGTGACCAAGGAATATGCAGAGAAGAATGCTATCAAGAGTCCTTGGGGCGATATTCTCTATCGAGGCCTTCAACCCAAGAACAGAGCTGAAGCTATTGCACAAGGTTTCTATCCCTGCATGCAAGGTTGTCAGAATCGCGATTCTGTTACACGATTCTACGACTTTACGATCCAAACTAATCCCTATGATTCTACGATTTTAGTTCATAGAATCTGCGTTTCTACGATCCTGATATGAAGATTCTACGATTTGCGATCCTACCGTCGGAGCTCCGATCCAATTCAAAATCGCGATTCTGACAACCTTGCCTGCATGGTCCGTGGACCTCAGCCTGAGAATGCCGATCCCACATCATTACTCTGGTGTCTTGATGATGCTCTCTTCAAGCGCAACTTTCAGCACGCCAAGGCTTCGGCCAAGGAAAACAAGAAGTCATTGGGATTAGACTTCAACCCTGGTCCCTCTGCTCCCCGTGCCGACGGCTCTCGTGATGCAGATCCTAATGTCCTCGGCCCCTTCTCCAACCTTGATGGCCTCATCACTTACATCTTGGTCCATGGTGCCAAGGTAGATCCTTCTGATAATGATGCTGACACTAATGAAGCCCCAGCTCCTCCTCCAAGGCCGCAGAAGCCAAAGAAAGTCAAGGCTTCAACATCAGCTGCACCTCCGAAAGCTTCTCGTGTGAAGCCTCTGGCCACTGCACCTCCTGAAGACAGTGTGCAGTCTAAATATCAATCCCGTATCTCCAAGAAGACGGAGAAGAAAAAGCAAATTGTCAGGCATACTGATCAAACCTTGACTCCTGCTGCTATTCTGCGTGAAGATCCCATTGATCTGTCTAGCGATGAAGATCTTGCAGATGATGCCCTTGAGCAATTCATCAAAAGCAAGGAAGAAGCAGAGATCTTCAACAACCTGCCTCTCTTTGATGTGGCTATCATCCATAACTTCATTGATGAGTGGTTTGATACACCAAACCTCAGCTTTGACGATCTGCAGCTTCCCATTGGCCTCAGCGTCTCCTTTAATGGCGCCATTGCTTCCGAGCTAGCTCTTGCTCAACGCATCATTGAGCTGAAGAACAAAATTGATTAAGAGAAGGCTCAGTTCAAGAAGCATGTGGCGAAGCTCAGTATGCAAGATGTCAAAAACTTCAAGGTCATGCTGCATGAGCTCAAAGAAGCCTTTCTCAAGAAGCACCAAGAAGCTCAAGGCTCTCGCGAGCGTATGAAGAGTTTGGCCGACAAGTGTGTGCTTTCCTACAATGAGGCTGAGAAGCGCAAGTCTCTAGGCCGTCCTGGCATTGACCCCAGGATGGCTGCAAAGAAGAAGAAGAAGCTCTCTACTGCCCAACCTGCGCCTTGAAGTCAAGAAGCACCTCGCATTATCTTCCCTAGCAGCATGACTGGCTCGAAGCCAAAGGTCACGTCAACTACTTCAGAACAGAAAAAGACGAGGGCTGCCGAGGCTGAAGCCATAAAGAGAAAGAATACTGAAGCCTCTGATGCCGCTCCCTCCAAGAAGAAGCGCAAGACCAAGAAAAGTCGGGCTGCTTACACAGAGCCCCTTGTTGTTGAACCCATCTCAATGGTTCGTCCTACATCGGCAAACCAAGGACTATGTATGACAGTTCATGAGCCTGCTTCCACAGAGGCTCCTGAAGCTGAAGAAATTCCAGCAGTTGATCCCATCACTGCTGAAGACATTGGTCACCATGACAATGTAGATGATGATGAGGTTCTTCCTCAAATTGAATACAATGTGGTATCATCGCCTGTTCTCACGAACAGAGAAATCATCAGCATTGGTCGTCCTCTGACGCCAATTGCTCAGTATGCATCATGGGTTGATCGCCCGCAACAACAAGACTCCCCCAGTACTCCCCAACAACAACAACAAGCCACACCATCTGTTCAAGTTGAAGAGGATGAGGACCTGCCTACTCCATCTCCCAAGGCGTCGCCTGTCCTACAACGGCTTCGCAAAGGACCAAGGCCTCAAGTCCCTCTTCCGAGCGTTCCAGAAGGAGAAGTGCATCCTCAACCAGTTGCAAGTCAAGTGTTTCCTGAAGCCACTCCAACTGAGAATGTCTCCGCGTCTAAAGCCCAACCTGCTGAAGACATTCCGGTTGCATCAGCCGATGAAAGACAAGAAGATGTACGTGTACCTACTCCCCCAGTTATTGAAGAAGTTGTTCCTGAAGTGAACGTGCCAATGCCCGACCCTCCAGCTCATCAAGTGGAGGTTGAAAATCCTGTAGTTGCCACTACCAACGCAAATGAAGCCAATGACATAGTCATGGCTGACGCTAATGTGGAGCTTGAACCAACCAGTGTGCCTGAAACCAATGAGGCAACTGCTCCCGAAGCACCTGTTGTGCAGTCTGAAGCCTCAGCTGCTGCCACTGCTCCTGTTCCGCCACCAAGGCCCTATACAATTGAGCAAGCATACAACCATGGCGAGCTAGTCACAGTAAGATGGCCCGTTCTGGTCCCTCTGCCTAATGTCTCTGGTCCTCAGTTTGACTATCACATTGAGCATAGGCCTCAGGTCCAGAAGCCAAAGCCAAGACTGCCAAGGTTTCCAGGTACTGCCACATCTGTCGGGTCCCTCAATGCAAATGGCTTCAAAAGCCACAACACATTCTTTGACAGTTCAAAGAACCCCTACACAAGGCCAAGAATATCATCAGATCATTTCTGGAGTCATCAGCAGCGAAGCTATTACTCCTGTGTTCTGTATGATCAAGGGCGCATCTTCCCTCATACGCGTCTCGACATTGAAGCCATTGCTGGACTGTCGTGCTTAGAAGAAGCACTTGACTGCTTTCATGATGCTGGTCTGCTCAGTTTTGTGACAGACAAAGAACATTGGAATGAAGAACTTTTGCTTCAATTCTATGCTACCCTCCACATTCGCGGTTACAATAGAGACAACAAGACATGGGTTCTCGAGTGGATGACTGGAAATGTTCATCATGAAGCCAAAGCTCTCGACATCATTAAGCTTACTGGCCTATCCACTCCCGGAGATCTCTATGAACCTGACTGCCAACTACACCGCAATGCACAAGAGAGCATCTTCCACAAGCCTGAACCCAATATGAGCTAGATGTTGAGCATGATGAAGCCTTTGCCATCTGACGCTGAATATCCAACGGAGTTCTTTGTTGAAGACCTTGAGTATCTGCATCGCACCATCTATCATATCGTCAGGCGAACTCTCTGGCCTATCAAAGGACATTCATCAGCTGCAAAGCTAGAAGGAGCCATGAAGACATTGGTCTTCTATATCCTCAATGGCATCAGCTTCAATTCTCAAGAATTCTTCATCAGGCAACTTGCTGCTTCTGGTCTGACCTTTTTGGTCTGAAGTTTTATGCTCCATGGGTCATGCGCCTAATCAAGCGACACTCTTCTGTCAACTATCAGCCCTCTGCTTGCAATCATCTGATCTTTCTACCAGAGGTTGATATGTCAGTTGAAGCCATATACCCTGAGCCTGCCAAGGAGCCTCTTTGTCTTCAAAATGCTGATCACCAAAGCTTCACTCAGTCCATGGAAGGCACTCAAGTAGTAAAATGTATCTATCCAATGGCTGGAAATACTCATCTGCCTCATCGTGCACCTACTGAAGCCACTGAAAGCACCATTGCTCAAAGGCAAAAGAAGCGCTCTCGGGTCCTCAATGACCGAGAACTTCTTGTGGCTCTTCATCAGAAACAAGATAAGCATCACTTTTGGCTCAAGCGTCAGATGCAAAGCCTCTTGGTGGATGTCAATCGCATTCGCAATCTTGCCACCAAGAATGCATTTGTTGCTCATGAGACATGCCGGCGATCATGGAAGAGTTTGACCTTGCTTACTGCTGAAGCAGATCTTCAAGACGATGGCTTCACTGAAAGATTCCAGTTTGACTCCACTCCTCCACGGACTGCTGTCCTACGTCGAACTCCATCCCTTGAAGACTCTGACTATTCTTCCTCCGCGGCAACTGTGAATGCAAGAGTGATCGATGATGAAGATGATGCTACTTCACCGCCTCCTACTACTGCACGCATCGACACTGCACCAAGTACGTCTGCACTTCCAAGCAACAACGACAACCCTGCTGCTTCATCTACTCATGAGAATGAGTAGATGCTCTATGTCTTCAAACCTTTTTGGTCATTACTGACAAAAGGGGGAGAAGCGTATGAGTTGATAGTCTTCAAGCGGGTTCATATGGGCGGTTGCTTTATATTTTGCCTCGTGTTTACAACTCTCGTTTTGAAACATTTGGTTCTTTGAGTTGTAACACTTAAACTTGATGGTCGTCTGCTACTTATTTGCTTTACTCCGCTTGTGCGATGATAACTTCCGCACTTAGATCATTCTGCAGACGTCCATTTTTCATTATGCATGTCATTCTATTTGCTATATCATTTCATGCATGATGAATTATCTTCATAAGTTGAAGTGGATCTCCACAAGTACAACCTGCCATGTGCATTTGCATTCCAAAAGCAAATTACTTATATGCACATCTTCAGGGCGAGCCCTTGCTACTTATGAAGACAATACCCTATCCTTTACAATTTCACATACTTTATCCCCGTTGAAAACTTCAACCAGTTTGTCATCAATCACCAAAAAGGGGGAGATTGTAAGTGCATCTAGTGCCACCCCTAGTTGGTTTTGGAGTATTGACGACAAAGTTGGTTGAGGGACTAATGCGTTTGTGAGAATTGCAGGATAACGCAGGTAGTGTCCCTCATTGATTTGGTCGGAGATGACCCCTAAAAATGTATGAAGACATTGAAGACAATGGTGGTATGAGAAGATATTCATACTGAAGACTATGACATGAGAAGACATTGAGTGAAGACTATGGAGCGCGAAGACTGTGTGGTTTCGTTGTTTCCTTCTCTTCTTTGTTGAGTCATAGGAACCACCATACTCTTAAGTGGGGTCCCAGTGAACTAAGTCAGAATGACTGAAGTGATGCTCAACCCAAATCCTATGTCTTCGAGCGAAGACAATGAGAGCAAATCTTATCCAGAGCTGGATAAGTCAGCTTTGCTTGTAGCCCAAGTAAAGTTGCCGTGAGTGTTTGAAATCTGACCGTTGGAACACATGTCAGTTCCTTAGTGACCCAGGGTCATTTCGGATATAACAGGTCGGGTTTCCCAGTGGCTATAAATAGCCCACCCCCTACACCATAAATTGGTGGCTGCTCAGAGTTATTCTACGGCTTTTGTCGTTTTGAGAGCAACCCACCTCGAAGCCTTTGAGAGAGAAAAATCCTTGCGAGGACCAAGCCCAAACACCCAGAGCGAAAGAGTGTTAGGCATCACTGAAGTCTTTCTGTCTGTGTGACCTGAAGACTTATTACACTTGAGGACCGTGTATCCTCCAGCCGGTTAGGCGTCGCGTTCTGAGCATCCAAGAGTCATTGTGGATTGCCGGTGAATGAAGTCTGTGAAGGTTTGGAAGTCTACCTTGAAGACTTACCAGAGTGATTGGGCGAGGATTAGGTGTCCTTAGCTCAAGGGGAATAAGGTGAAGACGCGGTCTTCTGAGTTGAATCTCAGCCTCCCTAACCAGACGTACAATTGTCACAGCAACTGGAACTGGTCCAACAAATCCTGTGTCTTCAACAAGTGACTGGTTCTATCCTCTCCCTTCCTTTACTTAAGTTTGTCTTCGTGAAGTCATTGTCTATCTGTTGTACTTGTTTGACTTCATTGCTTGACTACTACTGTTGATTGGCTTCATACTATCTTCCATCCTGATCCTTACTACTTAGCTGCTATTAGTCCTGTACTTTCACATCATTGCATACTTGACTATGGCTTGCTTATGGTAGTTTATCTTACGCTGCATATTAACTAGGTCATTTCTATTGTTTGTCTTCGAAACTTCCAAGTTTTGAAGACTTTCACAAAAATCGCCTATTCACCCCCCCTTCTAGTCAATACTAGCACTTTCACTAACCTTCGCGGCTACATGGCTGGAGGAATGGAATTGGTTCTTAATAGTGGATGTACTAATCACATGACCGCAGACAAGGATATGTTTCATGAGCTTGCTGAAAACGACGGCCATCGAAAGTATGTCACTTTTGGTGATAACTCAAAGGGTAAGGTGGTTGGCCTTGGTAAGGTGGCCATCTCACATGATAGCTCCATACAAAATGTTATGCTCATTGAATCTCTTGGCTATAATTTACTTTCTGTATCTGGACTATCCGACTTTGGTTTCAATGTTCTATTTACTAAAGTAGATTGCCAAGTGTTTCAAAGAGATAATCATAATTTGGTCTTTGCCGGTATACGGAGAGGTGATCTATACATTGTTTATTTCACTAAAAAGGCTCAACCTAGAACTTGCTCAATTGCTAAATCTTATAAAGGTGGTTGTGGCATAGACGGTTAGGTCATGTGGGCATGCGAAATCTTGATAAACTGATTAAAGGTGATCATATCCTTGGTGTTAAAGATGTCATATTTTATAAGGATAGACTTTGCAATGCTTGCCAAGCAGGAAAACAAGTTGGACGAAGTCATCCCATGAAGAACATCATGACCACGAGAAGACCACTCGAGCTATTCCACATGGATATTTTTGGTCCCAATGCCTACAAGAGTCTTGCTGGTAACTCATTCGGATTGGTCATCGTCGATGATTTTTCAAGATTTATGTGGGTGTTCTTTCTTGATGATAAATCACAGGTCCAAAATATCTTCAAGAACTTCGCTAGGAAGCCCAAAATCATTTTGAAGTGAAGATCAAGAAGGTTCGCAGCGACAACGGAACGGAGTTCAAGAATGCCATCTTTCTTGATGAAGAAGGGATTTCACATGAGTTCTTGGCTACGTATAGGCCTCAACAAAATGGAGTGCTTGAGAGGAAGAATCGGACTCTTATTGAGATGGAGAGAACGATGATTGATGAGTACAATACGCCAAAACACTTTTGGGCAGAAGTGGTTGAGATAGCTTGACATGCAACAAATCGTCTATATTCTTCACAAGCTACTCGGCAAGACAACATACGAGCTTCTTGAGGGAGTCCTCGATAAGGGGGTATCCGGACAGCCGGACTATGTGCTTTGGCCGGACTGTTGGACTATGAAGATACAAGATTCAAGACTTCGTCCCGTGTCCCGATGGGACTCTCCTTTGCGTGGAAGGCAAGCTTGGCGATTCGGATGTTAGATATCCTTCTCTATAACCGACTCTGTGTAACCCTAGCCCCCTCCGGTGTCTATATAAACCGGAGGGTTTAGTCTGTAGGACGACAACAATCATACCATAGGCTAGCTTCTAGGGTTTAGCCTCTACGATCTCGTGGTAGATCAACTCTTGTAATACTCATATCATCATGATCAATCAAGCAGGAAGTAGGGTATTACCTCCATCGAGAGGGCCCGAACCTGGGTAAAACATCGTGTCCCCTGCCTCCTGTTACCATCGGCCTTAGACGCACAGTTCGGGACCCCCTACCCGAGATCCGCCGGTTTTGACTCCGACATTGGTGCTTTCATTGAGAGTTCCTCTATGTCGTCGCTGTAAGATTCGATGGCTTCCTCAACCTTCAACAACGCAGTCCAGGGCGAGAATTTTCTCCCCGGAAAGATCTTCGTGTTCGGCGGCTTTGGACTGCGGGCCAACTCGCTTGGCTATCTGGAGCACATCGACAGCTATGCCCTTGACCATCAGGTCAGGTTCGACAACTTGAATTACATGGCCGACGTCTGTGGAGACTTGATCTTCGACGGATTCGGGCCCATATCAGGAGCGTTGAACAGTCACGATGAGCACGACTTAAATCTGCTGTCGGACAGTATTCGGGATATCGACCCTGCAGCTGCTCCAGACCTAAATTCGGGGCAGATCGCGTCGTCCGAGGACGGTTGGATGGACCCCGCTACGGAGGCCGCATACTCTTCGGCGGTAGATCCGAACACAGACTCCAACGTTAACGGAATCTGCGTCACCGGACCCCCGGACCTGTGTCTGGATGAGGGTTCCGAACCGCGCGCGTCCGGGCCCATCGAGTCTGACTGGGCTCCAGTAATGGAGTACACCGCCGCGGATATCTTTCAGTACTCCCCCTTTGGTGATGTGCTAAATTCATTAAGGTCGCTCTTACTCAGGAGATTCCTGGCCGAACTACGTCCGACTCGAGTGGGAAGCAAGCGACGAAGAAATTCGTTACCCACCCACCACCCACTAAATAGCCACTATCGATAATTTGACCGACGTGCTTGACTTCGACTCTGAAGACATCGACGGTATAGACGATGATGCGGTAGAAGAACAGGAACCACCACCCACACGGTGTTGGACAGCCACCTCGTCGTATGATATATACATGGTGGACACCCCCAAAGAAAACAATGGCGATGAGACAACAAAAGATAACCCCTTAGGGAAGAAACCAAAGCATGGGCGTCATCGGCGCTGCTCTAAGCCCCGCCATAGCAATACCAGCACGGGAGAAGAAAACAAACCAGATGGTGCCGAAGAGGAATACAATCCTGATCAGCCTACCTTTGAACAGGTCGAACAGGAACACGGGCAGGTCAGCCCAGAGGAACAGGCGATGGACGGATACGTGGAGGATGACAACTATATGCCTCCCTCCGAAGACGAGGTGAGCCTCGACGACAATGAATTCGGCGTACCCGAAGATCCGATAGAGCAGGAGCACTTTAAGCACCGACTTATAGCCACTACAAGAAGCCTGAAAAAGAAGCAACAGCAGCTCCAAGCTGATCAAGATCTGCTCGCAGACAGATGGACCGAAGTCCTGCCGGCCGAGGAACACGGACTCGAGCCCCCCAAGGGTTACCCAAGGCACAAGTTTCTACCTCAACTAGAGGAGGAGGTCGTATAGCCTACACTACCAGCACAAGACGAGGCTGACCGGCCACCTCGTGGCCGGGATAAAACGGCATATCACACCGAATACCAGCCCGCACCCCAACGCCAGTTCACTATGACATGGGCAATACGCAGGACTTGCAAGACATATTGGAAAATAATGCAGGACAACCAAGATCGATCTACGGATCACGGGGGCGCGCCACAGCACATGACGATGACCGTCATGTCGGATACGCTAATAATAAGTCTGGCCAGGCTGAACATAACCGACAAGACTTAGTCAGACTGCATCGTGACATAGCCCGACACAGAGGTGCCGCACACCCCCTCTGCTTCACGGATGAAGTAATGGATCATGAATTCCCAGAAGGGTTTAAACCCGTCAACATCGAACCATACAATGGCACAACAGACCCCGTGGTATGGATCGAAGATTTCCTTCTCCACATTCACATGGCTCGCGGTGATGATCTACATGCCATCAAGTATCTTCCCCTTAAGCTTAAAGGACCAGCCAGACATTGGCTGAATAGCCTACCGGCAAACTCCATCGGCAGTTGGGAAAATCTTGAGGACGCATTCCTCGACAACTTCCAAGGCACTTACATGTGACCACCGGATGCAGATGACTTAAGTCACATTACCCAACAGCCCGGAGAGTCAGCCAGGAAATTCTGGACTCGGTTCCTAACTAAAAAGAACCAAATTGTCGACTGTCCGGATGCCGAGCCCCTGGCAGCCTTCAAGCATAATATCCGCAACGAGTGGCTCGCCCGACACCCCGGCCGAGAAAAACCAGAGTCCATGGCGGCCCTTACGACACTCATTACCCGCTTTTGCGCGGGCAAGGACAGCTGGCTAGCTCGCAGTAGCACCACGCCAAGTAACTCCGGCACTTCAGATGTCCGCAGCAGTAACGGAAAGCCACGGCGCAATAGACATAAGCGTCGGAATAATGGGGACAACGCTGAAGATACGGCAGTCAATGCCGGATTCAGCAACTCAAAATCCGGTCAGCGGAAAAAGCCGTTCAAAAGAAACAATCCGGGATCGTCCAGTCTGGACCGCATACTCGACCGCTCATGCCAGATTCACGGCACCCCCGACAAACCAGCCAATCACATTAATAGAGATTGTTGGGTGTTCAAACAGGCCGGCAAGTGAATGCCGAAAACAAGGACAAGGGGCTCCACAGCGATGATGACGAGGAGCCCCGGCGTCCGAACACTGGGGGATAGAAGAAATTTCCCCCCAGGTGAAAACGGTAAACATGATCTATGCCACCCACATTCCCAAACGGGAATGAAAGCGTGCACTTAGGGACGTCTATGCGATGGAGCCAGTCGCCCCAAAGTTCAACCCATGGTCATCCTGTCCGATCACCTTCGATCGTAGGGACCATCCTACCAGCATCCGTCATGGCGGCTCGGCCACATTGGTCCTTGACCCAATCATCGACGGATTCCATCTCACGCGAGTCCTTATGGATGGTGGCAGTAGCTTGAACCTGCTTTATCAGGACACAGTGTGCAAAATGGGCATCGATCCCTCACGGATCAAACCCACCAAAACCACCTTTAAAGGTGTAATTCCAGGGGTAGAGGCCCGCTGTATGGGCTCAATAACACTGGAAGTGGTCTTCGGATCTCCGGATAACTTCCGAAGCAAGGACTTAATCTTCGATAGCGTCCCTTTCCGTAGAGGCTATCATGCACTACTTGGACGAACCACGTTCGATCGATTCAATGTGGTACCTCACCATGCATACCTTAAGCTCAAGATGCCAGGACCTCACGTGTTTATAACAGTCAATGGAAAAACGAACCGGTCCCTCCGTACGGAAGAGCACACTGCAGCCCTTGCGGCAGAAGTACAAAGCAGATAGCCCATTCGGCAATGAGAACCCCGAACACGGTCAAGTGAGTCCGGAGCACCCTGCAACAGGATCATGAGGCACGCCAAGAGATCGATTAGCAATCCGGCCTCCGCCCCAGCCCCATTCAGGCGGCATTTGTGCCACGCGTACACAACTACGCGCTCAAAATACCATGGGAATAGGTGGAGGCAAGTCGACGATGCAGCCCACAGTGCGGTTCAGCCGCCACGAGGCCCACATACCCTTCTTCTTTCTTTCTCTCAGGACCCTACTTTCCGGCAGCCCCTTCAGAGAACCGGACCATCGGACTCGTCACAGGAGGGAACACCATGGAGGCAAGAGGCTTTGCACACAAGGAAATACCCAGGTGGTCTCTGTCAATGATTGTTATACCTGTTTTACATACCCGCATGCAGCCCGCCCTTGGACAAGACATGTCAAATAGTCCTATTCGTTTATGCTTAAACGCATTAATAGTACACATACGCCTTGCCGTATTATACAAATAACAACGGGAAATAGTATACAACGTCAGCTTCTTATTATTATCTTCATATTTTCCCTTGAATATTTATTTAACATTGCATTGGTACACCTTGGTACGATCAGTTTGCCAGGGGCTTCTTATTGAGCCCCATAACATGGCAAGAAAAATACGAACACTTTCGACAATGCGGCACCCCGAACTTATAGCATTATATGCATCAGCTCTGAATCATGTCTTGGGTCAATAGTTGGGTTAGCCTGGCTCCCTTGTTTTGGTACCTTACATTCCGTTATATCGGCTAAGGTAGCGCAGGGAGAACTACTGTGATTGTGTCTCGGTTTTTCCGGACGAGCACCTCAGTAGAGAAAGCCAAAAACTGACTGTCATGATGCAGCGAGAGCTGGTCGCTGTTCGAGAGGTACTAAATCCTTAAAGATTTTTTCCGCTTAAGACGAGGAATCGGCCTTGTTCGATTTAGGCGTGTATAGCGCCCAAATTCGGCCTTCCGAATACTAGGGGCTTCGCCAAAATTTAAAATTATAGACTTCTATGGCCAAGTGAGAGTTATAAAGCCGCATAGTCCGATTGCCTTGTTCGCTGCGCCAAACACCTCCTTAAGGGACCAAAAACTTGGATAAAGAGTGTTTGGGTTTTCCATGAACACCCCAGTACTAGCTACACGGGGCGGAAGCCGACAATTGGCCTACTTTCAGAATTTTATAAACGGCCGCACAAAAGGTAATATTTTAAATCAACAAAGCGTTATATAGTGCAAACAAACTCGTTCTCATATTACAAAGACGACATGAGTACATTCACTCAAAGATCATGTTCTTGGTGCATTCATCAGCCACAAGGCGAGCGCCTTTCATAACGCCATCATAATATTTCTCCGGGTAGCGATGCTCCTTACCCTCCGGGGGTCCATCCTTCACCAGCTTCTCAGCATCCAATTTGGCCCAATGCATCTTCGCACGGACAAAGGCCCGACGGGCACCCTTAATGCAGACGGATTGCTTGATAACCTCAAGCCGCGGACATGCATTTACCATCTGGTTTATAAGGCCAAAGTAGCTGTCGGGAAGAGGCTCACCAGGCCACATCCGGACTATCAAGCCCTTCATGGCCAGTTCGGCCGCCTTGTGGAGTTCGACCAATTGCTTCAGTTGGTCACTCAATGGCATCGGGTGTTCGGCTCCGGCATACTAGGACCAAAACAACTTCTCCATTGAGCTCCCTTCTTTGGCGCAGTAGAACTCCGTGGCATCCGATATGCTGCGTGGCAGATCAGCGAATGCCCCTGGAGAGCTCCAAATTCGGTTAAGTAAAAGAAAGGTCTCCTCAACATGCTTGCTCTGCATAATGAATGCCTACCCACCGCTATCTTCTTGGCCGCCTGGATTTCCTGGAGGGCCTTTTGGGCTTCGGCCTTGGCATCTTTCGCGCTCTCGAGGGCTTTGGCAAGCTTGGACGCTTGCGTCTTGAAGTCATGCTCCAAGGACTCGAACTTCTTGCCGAACTCCTGGATCTCTTGTTGTACCTCCCCCACCCAAGCATCTTGCTTTTCACGCTCAGTGTGCTCTATGGCCGCCTTGGCTTCAGCCTCGGACAGCGCTTTCTTCAGGGACGCCACTTCGGTTGTAGCCCCTATTAAAAATCATGATGCTTTTTGTTAGCATCATCAATTTTTCTCCTATACATGACACATGGACGGGGTATCATTTACCTTTGTTCTCCTCGAGCTGCCTCTTCACGAGGCCAAGCTCTTCTTCAGCCCGCCCCAGGTCCTGCCTGAGTCCGGCGACCTCAGCTGTGCGCGCAGCGGCGGTCAGCAGTAATGCCTGCTTATTAACATAGACAAGTACTGTCAGACTCCTGCAGATTAATAATTGAACCTCCCTTTTGCTTTTCTTTCCGAACACCAAACAGAGTATCAGGGGCTACTATCTATCAGGTGATATTTTCTCACACTTTTCATTACTTACCTCAAAGCCTGTTAGGAGGCTGGTGCAGGCTTCGGTCAATCCGCTTTTGGCGGACCAGACCTTCTTAATCACCGTACTCATAAGAGTACGATGCTCTTCGTCAATGGAAGCGTCGCGAAGCGCTTCCAACAAATTTTCCGATCCCTCCGGCTGGGCGGAGGTCATCGGCACGGCCGGCTCGCTCTCCTTAGCGAGGGGCTGCCCACTTGAATCCGGGACCTGTGGAGGCTCCGGTACAGTTCCCGGCGGGTAGCCAGACTTGCTATGGCTCCCGTCCGCATAATCCATGGGGATCTTACCCCCCCCCCCCATGTGCCCGGCGTCTAGGATTTTGCCTTGGGGCGTCTGCAGAACCGTCGGCCCCTGTTCTAGTATCCTTTGGGATAACACCTCGGTGTCATCCGCAGGTCGTGGGGAGGTGGCCGTCGGGAGTGAATCCATCTCCGAGTCACTCAAGGACCCATCCGAAGAGGATACCACAAGGTTAGATCCGGCCAGACTGCATACACGTGTTCGGCGTTATTACAAACTATGAAGTTAAAGTCGCCCGAAAGTTATTACAGAGTGAGGATACTTATGACCTCGCCCGAGCCTTGCCCCTGGGTAGCCACTCCTCCTCGCTGTAGGCGGCCATGGTGGAGTGATCCAGAAGGTATGCCTTTCCCTTCTTCGGCATCCTAGCCTCCCCCGGTGGGTTTTTTTCCTTTTATTCTCCTCCCCAGTGCGGGGAGGGGGCATTTCTTCATGTTTTCCCCCGTCTCAAGGGGAGGAAACTGCCTCGGCATCCTCGGACGACGAGTCTATCAAGGCCTTGCACCGGAGACCTTTCCTGGTCCCCGCGGCCGCTTTCCTCGACCATTCGGCCTCCCTGGATGGGGTGGCCTTCATCTTCTCCTCCCTTTCATGGGAGGAGTGCGCCTCATCGTCTTCGGGTGAGGCGTCCGGTGCAACCTCGCGCCGGAGACCCTTCCTGGTCCTCGTGGCCTTCTTTTCGGCCTTCTTCTCCGGCACCTTGTAAGGCACCAGAGCCAGCATCTCCATCAGGAGTGCGGTCGCTGGATCTTCAGGCAGCGGAGCCGGATAGTCGATCCGCTCCGCTGTCTCCACGTAATCCTGTTTTGTCAGTATGATGACTTAAAGTCCTCCCACGAACACGTTGGAAAAGATACACCTTGTGATACTCAGAGGATTTACCGGATTGACAAGGCGCTTTGCGCTAAGTCCGCGGTCCTCGGAAGTAGGGGGGTGAACTTCACCGGTCTTGAACAGCACCTTCCAGACGTCCTTATGCATCATGTTGAAGAGCTCATGCAGCATCTGGTGTTCGGCCGGATCGAACTCCCACATATTGAATGCCCGTCTTTGACATGGGAGGATCCGGCGAACGAGCATGACCTGGACCATGTTGACAAGCTTGATCTTCTTGTCCCTCATGCCTTCGATGTAGGTCTTGAGTCCGGTCAGCTCCACAGGTTCGCCCCAGGCCAGGCCCTTCTTTTCCCAAGAGGTCAGCCGTGTGGGGATTCCAGATCGGAATTTGGGGGCCGTCACCCAATTGGTGTCACGTGGCTCAGTGATGTAGAACCACCCTGATTGCCACCCTTTCACGGTCTCCACGAAGGAGCCATCAAGCCATGTAGAATTGGGCATCCTGCCCACCATGGTGCCTCCACATTCCGCCTGCTGGCCGCTCATGATCTTCGGCTTCACACAGAAGATTTACAGCCACTGGTCGAAGTGGGGCCTGACGGGGAGGAAGGCCTCGCACACGACGATGAACACCGAGATGTTGAGGACAAAATTTGGGGCTAGATCATGGAAATCTAGCCCATAGTAAAACATTAGCCCGCAGACGAACGGGTGAAGTGGAAATCCTAGTCCACGGACAAAATGAGAGAGGAATACTACTCTCTCCTGAGACTTTGGAGTGAGGGTGATCTGTCCCTCTGCTGGCAGCCTGTGCGCGATGTTTGCGGCCAGGTATCCAGTCGCTTGAAGCTTGGTAATGTCCTCCTCCGTGATGGAGGAGGCCATCCACTTTCCTGCCGCTCCGGACATGCTGCGAATGGTCCTACGGAGAAGGTGAGAACTTGGGCTCTGGGGCTCAAGAGTGCGAGAATGGATGAGCAAAGGAGGAAGAAGGTGTAGGTAAGAATGGGGGATCCTTGTCACTTTATAGAGGCAGTGGAAACTGTGCGCCTCCCCACTTTCCTTTAGAAATCGCTTATTTTCCAAGCGCCACATTAAATAACATGGTTGGGTTACCCATACCCTTATTAAGGAGAATCCCGTGACAAGGGGACACGATCTCTGCTTCGACAAGACGTGCCGAGGAAACCGCCTCGCAATATGTGCGGTGGCGGGCTGTGAGAAAACGGCTCGAATGATGACTCGGCCATGGTGTGATGTCATGATGTCAGCGGATTTGATTTGTGAAATATTTATCACTGTACGGTGGTATGTGAAATTTGCCTTGCAGAGCCGGACACGATCCTTGTGTTCAGAATTTATCTTGAAGTATTCAGAGATGGAACCCGCCTTGCAATGCCAAAGACAATCTGCGCGCCGGACTCATCGTCATTGAAGCCTGGTTCAGGGGTTACTAAGGGAGTCCTGGATAAGGGGGTATCTGGACAGCCGGACTATGTGCTTTGGCCGGACCGTTGAACTATGAAGATACAAGATTCAAGACTTCGTCCCGTGTCCGGATGGAACTCTCCTTTGCATGGAAGGCAAGCTTGGCGATTCGGATGTTAGATCTCCTTCTCTATAACCGACACTGTGTAACCCTAGCCAGCTCCGGTGTCTATATAAACCAGAGGGTTTAGTCTATAGGACGACAACAACCATACCATAGGCTAGCTTCTAGGGTTTAGCCTCTACGATCTCGTGGTAGATCAACTCTTGTAATACTCATATCATCAAGATCAATCAAGCAGGAAGTAGGGTATTACCTCCATCGAGAGGGCCCGAACCTGGGTAAAACATCGTGTCCCCTGCCTCCTGTTACCATCGGCCTTAAACGCATAGTTCGGTACCCCCTACCCGAGATCCGCCGGTTTTGACACCGACACTTCACACTGGTAACAAACCCCATGTTGGATACTTTTGAGTATTCAGCTCAAAGTGCTATATTCTTGATAAGAATCGTCGTTCGAAATTTGCTCCTAAATCTCATAAAGGTTTCCTACTTAGTTATGGCTCAAACTCTCACACTTACCGTGTCTACAACAATTTCACCCGAAAGGTTGAAGAGACGGTAGATGTGAAGTTTGATGAATCCAACGGCTCGCAAGTAGAGCAGTTGCCAATTGATGTAGGTGACAAAGATCCTTCTGAAGCAATACAAGACTTGTCTATTGGCAAGATTCTCCCAACGAAGGTGAAGGAGAGTACCTCGTCCGTCCAAGTGGAAGCCTCAACTTCACGCCAAGGTGAACCAGAAGTTGACTTGGAGGCATCCACAAGTGGAACACATCAAGATGATGGAAACGAGGATGTATAGCAAGATGAACCTCATCGACCTCTTTCTCCACCTCCACAAGAGAATAACAAAGCCAACGATAATTAAGAAATATAAGAGGGAGAACAAGAAAATGAAGAGGATGTTCCATCCCGACCCAAACAAAAGCTCTCACAAGTTCGAGAAACAGTCTCAAGAGATCATCCGATCGAACAAATCTTCGATGATATTCAAACCGGGAGAATTACTCTCTCTAAAACTCGTTTGGCTAACTTTTGTGAACATTACTCATTAATTTCTAGTATTGAATCTATGAAGGTTGAGGATGCTCCTGATGATCCGAATTGGGTGAACACCATGCATGAAGAGCTACACAATTTCGAGAGGAACCAAGTGTGGACGTTGGTTGAAAAGCCCGATGAGAAGCACAATGTTATTAGAACCAAATGGGTGTTTCAGAATAAGCAATATGAAGATGGACATGTTGTACGTAACAAGGCCCGTCTCTTCGCTCAAGGCTACACTCAAGTCGAAGGTATGGACTATGGTGAGACATATGCCCCCGTTGCTAGACTTGAATCCATTCGCGTCTTACTTGCTTATGCCAATCACCATGATATCACATTATACCAAATGGACATTAAAATTGCTTTTCTAAATGGTGAAATTGAGGAGGAAGTGTATGTTAAACAACCTCCCGGCTTTGTTAATCCCAAGAAAGTCGATCATGTTTACAAACTTCACAAAGCTCTTTATGGTCTTAAACAAGCTCCTAGAGCGTGGTATAAATGCTTGACTAAGTTCCTTATTGAAAAAGGCTTTGAGATTGGAAATATTGATTCTACACTTTTTACTAGAAGGGTTAATGGTGAATTGTTTGTGTGCCAAATTTATGTGGATGATATCATATTTGGTTCGACTAACTCTCATTTTAGTGAAAAGTTTGGAAGGCTAATGTCGGAGAAGTTTGAGATGTCTATGATGAGTGAACTCAAGTTCTTTCTTGGTTTGCAAATCAAGCAAACTAAGGAGGGTACCTTTGTTTCCCAAACAAAGTATACCAAGGACTTATTCAAGAAGTTCAACATGCAAGAATGCAAAGGTATGAATACACCCATGCCTACTAGTGGACATCTTGACTTGACTAAGGATGGCGAACCAGTTGACCAAAAGGTTTACCGCTCTATGATTGGTTCATTGTGATATCTATGTGCCTCCTGTCCCGATATTATGCTAAGTATGTGCATGTGTGCAAGATATCAAGCGCCCCCCAAAGAATGTCATCTTAAGGCTGTGAAAAGGATAGTGAGATACTTAATTCATACACCAAACTTTGGCATTTGGTACCCTAAGAGGTCTTCTTTTGATCTTGTTGGCTACTCCGATTCGGACTATGTTGGTGACAAGGTTGACAGAAAGTCCACTTCATGTACTTGTCAATTTCTTGGTAGATCTCTTGTGTCTTGGTCCTCCAAGAAACAGAACTCGGTATCCTTATCCACTGCCGAAGCGGAATACATTGTCGCCGGTTCATGTTGTGCTCAATTACTTTGGATGACCCAAACTCTTAAAATTATGGGATACATGTGAAATATTTTCCATTGCTTTGTGACAATGGAAGTGTTGTTGAGATTCCTTATAATCTCGTGCAACATTCTTGAACTAAGCATATTGAAGTTTGTCATCATTTCATTCAAGATCATGTTGCTAAAGGAGACATCGATCTTAAGCATATTCGTACCGATAAGCAATTGGCGGATATATTCACCAAACCGCTTGAGGATAAAGTACTTTGCCATTTGAGAGATGAATTAAACATCATTGATGCCTCAAACTTGGAGTAGAAACTCCATTTGGATGCATGCAAGGCATGAGCCTATCTATGACTAATCCTTGATATTTCTCTTATGATGATGATCATATGTCTTGGATCTATACTTGTACCCTTGCATGTTATCTAACCTCATGTAGGTACTTGGATAAGCCCAATTTTATGAGATTGCAACTCACTCACATCCTAAGCAATCTCTACATCACCAAGTCTCTACAATATGGTGGTTGAAGACAAGGAAGCATGAATCCTTTCAACATATCCTTTGACAATTTATATATATCAAATCTCATTCGATATCAAATTTCATGATTGTCATTTTGGATACACAAGTGCTCTTCCTTGCAAAACTAACCCATGTAGGTAGATGAACTCAAACTACAAGCGATGCTCCCAACTCTTGATGAACTACATCAACCTTGAGCATCCTACACAAGTTCAACTACATAATCAAGATCAACACCATCACCAAGGTATGTCATTCCATCTTAGAGAAGCTTTACCCCAAGTCATGGGTTAAAGCAGCTCAACAAGATGTGAATACATCAAAAGTGCTTAAACGAAAAATGGCAACCCCATTTTTAGCTTAAACGATGAGTATGACCTATGATCAAGTGACTTCACTTGACTCCTAAGTCAATATACTCTAACATAAGTGACTTTGTTGCCGATCAATTCTAGATGAAGTTCTCTAGTGTTTCCTCGAGTTCTTGCATTTGTCTCTTGCATGCTTGTTCCCTTTCAAAAAAAACTTCATCTAGATTTCTTTTCTTTTCTCATGTTTTCTGCATTCCCTGCATCTAATTCATTGCAAACCCTTTAGTTAATTCCTTGCAAATCTTTGTGAGATCTTATTTGCCTAGCGAGCTGAGATGACAAAATGTTTACTAATCATTGAACTTGGTCTCTCCGATCAAAACCTATCGGTCTAACCGAGGTACAAGGAACTCTTGTGCATAGATCATCGGTCAAACCGACATGGTCAAACTCGGTTGCACCGATCAGGATTCTCTATGACCTCGTCAACTCGGTGTCACCAATGAAAACAAATCGGCGTTACTGATTTCAGTGTTGCAGAAAACTTTTTGCCATTGCAATTGTCATTTCTTCTCCAGCTCCACTCGATGATTCTTATCCTCTACCCGCATCACAATATACATGCTGCTTTGTCATGTGACTCAAGGACCAAACCAGTTTGACTCACACTCCAGAAGGACCCTTCTTGGAAATTGATGTCAAAGGGGGAGAGAGAGATCACATCAAAGCTTATCTTATGGGAAAAAGAGACCCTATGGGAGAGAGAGACACCTTAGCTTTCCTAGATGCTTGGTATTCAAATAGGAGAGAAGCCACATGTCTTTAAGAGGGGAAAGACATGTTAGTAGATGTTTCTTTGTGTCTTTGCTCTGATTTTATTTTACCCTATCTTCTCCCATTGTCCAATATCAGATTCAGGGGGAGAAAGAGCACATATCTAAGTGAAGAAAATCTTTGGAATTCATTGCATATCTTTATTCCTTGGGGACATGTCTATATCCAGATAGAGTACTAAGTACTCACTCACTACATGTCATCCCAGTCTTGGTACTCTTGTGGTTCCTTGTTCTTGCTATGTTTAGTAGATGTTCTTGTGTTATCTAACCCTGTTTTCTCAGGTTCATCTCTTCCAAAGTCAGCTCAAGACCACAAGGTAAGTATATGCATCACACTCATGTGCATGATGATCTCTTGCTGATGTACATATTGTTTGCAAGAAGGACTCCTGAACATGAAGGTACATCTTCTGTATTTACATCATTTGCTCTAATTCATATAGCTAAGATACATGTAGCTCATTGCTTGCTTTGACATGCTTATGCATTCACATGCTTTCATAATCTATCTTCACATGATTTCATACATGTAGGGGGAGCCAATGCATGTTACATGTCCTTCCAAAGCTTTACTTTTTACTCTTCATATCTTTATCTAAAGCTTTGATGTATGTTGTCATCAATTACCAAAAAGGGGGAGACTGAAAGCACAAGTGCCCCTTGGGTGATTTTGGTAATTAATGTCAACATATCTCTTGTTGGACTAACATTTTCATGTAGTATATTTCAGATGAGTTCAACAATGGAGTGGCAGGACAAGAGGATGTGGAACCCCTTCAAGATGCTAAGGACAAACATTGGCAAAAGCTCAAGACTCTGCATTTCTATTTTAGTGATCCAAGATCACATTGAGTCCATAGGAAAAGCCAATACTATTAAAAGGGGATGAGGTGTTGCTTAATGGTCTACTTGCTCAAAGTGCTTAGTGATATGCTCCAAAAGCCCTCAACCACTTTCTCATTTCCACATATGTCCAAAACCTAAAGTCAGACTCGGCCCCATTGATTCGATTCATCCGGCGCCACCGAGTTCATTGACATAGCCACTGCCAAAAACCCTAATCAGTTCAGTATCACTGATGGGATCTAGGTCTTGCCGAGATGGCCTTGCAAACTCTCTGTTTCCTATTGTAATTATTTGTGTCTCACCGAGATAAGCAGTCGATCCCACCGAGTTTTCTTACCAAGTCTCTGTTTGCTTATTGCTAAAATCGGTCTCACTGAGTTCATGCAATCGGTCTCACTGAGATAAGGTTTTGCCTTAACCCTAGCACATCGATCGCACCAAGTTGATATTGTCGGTCCCACCAAAAATCCTAATGTTCACATGTTGAACCGGATCGGTCTGACCGAGTTTCACTATTCGGTCCCACTGAGTTTGGGAAATTGTGTGTAACGGTTAGATTTTGTGTGGAGGCTATATATACCCCTCCACCCCCTTCTCCATTTGTGAGAGAGCCATCAGAACGTGCCTATACTTCCACTACTCATTTTTTGAGAGAGAACCACCTACTCATGTGTTGAGACCAAGACATTCCAATGCTACCACAAGAATCTTGATCTCTAGCCTTCCCCAAGTTTCTTTCCACTCAAATCATCTTTCCACCATAGGAAAATCTATGAGAGAGTTGAGTGTTGGGGAGACTATCATTTGAAGCACAAGATCAAGGAGTTCATTATCAACACACCATCCATTACCTTTTGGAGAATGATGTCTCCTAGATTTGTTAGGTGTCACTTGGGAGCCTTCATCAAGATTGTGGAGTTGAACCAAGGAGTTTGTATGGGCAAGGAGATCGCCTACTTCGTGAAGATCTACCCAAGTGAGGCAAGTTCTTCATGAGCGATGGCCATGGTGGGATAGACAAGGTTGGTTCTTTGTTGACCCTTCGTGGGTGGAGCCCTCCGTGGACTCACGCAACTGTTACCCTTTGTGGATTGAAGTCTCCACCAATGTGGATGTACGATAGCACCACCTATCGGAACCACGCCAAAAATCTCCGTGTCTCCAATTTCGTTTGCACACTCCAATTCCATCGCTTTACTTTCTGGAAAATTGCATGCTTTACTTTCCGCTGCTAATATAATCTTGCCATGCTTGCTTGAAATGTATTGTGAATGCTTAAAATTGTGCAAATCTCCAACCTCAACTTGAAGAACTTTAAAACTGCTACATTTACTTGTTGAGGGTCTAATCACCCCCCCCCTCTAGACACCTCTTCTCAATCCTTTCAGATGCATCCCCCTGGTCTTCAACGACTGAGGCGTTGGCCTCGGCCATGGTGGCGTCGACCTCCTCCCCTGTGTTCGGAGGAGGAGGGGTCTTTCGTGACAGCACCTCCCCAACCTCTTCAGGGATTAAAGGAGGTGCGAAACGTGACATGGAGCCATTGTCCGCTAGTTCGGCGGGCGGGGACGTCCCCTCTGAGGTTTGCTCAGTGGGGTGGCCACGCTGAGGGCTGCACCACCAAAAAACAATCAATCTGCATTTTACCAGGGATTACTGAAAAATAAGGCAATTGAAAATGATGCGATACATACCTGGTCGCGGGGGGCTTGACCCTTGGTGCCCTCTTCGGAACCTTTTCAGACGCTTCAGACTCCTCGCCGGAGTACGAACTGTTAGGCAAGACCAGCTTAGGCTGGCACTGCCTCTTGGGGCTTGAGAAGGTTGAACCTCCTCGACCTCGCTGGACGCCTCCCTCTTCTTAGAGTGCGAGGAGGCGCTTTCCTTCTCGTCCCCCTCCTATGTGGATGGGGCTGCGGTGTCTCCGGACCGGGTGTATGGACGGGCTAGGCGACGGAGGCCGTCCCTGGCCTCCGGTACTTCTTTCTTCTTGCCCTTCTTGTTGGGCGCCTTGTAAGGCACCACGACTAACATCTTCTCTAGCTGTTCGAAATGGGGCTCTTCTGGCAGCGGTGCCGGGCCGCTGATCTTCTTGGCCTTGGTGCAGCCCTGCAAAATCCGCATGAAGAGGTTTGGATCTAATCATACAGTGTGAATATTCAACCTCATGTTAAGACAAATGCCGCTCACCTTCGTTGTAGGGTTCGCAACATTGAGGCCAATGTCCTCCCCCATAGCTGGTCACTCCTCCTGTGCCTTGAACACCAGACCCCATACTTTGTTGTGGGTCGTGCCAAAGAGATGTTGCACAGTAGCCGGATCTTCGGGCTCGTACTCCCACATGGGCTTGTCCCTCTCCTGGCAGGGGAGGAGTCGACGCTTGAGCATGATTTGGATCACATTAACCAGCTTCATGCCAGTCCCCATTACATTAACGATATGCTTCTGCAGCACAGTCAAGTCGGCAGCGGACCCCCAGTCCGGGCTCTTGGTGGTCCACGAGGCCAGCCTCGTAGGGGGTCCGGATCTGAATGCGGGAGCAGCTGCCCATGTGGCTCCCCTTGGCTCGGTGATGTAGAACCATTCCTTCTGCCACACCTTGACGATGTCGATAAACTTGCCCTCCAGCCACTAGACCCGCGTTAGTTTGTTGATCATGGCCCTACCGCAGTCTGCATGTTTGATGCCAACTACCTTGGGCTTGACGTTGAACACCTTTGGCCATAGGCCTAAGTGTGGATGGACTCTGAGGAAAGCCTCGCAAAGATAATAAAGGACAAGATGTGGAGGAGGGAGTTGGGGGCTAGATCATGAAAGTCTAACCCGTAGAAGAACATCAACCCCATCACAAAGGGGTGTAGGGGAAATCCAAGTCCCCTAAGGAAATGGGGGTGGAATACAACCCTTTCGCCCGGCCTGGGCGTGGGGACGATCTGGCCTACTTCAGGGGCCCAATGGGCGATGTCGGCTGACAAGTAGCCGGCCTGCTTCAGCTTCAGGATGTCGCCTTCGGTGACGATGGAGGCATCCCATTTCCCGTTGGCTCCGGATCTGGGCATGGTTGAAGGAGACAGGGTGGGATTCATTGTGGAAGCAGAGAGAAGGGGTGCTGGAGCTCTGAAGAACTGTGTAAGCGGAAGGAGGATGAAGGCGTGGGATGCTGACTATTGTAGCCCCCCTTTATAGGTTGTTGATAAGCCAAGAGCTCCTTTTTTCATGCCACGGGCTTCTCCACTTCCCGATACGCTCACAACATTATGTGCGGGGTGGGAAATCAAAATCATTGATCATATTCCCTTAAAGGCGGGGCACAATCACCACCTTGATGAGACGTCCCAAACATGGGGTCGGCCTTGAGCTATGCTTCGAGAAATGCTAACCACTCGACATTATGGCCGGATGCGACTCTTCATTGAAAGATAAAAAGTTGTCAGATGAAGGCACTATTTACACTTGAATGATTTTTTGCCTTCGTGGCCAAGCAAAATGTCCGTTTCAAATTCTGTACATTGTTTGACTCTGAACATGAACGAAGCAACCAGAGAACTCGCCTCGCAAACCAAATATTACTAAGTGAGTGGATGCCGGACATAAGCCTTGGTGTTGGAGGCAAGTTTGGGGGCTACTAAGGGAGTTACGGACTAAGGGGTCCTCAAGGCGTCGACCCATCGAATATGGGCTGAACTGGTGAAGCCGCATAGCAACAGAAGATCTATGAAACCGTGGTGTGCCCTCCAAGTTAAGGATATGCAGGATCTCTTTTCCCCTCATTGTAATCTATCTCTGGTAACCCTATCCCTACTGGTGTCTATATAGACTGAGGGTTGTAGTCTTTATAGCCAAGAGCTACATCAATCACCTGATCACCTTAGGGTTTAGCTCATGCTGATCTCGAGGAAGATCTACTCTGTAACCATACTATACATCCAATACAATCAAGCAGGGTGTAGGGTATTACCTCTTCGAGAGGGCCCAAACTTAGGGAAACACCGCGTTCATCATACCTTGTTCCCCATAGATCCCAGATCCATATCCCGGGACTCCTACCCTGAGGTCTGCCCGTTTTGACACCGACAACCATCACCTTTAGAAACGGTTGTAAGGGGCTTTTTGGCCTGACAAATGGAGCAGTAGGGCCCTGTCAGATTCCCTGCGCCAGAGCTTTCCAAGATCGACTACAGGAATAACAAGGCGGTGCATCACGAGCTATCAAAAGATAATTGGATCAAAGCAGTGTCAAGGTTGCATAGCTTGAGCCAACTGGGAGAATATGTTACCCTTTTGGAGATTATCTAGGTTCACCTCACCCCTAACCAAGAAGACTTCATTGTTTGGAACCTAACCAGTAATGGATCCCACTCTTCAGCCTCTGCATATGCAGCCCATTTCCATGACTCCCATCCAAGATTCAACTCGCCCAAGGCTTGGCCTGCCCACACTGAGCCAAAAAACAAGTTCCTTGCATGGCTTGCCCTTCATGGTAGAATTCTAACGGCGGACTGATATGTCTTCAAAGTATCTATAATTTTTGATTGTTCCATGCTATTATATTACCCCTTTTGGATGTTTATGGGCTTTATTTTACACATTTATATCATTTTGGGACTAACCTACTAACCGGAGGCCCAGCCCGTATTGCTGTTTTTTGCCTATTTCAGTATTTCGAAGAAAAGGAATATCAAACAGAGTCCAAACGGAATGAAACCTTCGGGAGCGTGATTTTTGGAATGAATGTGATCCAGAGGACTTGGAGTGCAAGCTAAGAAGCAGCCAAGGAGGCCACGAGAGGGTAGGGCGCGCCCTCCCTATAGGGCGCACCCCCTGTCTCGTGGGCCCCTCGGGCGGCCACTGACGTACTTCTTCCTCCTATATAAGCCTACATACCCCGAAAACATCCAGGGAGCACCCGAAACACAATTTCCACCGCTGTAACCTTCTGTATCCACGAGATCCCATCTTGGAGCCTTCGCCGGCGCTCTGCTGGAGGGGGAATCGACCACGGAGGGCTTCTACATCAACACCATAGCCCTTCTGATGAGTTGTGAGTAGTTTACCATAGACCTTCGAGTCCATAGTTATTAGCTAGATGGCTTCTTCTCTCTTTTTTGATCTCAATACAATGTTCTCCCCCTCTCTTGTGGAGATCTATTCGATGTAAACTCTTTTTGCGGTGTGTTTGTCGAGATCCGATGAATTGTGGGTTTATGATCAAGTTTATCTATGAGAAATATTTGAATCTCCTCTGAATTCTTTTATGTATGATTAAGTTATCTTTGCAAGTCTCTTCGAATTTTCAGTTTGGTTTGGCCTACTAGATTGATCTTTCTTGCCATGGGAGAAGTGCTTAGCTTTGGGTTCAATCTTGCGGTGTCCGGACGTGATGCCTATATACATGATCATGCCTAGATAATATCATAATTATTCGCTTTTCTATCAATTGCTCGATAGTAATTTGTTCACCCACCGTAATACTTATGCTATCTTGAGAGAAGCCTCTAGTGAAACCTATGGCCCCCGGGTCTATCTCTTATCATATTTGCTTCCAATCTACTTTTATTTGCATCTTTACTTTTTGCATCTATATTATAAAATACCAAAAATATATTTATCTTATCATACTATCTCTATTAGATCTCACTTTCACAAGTGGTCGTGAAGGGATTGACAACCCCTTTATTGTGTTGGTTGCGAGTTCTTTGTTTGTTTGTGTAGGTGTGTGGTACTTTTGAGGAGCCTCCTACTGGATTGATACCTTGGTTCTCAAAAACTGAGGGAAATACTTACGCTACTATTGCTGCATCACCCTTTCCTCTTCAAGGAAAACCAACGCAAGCTCAAGACGTAACAAGAAGGATTTCTGGCGCCCGACAACGGCGCCAGAATTTAGTCTTGATAACCCACAAGTGTAGGGGATCGCAACGGCTTTCGAGGGTAAAGTATTCAACCCAAATTTATTGATTCGACACAAGGGGAGCCAAAGAATATATTCTTGAGTATTAGCATTTGAGTTGTCAATTTATTCAATTCAAGTCTATGATATAAAGAGCGAGACATAACACTAACACCGGCTCCAAGATCACATAAAGCAGTTCTAACATAATTTCTTTTAATAGAGCATGGTATAGTCGGTACACCTGGATCTCCAAGTTTCTTTGGTATTCCACCCTTAAAAGTGTAATTAGCAAGCATGGTGGAAATTTCAGCTTCTGGTATCTTTCTTTTATTTGTAATGATATCCTTCATATACTTGGCATAAGGATTTACTTTAAGCATATCAGTTAAGCACATACGTAAGAAAATAGGTCTAATCATTTCAGCAAAGCGCTCAAAATCCTCATCATCCTTTGTCTTGGATAGTTTAGGAGTAAAGGGCATGGGTTTCTGAACCCATGGTTCTCTTTCTCTACCGTGCTTCCTAGCAACAAAATCTCTCTTATCATAACGTTGATTCTTTGATTGTGGCTTATCAAGATCAACAACAGGTTCAATTTCTACTTCATTATTTTTGCTAGGTTGAGCATCAACATGAACATTAACATTAACATTATCACTAGGTTCATGTTCATCACCTGGTTGTGTTTCAGCATCAGAAATAGAAATATCATTGGGATTCTCAGGTGTGTCTACGGTAGCTTTACTAGAAGCATGCAAAGTCCTATCATCTTTCTTTTTCTTCTTTTTGGAAGAACTAGGTGCTTGTAAATTATTTCTCTGAGAATTTTGCTCAATTCTCTTAGGGTGGCCTTTAGGATACAAAGGTTCCAGAGTCATTCTAACAGTTCTAGTAGCCACTCTAACAGTAAAGTCATTTTTATTATTTAATTCATCAAGAAAATCATTTTGAGCTTTAAGTACATGCTTAGCTTGAGTAGTAACCATAGATGCATATTTGCTAATGATTTTAAGTTCACCTTTAACTCTAGCCATATTATCACTCACGTGTCCTATCTCGGAAACATTATTCTTTAACTCTCTACCAACATAAGCATTAAAACTTTCTTGTCTAGCCATAAAGTCATCAAATTCATCTAGGCATGGGCTATGAAATTTAGTAGACGGGATTTCAACTTTATCATATCTATAGAGAGAATTTACCTTTACTACCTGTGTCGGGTTATCAAGACAATGTGGTTCTTCAACAAGCGGTATATTAAGACCATGTATTTCTTCAATAGGTGGTAAATTCTTAACATCTTCAGCTTTTATACCCTTTTCTTTCATTGATTTCTTTGCCTCTTGCATATCTTCAGGACTGAGAAATAAAACACTTCTCTTCTTTGGAGTGGGTATAGGAATAGGCTCAGGAGTTGGCTCAATTGGTTCAGGAATTGCCTCAGGAACTGGCTCAGGAAGAGTCCAATTATTTTCATTAGTCAACATATTATTCAATAGTAATTCAGCTTCGTCGACTGTTCTTTCCCTGAAAACACAACCAGCACAACTATCCAAGTAGTCCTTGGAAGCATCAGTTAGTCCATTATAAAAGATATCACGCATTTCATTTTTCTTGAGAGGATGATCAGGCAAAGCGTTAAGTAATCGGAGAAGCCTCCCCCAAGCTTGTGGGAGACACTCATCTTTGATTTGCACAAAATTATATATTCCCCACAAGGCAGCTTGTTTCTTATGAGCAGGGAAATATTTAGCAGAGAAGTAATAAATCATATCCTGGGGACTATGCACACAACCAGGATCACCCTTTAATGTGAACGGAAATATCTTAAGGATATAAAAGTAGCGAGATTTATCATCATGAGTAAATAGGGTAGCTATATCATTCAACTTGGTAAGATGTGCCACAATAGTTTCAGATTCAAGGCCATAAAAAGGATAAGATTCTACCAAAGTAATTATTTCAGGATCAACAGAGAATTCATAATCCTTATCAGTAACACAGATAGGTGAAGTAGCAAAAGCAGGGTCAGGTTTCATTCTAGCATTAAGAGACTACTGCTTCCATTTAGCTAATAATTTCTAAAGATCATATCTATCATTGCAAGCAAAGATAGCTCTAGCAGCTTCTTCATTCATAACATAACCCTCAGGAACAACAGGCAATTCATAATCATTCGGAGAACCTTCATCATCACTATCATCAATAATAGCATCTTCAATAATTTCGTTCTCTCTAGGCCTAGCAAGTTGTTCATCAAGAAATTCACCTAATGGCAAAGTAGTATCACACACAGAAGTAGTTTCATCATAAGTATCGTGCATAGCAGAAGTGGCATCATCAATAACATGCGACATATCAGAATTCATAGCAGTAGCAGGTTTAGGTGTCGCAAACTTACTCATAACAGAAGGATATTCAAGTGCAGAGCTAGATGGCAGTTCCTTACCTCCCCTCGTAGTTGAGGGATAGATCTTGGTTTTAGCATCTTTCAAGTTCTTCATAGTGATCAACAGATATAAATCCCAAGTGACTTAGAGAATAGAGCTATGCTCCTCGGCAACGGTGCTAGAAATTAGTCTTGATAACCCACAAGTGTAGGGGATCGCAACGGCTTTCGAGGGTAAAGTATTCAACCCAAATTTATTGATTCGACACAAGGGGAGCCAAAGAATATATTCTTGAGTATTAGCAGTTGAGTTGTCAATTTATTCAATTCAAGTCTATGATATAAAGAGCGAGACATAAAACTAACACCGGCTCCAAGATCACATAAAGCAGTTCTAACATAATTTATTTTAATAGAGCATGGTATAGTTGGTACCCCCGGATCTCCAAGTTTCTTTGGTATTCCACCCTTAAAAGTGTAATTAGCAAGCATGGTGGAAATTTCAGCTTCCGGTATCTTTCTTTTATTTGTAATGATATCCTTCATATACTTGGCATAAGGATTTACTTTAAGCATATCAGTTAAGCGCATACGTAAGAAAATAGGTCTAATCATTTCAGCAAAGCGCTCAAAATCCTCATCATCCTTTGTCTTGGATGGTTTAGGAGTAAAGGGCATGGGTTTCTGAACCCATGGTTCTCTTTCTCTACCGTTCTTCCTAGCAACAAAATCTCTCTTATCATAACGTTGATTCTTTGATTGTGGGTTATCAAGATCAACAACAGGTTCAATTTCTACTTCATTATTTTTGCTAGGTTGAGCATCAACATGAACATTAACATTAACATTATCACTAGGTTCATGTTCATCACCTGGTTGTGTTTCAGCATCAGAAATAGAAATATCATTGGGATTCTCAGGTGTGTCTACGGTAGCTTTACTAGAAGCATGCAAAGTCCTATCATCTTTCTTTTTCTTCTTTTTGGAAGAACTAGGTGCTTGTAAATTATTTCTCTGAGAATCTTGCTCGATTCTCTTAGGGTGGCCTTCAGGATACAAAGGTTCCTGAGTCATTCTAACAGTTCTAGTAGCCACTCTAACAGTAAAGTCATTTTTATTATTTAATTCATTAAGAAAATCATTTTGAGCTTTAAGTACTTGCTCAGCTTGAGTAGCAGCCATAGAAGCATATTTGCTAATGAGTTTAAGTTCACCTTTAACTCTAGCCATATTATCACTCACGCGTCCTATCTCGGAAACATTATTCTTTAACTCTCTACCAACATAAGCATTAAAACTTTCTTGTCTAGCCATAAAGTCATCAAATTCATTTAAGCATGGGCTATGAAATTTAGTAGACGGGATTTCAACTTTATCATATCTATAGAGAGAATTTACCTTTACTACCGATGTCGGGTTATCAAGACAATGTGGTTCTTCAACAGGCGGTATATTAAGACCATGTATTTCTTCAATAGGTGGTAAATTCTTAACATCTTCAGCTTTTATACCCTTTTCTTTCATTGCTTTCTTTGCCTCTTGCATATCTTCAGGACTGAGAAATAAAACACCTCTCTTCTTCGGAGTGGGTATAGGAATAGGCTCAGGAGTTGGCTCAATTGGTTCAGGAATTGCCTCAGGAAATGGCTCAGGAAGAGTCCAATTATTTTCATTAGTCAACATATTATTCAATAGTAATTCAGCTTCGTCGACTGTTCTTTCCCTGAAAACACAACCAGCACAACTATCCAAGTAGTCCTTGGAAGCATTAGTTAGTCCATTATAAAAGATATCAAGTATTTCATTTTTCTTGAGAGGATGATCAGGCAAAGCATTAAGTAATCGGAGAAGCCTCCCCCAAGATTGTGGGAGACTCTCATCTTTGATTTGCACAAAATTATATATTCCCCGCAAGGCAGCTTGTTTCTTATGAGCAGGGAAATATTTAGCAGAGAAGTAATAAATCATATCCTGGGGACTACGCACACAACCAGGATCACCCTTAAATGAGAACGGAAATATCTTTAGGATATAAAAGTAGCGAGATTTATCATCATGAGTAAATAGGGTAGTTATATCATTCAACTTGGTAAGATGTGCCACAACAGTTTCAGATTCAAGGCCATAAAGAGGATAAGATTCTACCAAAGTAATAATTTTAGGATCAACAGAGAATTCATAATCCTTATCAGTAACACAGATGGGTGAAGTAGCAAAAGCAGGGTCAGGTTTCATTCTAGCATTAAGAGACTACTGCTTCCATTTAGCTAATAATTTCTAAAGATCATATCTATCATTGCAGGCAAAGATAGCTCTAGCAGCTTCTTCATTCATAACATAACCCTCAGGAACAACAGGCAATTCATAATCATTCGGAGAACCTTCATCATCACTATCATCAATAATAGCATCTTCAATAATTTCGTTCTCTCTAGCCCTAGCAAGTTGTTCATCAAGAAATTCACCTAATGGCAAAGTAGTATCACACACAGAAGTAGTTTCATCATAAGTATCGTGCATAGCAGAAGTGGCATCATCAATAACATGCGACATATCAGAATTCATAGCAGTAGCAGGTTTAGGTGTCGCAAACTTACTCATAACAGAAGGATATTCAAGTGCAGAGCTAGATGGCAGTTCCTTACCTCCCCTCGTAGTTGAGGGATAGATCTTGGTTTTAGCATCTTTCAAGTTCTTCATAGTGATCAACAGATATAAATCCCAAGTGACTTAGAGAATAGAGCTATGCTCCTCGGCAACGGTGCTAGAAATTAGTCTTGATAACCCACAAGTGTAGGGGATCGCAACGGCTTTCGAGGGTAAAGTATTCAACCCAAATTTATTGATTCGACACAAGGGGAGCCAAAGAATATATTCTTGAGTATTAGCAGTTGAGTTGTCAATTTATTCAATTCAAGTCTATGATATAAAGAGCGAGACATAAAACTAACACCGGCTCCAAGATCACATAAAGCAGTTCTAACATAATTTATTTTAATAGAGCATGGTATAGTTGGTACCCCCGGATCTCCAAGTTTCTTTGGTATTCCACCCTTAAAAGTGTAATTAGCAAGCATGGTGGAAATTTCAGCTTCCGGTATCTTTCTTTTATTTGTAATGATATCCTTCATATACTTGGCATAAGGATTTACTTTAAGCATATCAGTTAAGCGCATACGTAAGAAAATAGGTCTAATCATTTCAGCAAAGCGCTCAAAATCCTCATCATCCTTTGTCTTGGATGGTTTAGGAGTAAAGGGCATGGGTTTCTGAACCCATGGTTCTCTTTCTCTACCGTTCTTCCTAGCAACAAAATCTCTCTTATCATAACGTTGATTCTTTGATTGTGGGTTATCAAGATCAACAACAGGTTCAATTTCTACTTCATTATTTTTGCTAGGTTGAGCATCAACATGAACATTAACATTAACATTATCACTAGGTTCATGTTCATCACCTGGTTGTGTTTCAGCATCAGAAATAGAAATATCATTGGGATTCTCAGGTGTGTCTACGATAGCTTTACTAGAAGCATGCAAAGTCCTATCATCTTTCTTTTTCTTCTTTTTGGAAGAACTAGGTGCTTGTAAATTATTTCTCTGAGAATCTTGCTCGATTCTCTTAGGGTGGCCTTCAGGATACAAAGGTTCCTGAGTCATTCTAACAGTTCTAGTAGCCACTCTAACAGTAAAGTCATTTTTATTATTTAATTCATTAAGAAAATCATTTTGAGCTTTAAGTACTTGCTCAGCTTGAGTAGCAGCCATAGAAGCATATTTGCTAATGAGTTTAAGTTCACCTTTAACTCTAGCCATATTATCACTCACGCGTCCTATCTCGGAAACATTATTCTTTAACTCTCTACCAACATAAGCATTAAAACTTTCTTGTCTAGCCATAAAGTCATCAAATTCATTTAAGCATGGGCTATGAAATTTAGTAGACGGGATTTCAACTTTATCATATCTATAGAGAGAATTTACCTTTACTACCGATGTCGGGTTATCAAGACAATGTGGTTCTTCAACAGGCGGTATATTAAGACCATGTATTTCTTCAATAGGTGGTAAATTCTTAACATCTTCAGCTTTTATACCCTTTTCTTTCATTGATTTCTTTGCCTCTTGCATATCTTCAGGACTGAGAAATAAAACACCTCTCTTCTTCGAAGTGGGTATAGGAATAGGCTCAGAAGTTGGCTCAATTGGTTCAGGAATTGCCTCAGGAACTGGCTCAGGAAGAGTCCAATTATTTTCATTAGTCAACATATTATTCAATAGTAATTCAGCTTCGTCGACTGTTCTTTCCCTGAAAACACAACCAGCACAACTATCCAAGTAGTCCTTGGAAGCATCAGTTAGTCCATTATAAAAGATATCAAGTATTTCATTTTTCTTGAGAGGATGATCAGGCAAAGCATTAAGTAATCGGAGAAGCCTCCCCCAAGATTGTGGGAGACTCTCATCTTTGATTTGCACAAAATTATATATTCCCCGCAAGGCAGCTTGTTTCTTATGAGCAGGGAAATATTTAGCAGAGAAGTAATAAATCATATCCTGGGGACTACGCACACAACCAGGATCACCCTTAAATGAGAACGGAAATATCTTTAGGATATAAAAGTAGCGAGATTTATCATCATGAGTAAATAGGGTAGCTATATCATTCAACTTGGTAAGATGTGCCACAACAGTTTCAGATTCAAGGCCATAAAGAGGATAAGATTCTACCAAAGTAATAATTTTAGGATCAACAGAGAATTCATAATCCTTATCAGTAACACAGATGGGTGAAGTAGCAAAAGCAGGGTCAGGTTTCATTCTAGCATTAAGAGACTACTGCTTCCATTTAGCTAATAATTTCTAAAGATCATATCTATCATTGCAAGCAAAGATAGCTCTAGCAGCTTCTTCATTCATAACATAACCCTCAGGAACAACAGGCAATTCATAATCATTCGGAGAACCTTCATCATCACTATCATCAATAATAGCATCTTCAATAATTTCGTTCTCTCTAGCCCTAGCAAGTTGTTCATCAAGAAATTCACCTAATGGCAAAGTAGTATCACACACAGAAGTAGTTTCATCATAAGTATCGTGCATAGCAGAAGTGGCATCATCAATAACATGCGACATATCAGAATTCATAGCAGTAGCAGGTTTAGGTGTCGCAAACTTACTCATAACAGAAGGATATTCAAGTGCAGAGCTAGATGGCAGTTCCTTACCTCCCCTCGTAGTTGAGGGATAGATCTTGGTTTTAGCATCTTTCAAGTTCTTCATAGTGATCAACAAATATAAATCCTAAGTGACTCAGAGAATAGAGCTATGCTCCCCGGCAATGGCGCCAGAAATTAGTCTTGATAACCCACAAGTGTAGGGGATCGCAACAGCTTTCGAGGGTAAAGTATTCAACCCAAATTTATTGATTCGACACAAGGGGAGCCAAAGAATATTCTTGAGTATTGGCAGTTGAGTTGTCAATTCCACCACACCTGGATAACTTAATATCTGCAGCAGAGTATTTAGTAGCAAAGTAATATGATAATAAAGGTAATGGTAGCAAAAGTAATGTTTTTGGGTTTTGTGTTGATTGTAACGGTAGCAACGGAAAAGTAAATAAGCGAAGCACAAGATGTGAAAAGCTCTTAGGCAATGGATCAGTGATGGATAATTATGTCGGATGTGATTCCTCATGTAATAGATATAACATAGGGTGACACAGAACTAGCTCCAATTCATCAATGTAATGTAGGCATGTATTCCGTAAGTAGTCATACGTGCTTATGGAAAATAACTTGCATGACATCTTTTGTCCTACCCTCCCGTGGCAGCGGGGTCCTAGTGGAAACTAAGGGATATTAAGGCCCCCTTTTAATAGAGAACCGAAACACAATTTCCACCGCTGTAACCTTCTGTATCCACAAGATCCCATCTTGGAGCCTTCGCCGGCGCTCTGCTGGAGGGGGAATCGACCATGGAGGGCTTCTACATCAACACCATAGCCCCTCCGATGAGTTGTGAGTAGTTTACCACAGACCTTCGGGTCCATAGTTATTAGCTAGATGGCTTCTTCTCTCTTTTTGGATCTCAATACAATGTTCTCCCCCTCTCTTGTGGAAATCTATTCGATGTAATCTCTTTTTACGGTGTGTTTGTCGAGAACCGATGAATTGTGGGTTTATGATCAAGTTTATCTATGAGAAATATTTGAATCTCCTCTAAATTCTTTTATGTATGATTGAGTTATCTTTGCAAGTCTCTTCGAATTATCAGTTTGGTTTGGCCTACTAGATTGATCTTTCTTTCCATGGGAGAAGTGCTTAGCTTTGGGTTCTATCTTGCGGTGTCCTTACCCAGTGACAGAAAGGGTTGCAAGGCACATATTGTATTGTTGCCATCGAGGATAAAAAGATGGGGTTTATATCATATTGCATGAGTTTATCCCTCTACATCATGTCATCTTGCTTAATGCATTACTCTGTTCTTTATGAACTTAATATTCTAGATGCAGGCAGGAGTCGGTCGATGTGTGGAGTAATAGTAGTAGATGCAGGGAGGAGTCGGTCTACTTATTGCAGACGTGATGCCTATATACATGATCATGCCTAGATAATCTCATAATTATTCGCTTTTCTATCAATTGCTCGATAGTAATTTGTTCACCCACTGTAATACTTATGCTATCTTGAGAGAAGCCTCTAGTGAAACCTATGGCCCCCGGGTCTATCTCTTATCATATTTTCTTCCAATCTACTTTTATTTGCATCTTTACTTTTTGCATCTATATTATAAAATACCAAAAATATATTTATCTTATCATACTATCTCTATTAGATCTCACTTTCGCAAGTGGCCTTGAAGGGATTGACAACCCCTTTATTGCGTTGGTTGCGAGTTCTTTGTTTGTTTGTGTAGGTGCGTGGGACTTTTGAGGAGCCTCCTACTGCATTGATACCTTGGTTCTCAAAAACTGAGGGAAATACTTAGGCTACTATTGCTGCATCGCCCTTTCCTCTTCAAGGAGAACCAATGCAAGCTCAAGATGTAGCACGGACATGCTCGCTATACAAGGCTGGCCGCATGATCTATCATGCAGTTGTGCCTCCAGGAGATGGAAATGGCGACCTGCCTATGCAAGGACTACCCCTTCTCGGTCGAGGTCTAGAACCAGGTGATCTCTGATATGTCTCCAACATATCTATAATTTTTTATTGTTCCATGCTGTTATATGATCATTTTTGATGTTTTACAATCATTTTATAGTCATTTCTATCATTTTTTGGTACTAGCCTATTTCGGAGTGCCCAGTGCTAGTAGTTGTTTTCTGCTTGTTTTTACATCACAGGAAATCAATACCAAACGGATTCCAAACGCAACGAAACTTTTTGTGGATTTTTTCTGGACCAGAAGACACAAGTTAACCGAAGAAGTACCAGAGGGGTGCCCCAAAGGGGGCACAACCCACCAGGGTGCGTCCAGGTGGGTTGTGCCCACCTCGGTGGCCTCCCGCACTGCCTCTTTGCTCTATAAATACCCCAATATTCTAGAAACCCTAGGGGAGTCGACGAAAATCAATTCCAGCCACCGTAAGTTCCAGAAACACCAGATCCAATCTAGACACCATCATAGAGGGGTTCGTCATGTCCATTGGTGCTTCTCTGATGATGCGTGAGTAGTTCTTTGTAGACCTACTAGGTCATAGTTAGTAGTTAAATGGCTTCCTCTCTCTCTCTCTTGATTCTCAATACAATGGTCTCTTCGAGATCCATATGATGTAAGTCTTTTTGCGGTGTGTTTGTTGGGATCCGATGGACTTTGAGTTTATGATCTGATCTATGTTTTTATCCATGAAAGTTATTTGAGTCTTCTTTGATCTCTTATATGCATGATTGATTATAGCCTTGTATTTCTTCTCCGATATTTTGGTTTTGTTTGGCCAACTTGATCTATTTATCTTGCAATGGGAAAAGGTGCTTTGTGATGGGTTTGATCTTACGGTGCTTGATCCCAGTGATAGAAGGGGAACCGACATGTATGTATCGTTGCTATTAAGGATAACAAGATGGGGTCTATCTCTACATAAATAGATCTTGTCTACATCATGTCATCGTTCTAATTGCATTACTCCGTTTTTCCATGAACTTAATAGACTAGATGCATGCTGGACAACGGTCGATGTGTGGAGTAATAGTAGTAGATGCAGGCAAGAGTCGGTCTACTAATCTTGGACGTGATGCCCATATAAGGATCATTTCCTAGAGATCGTCATGATTATTTGAAGTTCTATCAATTGCCCAACAGTAATTGTTTTCCCACCGTTTGCTATTTTTCTTGAGAGAAGCCACTAGTGAAATCTATGGCCCCCGGGTCTCTTATTATATTTTCCTTCGAGGTCTATTTTATTTTCTTTTATTCTCAGATCTATTAAACCAAAAATACAAAAATACCTTGCTGCACTTTATTTTATTTGTGATCTATTTATCCAATCTATTATAACTTTTTCCCGTCTCCGTGCCAATTTCTGGTGCCGTTACCCAAAAGGGATTGACAACCCCTTTAACATGTCGGGTTCCGAGTAATTGTTATTTGTGTGCAGGAGTTGTTTACGTTGTGTTGTGTGGTTCTCCTACTAGTTCGATAACCTTGGTCTCATCAATGAGGGAAATCCCTACCGTTGTTGTGTTGCATCATCCCTTCCTCTTTGGGGAAATACCGACGTAGTTCAAGCAAACATCAAAAGGAATTTCTGGCGCTGTTGCCGAGGAGACATCATCAACATCAACCAGATTCCTAATCACAAATCTCATCTCCTTGCAATTTACATTATTTGCCATTTTCCTCTTGTTTTCCTCTCCCCCACTTCACAAAAATTTGCTTTTTGTTTCGCCCTCTTTTTCGTTCGCCGTTTTTCCGTCATATCTGTTTTTTAGTGCAATCTTGTTGTGTAGTCACCATGACTCAAGAGAACACCAAGTTGTGTGATTTCTCAAATACCAACAACAATGGTTTTATTAGCACTCCGATTGCTCCTCCCACCATGTCACAACTCTAGTCAGTGCATGCATTAGAGTGATTGTATCATGATTACTTTGCTCAAAAACTTGGAAATGGGGATGACAGAACCCCAGCACCCCCTTAAACCAACTAGGGTTTACAAAAATCTTTTTCTATGAACCTGAAATGCCCTTCTAAAATGGTCATCATCTTTGCCTTGGTCTAGAACCTCTGACAAAAATGGTGCACAATTTTCTAGGACATCCTAAGGTCACTGGATTAAATCATATGTTATTTGCATTTGGACATTTAGATGCTATAAAATATTTTAAATGTCCAAATAATCATAAACTAAAATGTTTACTGTTGGATATATTATATACAGTGGGCATGAGCAGTTTCATGATTTTTGAAAGTGCCTAAGCATTTTTAGAAAAGCCACAAAGTTTCAGAAAGAAATGAAAAATAGAAACAAAAGGAAAAGAGCTTACCAGGCCAACTTACCCAGACGGCCCACCTGGCGGCCTAGCACCGTGCTGGCCCGCGCCAGCCAGCTGCTTCCTCCCGCTAGACAGGCAGGGAGGTGAGCGCCAGCGTGCCTGAGCTCGCCATGGCGCCAGCTGCTTGCCGCCCGAGCTACTGGGGCGTGTGGATGACCTCCACGTTGTCACCTCGACCCCCTCGACACCTCCATTCACCCCCAGCGCCTCTCCCTCGCCCTCTCCACCCATGGCCGACGCAGACACAGCCGCACCGCCGTTGTAGCCGCGGCCACCATTATCTCCACGCCACCTCGCTCTATCCAGGAGCTCCGCCGCCCTCCGCTTCGTGGAGCAGACCGAGCCCCGAGTGCTCATTCGCCCCTGAGTCACCGCAACAACCTCACTCCGCCTCGCCGTCGCCAGAGATCCCCTTTGCCGTCACGCTCGCTCCAGATCATCCACGACCTCGCTGCCTAGCTTGTCGTGACCATCGTGAGCTCCTGCATCTCCCCTCCTCTCATTCTTGCTGCCGTCCACTGCAACGACCGCAACGAGCATCACCGCATGTGCCGCCGCCTGAGCTCATCGCTGATGCAGCTCCGGCCACCCAACGGCCTCACCACCATGTCCAACAACCTCACCGCACCGCGTAGATCACGTAGAAGCTGGACCCGTGCCTCCATAACCACCACGATGATGAGTTTGGCCGCGCCCGAACTCCGGCAGCCGCAAAGCTCGTCGTTAGCGCCATTTTCGGCGACCCCGAGCTCAACCACCACCACCCCTCGACGCGGCTTGCTCCCAGCTGCTCGTAGATGGTCTCCGTTGTCCATTTGGTTGTCGAGGGCAAAACCCGCACCCTCTGCCGCGTCTGGACGTTGCCGGCGGCTAAACATCGGCGAGTCAACCCAGTTTGACCAGGGATTTGACCCCCCCTGGGTCACTGACATGTGGGCCTACTCATTAGTCAAACCTAGGTTAGTAGTTAAACTAATCTTAATTAGTTACTTAACCAACAGTGATACTGACCAGTGGGTCCCACTAGTCAGGTTTGACCTGGACCGTCTAGTTGACCTGCTGACACAGTAATACATTTTCTGGATTTATTCTTATTTAGGAAATTCCAGAAAATAGTGCTAACTTCAAAAATTCATAGAAATTAATATGTAACTCCAAATGCAAAGTGTTATATATATATGAAAAATGATCAAAAAAATCCAATCTATCCATCTGTACTGGTTTCATGCATGTTTAAACAAGTTAACCTTACTGTTTAGTGAAAAACATGATAAGGCACTATTTAAGATCACAAAATGAGTTTGGGTTTGAATCTTTGGTTCAAAATAGCTCAAACCAATCTGATGATAGTTGCATTAGCCCAACACACTCATTTTACCATGTCACATGCATGCATCATATTGTTGCATATTGTTGTGTATTAGTTGTGTTACCGGTGCTCTTTGTGGTAGGTTCTGTCCCGAAAGATTACCGTGAGTACCTGATCGAAGGACAGTACCAGTCTGCCGACCTGCCAGGCAAGCAACCACCCATTTGATCATATCGATAAAATCCCATGTTCTCGCTCCTGCTCTTATTTACTGCATTTAAGACAACCGCGTTTCAAACTGTTGTGTGGTGCGGTAGTTGAACCCATTTCCTCTGCGTGACCTGTTGTTGCCACAGTAACTACATGAAACCCACTAGCATGTGTAGGAGTTGATTGAGCCATGTTTGTGTTTCCTACCTTGCTATGCTTGCTATTCTTAGAGTCGTGGTCAGGTCTGGTTCATCTGGGTGATGGGCTAGCGTGAAATGTTCATGTCGGTAATCAGAGTGATGTGTTGAACACGATTTGGTAAAGGTATCGATGAGAGGCCATGTAGGAGTACATGATGGGTTGTTTCATTGGAATCGTCCTTAAGAACTGAGATCTATATGTGTGATTTAAGATTCAGCTACTACCATGCATTAGGCCCTGAAATATGACCCCGCTTGACTTATTAGCCGCCCTTGTCCTCTGTCCAGGAGTTGCAAGTAGTTTCTGGTGTTTGTAGTATACTAGAGGCCGCGTGCAGTGCTGACCCTCAGGGTGGGTTGTGATGCGGTAGGTACATGGCACGGTGTACCGGACGCCCGTTTGGTGTCTCGGGAACCCGGCATACATCATTTGGGGCCGTACGTGGAAACCTCGGTCGGTCTCCCTACGGATGGAACCTAAATAGGCGATAAACCTAGACTAGAGACTTGTGTGGTTAGTCAGGTCGTGGTCTACACCCACGTCGGCTTTTGCTTGAAGTCTACCGAGCACATGTCGTGTGCAAACGCTAAGTGGTGGAAACATGTATGAGGAAGTACACCCCTGCAGGGTTAACATCATCTATTCGAATAGCCGCGTTCGCGGTAAAGGACAACTTGGTTGCCTATATAGTTCATAGACAAGTAAATGGAAACTACTAAAAGCTTCAAGACAAGTGTGAGTGTCATGGATGGCCTTCTGTAGGATGATGGGAGTGGATACTCGGTAGTGTATTGTTGTGGTGAGTAGTGGACTCGAGTGCACAAAAAATTTACAAGTTGGTGTCTCGTAAGATAGTTTAGCCAAGAGTCAAAGTTGGCTTGCTGCAATAACCCCACTATCCCTTTATTGATAATGAGCATGTATGTAGGATCTGATGTAAGTCTTGTTGGGTACCTTTGTACTCATGTTTGCTTAATTACAATTGCAGAAGAGACTATCGCTCCTTCTGATGGGTTTTACATAGACCTTGACGTCAATGAGTAGCCTAAGGCCTAGGTGGTGATGCTGAGCACGTGGAGGACCCTTGTAGGATAGATAGGCTTCCTCAAGCATTTTTTACTTTCTAGATGTCTATACCCAGACATGTTGCTTCCACTTGTGGCTTGTATGCTTGTATGACTTGATTGTCGGTCGTGTGATCCCTATCTATATGAATGATATGTATGGCTCTCTGGAGCCTTTTAAATAAAGTACTTGAGTTGTAGAGTTTTGTTGTGATGCCATGTTGTATTTGCACATATCGAGCATATTGTGTGTATGTTGGAAATGCTTGGTATGTGTGGGATCTGACTACCTATTTGTTTATCCTTGGTAGCCTCTCTTACCAGGAAATGTCTCCTAGTGCTTCCACTGAGCCATGGTAGCTTGCTACTGCTTCGGAACACTTAGGTTGGACGACATGTGTCCTTCTTCGTTCCTATGTTTGTACCTTTGGGGAAATGTCATGCGGTGTTCAAGTCCTTGTAGCTTGCTACGACTTGGGTTCATTTGTTGTTGATCGACACGTTCGTTGCTAGGTTATGTATGCATGTCCCTGTAAGTTAGCGCCACTTTGGGTTCACGACTAGCCATGTCAGCCCGGGTTCTCTATCATATGGATGCTAGCGACACTATCATATACGTGAGCCAAAAGGCGCAAATGGTCCCGAGCCTGATAAGGCGACAACCATGGGAATACCGTGCGTGAGGACGCAAAGTGATATGAGGTGTTACATGTAGATCGGTGTGACTTAGGATCGGGGTCGTGACAGCGTTTGCATCAGAGCCGGACTGCCCATAGGTTCTTCAAGCCAAACTGGTCGATGTCGAGTCTAGAAATGCTTTAGTTATATGTAGGGGAATTGTTTGTGGGATTGAACGTAAGGCTCTTTTTACTCCTTTACCTCATGGCATTCTGATCTGAGTCAGTCCATTCTTTCCACGGGGGTTAAGGACTAGGATCTCTCCTCTCTATCACGTTCACATGTTACTAATATGTAGTAACTTATAGGATTGTTGGTTACAAGCCCCAGTTTAGTTTTACTATTTCAGTATGTTGTTAGTTGAACCCAGAACCTTGATATGATGATTGTTGAGTGTCTATGCAATCCCTCGTAAAATGTCTCAAAATCTTTTTTGAGCATTTACAGCTGTTATGTTGTCCAATTTCTGTTAGAAATTCTAATGCATTTACCTTGTTGTGGTGTTTCAGATGTCTTCTCGCACTACACACCAGGTGGTATGTCTGACTCGGTGCATTGACGTGCCCGGGCACATGGCCATGCTAGTCCGAGTGATGACAGAGACAGGCTATAGATGGTATCCGGAGTATACTGTCGAAGAGCGGTATCGCGATTTTAATCAGAGTCAGTATATCTTCACCGTGAGGATTTTTCCTTCTTATCCCCGGAAATGTCCCAATCTCTAGGAGACCCTATAAGATGGTACCACTAGAACTAGCTGAACTCAAGAAACAACTCGTTGAGTCCTTGAAAAAGGGTTTCATCCGTCCTAGTTCTTCTCCATGGGCTTGTCCCGTCCTCTTCATCAAGAAGAAGGATGGTACGGATCAGATGGTTGTAGATTATCGACCCGTCAATTTGGTCACCATAAAGAACAAGTATCTGCTCCCCAGGATCAACGGTCTGTATGATCAGCTCGCTGGATCCTCAGTCTTCTCTAAGATGGATTTGAGGTTGGGCTACCATCAAATCAAAATCAAGAACGGGGACATTCCCAAAACGGCCTTTGTTACTCGTTATGGCCAATACGAGTACACCGTCATGTCCTCTGGTTTAACCAATGCCCTAGCCACTTTCTCTCAGTTAATGAACTCGATCTTCATGGAGTATTTGGATAAGTTCGTCGTGGTATACCTCGATGATATACTCATCTACTCCAAGAATGATGAAGAACATGCCGAGCATCTAAGGCTAGTATTGATGAAACTTCGAGAGCATCGCCTTTGTGCCAAATTCTCTAAATGTGAATTTTGGTTGCCAGAAGTGACGTATCTAGGACATGTAATCTCTGGTAAGGGTATTGCTATCAATCCCGAGCGATTTCAAGCCATTCTTAATTGGACTCCACCTGAATCGGTCAAGCAAGTTCGGAGTTTCCTTGGCTTAGCGAGCTACTGCCGTCGCTTTGTCGAGAACTTATCCAAGGTTGCTAAACCTCTACCTGAACTCCTCAAGAAAGATAAAAAGTTCGAGTGGACCCCATAGTGCGAGCACAGTTTTCAGGAACTAAAAAGATGCCTAACATCTGCTCCCGTACTGGTACCACCAGATTTCTCCAAGCACTACTAGGAAAAGGGCTATAGATGGAATTGACACTAATGGCGCACCAGACATGTGGTGCGCCATTAGTATATACTAATGGCGCACCACCTTCTGATGCGCCATTAGTGTTGAAACTACTAATGGCGCACCCTGCCCACGGTGCGCCATTAGTACCAAATTTTTTTTTGAACTAGTGCGCCTATCCAAACATACTAATGGCGCATCCACTGGTGGTGCGCCATTACTAGTTGTAACTAGTAATGGCGCACCAGCCAGAAGGTGCGCCACTAATGTTATTTTTTTATTATTGTTTTTATTCCTTTTTTTGCAAAAGTACTAATGGCTCACTCGCACGCGGTGCGCCATTACTAGTTCAAACTAGTAATGGCGCACCGTGGCAGAGTGCGCCATTAGTGTGTCTTTTTTTGCAAAACTACTAATGGCGCACCACCAGGGGGTGTGCCATTAGTAACCTGGATTACTAATGGCGCATTTTTTGCTGGTGCGCCATTAGTAAGTGGGCAGCAACAAGATATTTTGGACAGCCTCTCCTCCCACACTCACTTTCTCCCCACTTCATTCTCTCCACCGCCTCCTCCTTGTCTCGGGTGCCTCCTCTTTTTCACCTCATTTCCACCATAGATTCATTCAAATTAAGTGGTTAAGTTACCTTGTTTTGCTAGGTAAGTAAGGGGGGGAAGCTATATTTATGTTGTTCTCCCTACAACAATGTGCACATGCACTTTTTATGGCCTAGCTAGATCTATGTATGTTCGTGGTGTTGCATATGTTTATCTAGTGAAGACTAAAGTTGCATCATCAGCAACTTCATATAGAAGATAATGATTCCTGTTTTTTAGTCTACTGTAATTGTTTTTTAGCCCACAGCACTTTGTATTGTTTTGAGGTTTTGTACCTCAGCTTTCTTGCTAATCCAGCCCACGCGGCTGCCGTACTACTTGTCAAGTGATGCTGCTGCTGCTATCTGCGAGTTGTTGCTGCTAGTTGTGATTTTGTCAAGTGATGCTGCTGCTACTTGTGATCTTCTAAAATAACCCCTTTCTCCTGAAACGTTGATTAATTTCCGTTTCGGTTGAGAAATGGGGCACTCCTAGGTCAAGAAAATTAGCAAAGGTCATGCCCAATTTTCTTGACCTAGAAGGTGCCCGATTCTCAACCGAAATAAAAATTAATTTGCTTTAGTGGTTGGATTAGTTTAGTATTTTATTCACACACTCAGACACGCTTGCTTGCCATGTGTGATAGAGAGATAGTGAGAGGAGACAATAAGCTATCTGCAGCTTAATTTGCATTGCATACTAGCTAGATAGCTTTTGTTTTTCAGGACCAACCGAACAATACATACATATACCTGTAGGCACCAGATTAATTTCCAAGGCAGGACAATTACTTGCTTCATTATATTCATCCATCCATCCATTTTGCATCATGTACAGAACCAAAAATAATCAGAGTTTCTGTCTGGCTTCAGAAGTCATAACACATGCATTTGGGTAACCCTAAATGTCAAAATTGCACAAGTCTAGACCCCTTTATGCCATATACTTTCTATTTTTCTTCATCGGAGTTCGACTGCGCATTAACCCAACGTGTGCATGACTCGATGGTCCAGGAAGGAAATCGTTTCCTTTCATCAGCTAGAAAAACTGCCAACGTTTCAAAACTGCAACTTGATGAAGATTGGAGTATATCTTAATAAGTTTACCCTGTTGGGGCACATCACATACACACATTTGCTCAAGTCCACTCTGGCCCATGTAGAGCTGAAACCCAGTTTAGTTCCTTGTATCACTTGTCGCTGAAAACCGTTTGATTGTTTTCACAGAAATGATTTACAAGTTCAGCAAGTGATGAGCTGTGAGAATAACATATTCATTAGGGTAGGCGTCTCCTGCCCTATGCTGAATGTGGTGCAATTTTTGACGCAGATTCATAATTTGCAGCTTAGCTTATCTCTTGGCCCTCCAATTAAAATATAGGGGTTGACCTTCACCACAGCCGAAGCTTCTCTGCATCTATATATAATGGACATTCCCTAGCTTCTGAACAATCAACACAAAGCAGCAGGCCTGAGTGTCTCCAATAGTCATCCTTGTGTTTGTGTAGGTTTTCTTTCCTTGGTCCATTGAGCCTTCATTCATGGTTATGAATGATATGCAATGATCAGTCTGCTAGCGTTTATCCTCTCCGCGTGTTTGAACACCCTGCGGTGTAGTAAAAAGTAATTACAGATACACTCACCCACATAAGTATTCAACACAATGAAAAAATAGTACAAATTAAGGAAAGGCAATACCATTTCAGACGCTTGTCTTCTAAAAAGAAGAGTGAACTTTCTAGACACACCCCTCAAGAACTAGGTTACCCTGAGAACGTGGACTTGGACCTTAGCAACAACACACTAACAGGTTCTATCCCAAAACACCTAGGCAATATCACAAACATCTCTCAATTGTTCCTTGACAATAACCAACTTTTTGGCGACATTCCTCGAGAATTAGGTTATTTGGTCAACTTAGAGATCTTGTTCCTTGACAATAACCAACTTTTTGACCAAACTTTGTTTCTATTTAGAGAGAAACATGGCCCACAACGATGAGGCCGGGGGTTCGGGCGGCAAGGCATTCTGGGAGCTGTCCCAGGAGATGGAGGAACAACCTCACTTGTATGAGGCCGCCGCCTTCCCCACCGATCTTGAGACCACTGATGGTGCTGCCGAGGATGACCACACTGATGCCACCACTGATGGTGCCACCGAGGATGCCACCACTGATGATGGTGGCGCCCGCACAGATGGCAGCCAACCGAAGAGGCAACGAAAGGACCGGCGCCCGATCGTGCTCCTCACCCTCAAGGAGGAAGTTACTGAAGTGGACTCCAACGGGAATCCAACGGCGCCCAAACGAATAGTCAAGGGGTACTCGCTTCAGCTCGGGTGCATTGTCCGGAGCACCGTCTCGATCAACACCAAGAACCTGAGGCATCCTGACCGAGGGAATTTGCGCCACCTCCTCTTCATGAAGCTGCACGAACGATACAAGTTCCCCGCTGAATTTGCAAACACAAGCCTCAAAGGGAATAAAGTGAACAATGCTGCCCTCACGAAGATGAGCAAGGCCCTGTCTACTTGGAAAAGCAATGTGAAGAAAATGATCGAGAAAGGTGAGAGTTATCAGAAGATCAAGGAGAAAAATCCTTCGATCACCGAAGATGACTACAACGACTTCAAGATCAATTGCTCGAGCACCGCAAGCTCCCAATCAAGTGAGTGGGGGAAACAAATGCGGGAGCTGAACATAGGGGAACACACACTCGGTCCCGGCAGTTACAGAGTGGCGGAGCCTATATGGGACAAGGAGGAGGCGGACCGTGTCGAGCAAGGCCTACCGCCCCTCTTCGAGAAATACAGCGGTAACAAGCAGACCAGGAACTTTGTCAGGGCCCGGTACAAGAAGGACCCGAAAACAAAGGAGCTTACCACGGATCCGAAGACCAGGCAGCTTGAGCTTGTTCTGGTAAGGAATACACCCCCGCGTAATTAGCTCCATATGGTTGCATTCTAATTAATGAAGCCAAATTTCTAAATGGTTCACATTCCTTCCGCAGGCGACTGAAAGCAGTAGCACGGGGTCGACTAAGAGCAACCCTTGGGACACCACTCTAAATAGGGCGTTGAATGTAATGAAGAACAAGGATAAGCTCAGTAAGCCGACGTCAGCTGGTCCTGTGGCCGGCAAAGGCTTGTCGACAAAATGGGGGTCATACTATACCGCTGGTGTGCGGAAGGAGAAAAAGACCAGCTCGGAAAGCTAGGCGCGAGAGGTTCAAGAACTCAAGGCACAGGTGGCGCGGATTCCGGAGATTGTCCAAGAGCAAGTGGAACAACGACTCGGAGCGACGATCACCGCCCTTGTGCCTACCTTGATCTCGGGGTTGAGTGCGTGGATTGCGGGCGGCCAACAGGGGCCGCCCCCGATTCCTAGCTTCACGGCCAGCAACTCGCATAATGCGATGGCAGGGCCATTGGTGCCTCCGGCGGAGGCGGCATTGGTGTCTCCGACGCCAGCACGGGAGCTTAATGCACCCGGGTGTACGCCGGTCGGCACCTCTTCAGCAAGCGGCCCCTCCGTCAACTGCACGCCCGCCATTGGCGGTCCGTCGACATTAGCCGAGCTCGACGCCATCATCACGGTAACTAATTAAGCCTCTCTCGGCCGAGGACTTCATCTCCTTGCCTTTGACTGGGCATCCCTGACGCCCTACATGTTTTCGCAGGGCGCCGCCGACGTTCCGTGCACTCTCCTCCACTTCGTGAACAACGAGTTGGCAAAATCGTTCAACCGGGCAACCCCTTGTTCCACGGTACCCAGATGCCACCCAACTTGTTTAGGGTTCAACTGGTTCGGGTGCTGCCAGGCTGCGACGACTTGTTACCTCCGATTCGACCCGTCGGGGCCGACGATGAAGACGTGATGACCCTCAGCGCCTGCCTGAGCTGGCCCCTGCTTTGGCCGAAGAGCCAGATTCGTTTGGGGGCGGGGGACACCACCCCAAAGACAACACCGCCGGTCGTGCCGGCGCCAAGTCGGCCCCATGGCAAGACCGCCGTAACGGTGCCGGACATCCCTATGCCACTGGATCCAAACATGCATATGGCACAGGATCAGAACGACGACGACGACGACGATGATACATTTGGCAACGTCGATCAGTACTTTGCCGATCATGGGTACGATGGCGACTTCATGGGGCCTCCTTCTCAAGAACCAAACCCAACAAAAGACGTGTGCGATCTAGCTGGTACCGCGGAGAAGCCAAGTTGCAACAGGCGCCGTCTGGCGTTCAGCTCTCAGGAGACGCCTCCAGCTGCCGACTTCACCGAGCCTCAGATAGGCGAGGTGCGAAATATTATCAGCCCCAAAACACTCAAGAAGGCGGTCTGTGAGCAGAACTCGGTCCCATTACAGGAGAAGAAGAAGGCACGCAAAAGAAAGACTAAGAAGGGTGCGAGCCAGCCGGCACCGAGTACGATCCGTGCTCAGGACGGGCCACCTTCACCGCAGGATATCTCGAGGAGGGTGCATGTGGCGGGTAGGGCGATGCTACCGACAAATATGCTCAATGCTGCAACCGGTGCTATGCGGAGTCTGCATGACAGTGTTCTTGCTTTGGAGAAGCGGCGTCTCAGAGAGAAGGATGTGGCATACCTGGTTTTCGCGGCCAAGGTGCCAGAGGGCAAGGGCTTTGTGGATAACTCCATCGGGCGTACGATCGTCCTGCGTTTTGATGACATCCACGCTATGTTGAACCTTCATCCGCTGCACTACACCTTCGTTCGGCTATTTTCGCTGAGTATGGAGATGCGGATCATTCGCGACAAGACCCCGGACATCGTGATAGTCGACCCCTTCTACATGCGTGCCAAGATCTTGGGCAGCGCTGGGGACCGGCAAGTCGCGAGTTCTTACCTCGAAGGCGTCATTCTGGCAAACCAAGATAAGGATAACTTCCTCGTGCCTTACTTTCCCGAGTAAGTCCTCCCCTCAACCGGCCCGTAACATATGAATTCTTACATTTCGATCGTTTTTCTTTTAACATTCCGTGTTTTCTGCAGTGACACACGTTGCACGCTCATCCTCCTAAGCCCCAAATATTCCATGGCCATGTATTTCGACCCGGACCGTCAGTCGAACGTAGACTACACAAATGTCAAGAAGGTTCTTGATGATGTTCTCCCCGGCTACGCCAAATCTGGAGGCACCTTCACTAGGCCTATTCGTAAGTACGGCAAGCACGTGTTCTCCCACAATACGACATTCTGCTGCGTCAAGCAGCCGCCTGGCGGTCAGAAGGGTGCCTACTACGCCATCCATCACATGCGGGCGATCGTACGGGACCATCATCAACTTCTGCTACCGAGTAAACTCAAAGATTGGGCAAAGAGCGTGTCGGCAATCCAGGACGCGGACCTCCGACAAGAATTCTTTCGCATCCAGTCGGAGTTTGCGGAAATCATCCATCAAGATGTCCTTCTTACCTCGGGGCAGTTCTACCTCAACAATCAACCGTCCAACAGTGACATCGACACAATGCTACAAATGCAGGCTGACAACGACCGTTATTTCATGACTCCCATGATAGACGGCGGCTTCATCCACGCTCCGGTCCCTTGAGTCGAGTCGAAAGCAGTGATGCTGTGTCTAGTTCTGAAACATTGATTGGCTCATGTTGTAATTAAACTTTAATGAACTTGTAGTATGTCTCTTTGGTTTCGAGAGTCGTTCAACTTAGATGTAATCGATGCTATTAATGTCTTGCTTTTCCCTTCCGATCGTTCTGTTGCATACTTATATATTGCTTATGTATTGTCTGTGAATTGGTACTAACGTTTCGTTTGGCTAGTGCATAGCGATGCCGACGTATGTCGTGTACAAGGGTAAGGTTCCCAGAGTCTACGATGACTGGGAGGAGTGTCGGAGACAGGTTCACCGATTCAGCGGTATCAGTTACAAAGGGTACACCACTAGGGCCGAGGCCGAATCTAGATACGCCCGCTATCTAGTGGGAGAGGGGAGGGAGCGTTGGAGGAACCGGATGAAGACGAGTTTCATCGTGATGATGCTCATCGTGATGACCGCAGCTCTCTTCTATGTGATGGTAGTTTAGATGATCGATATCGACTTGTAATGTGAAGACAAACTCGCTACTCGCGGTCTCGAGACTTGTAATATAATGTTCTATCTTTGTTCGGTCTTTTCAATTCGGAGACTAATATGATGAATTGTATTCGGAGACTAATATGATGAATTGTATTCAAAGACTAATCTTCTATTGTATTCGATGAATCTGTTGTTGATGTGTGCTGTCTATATTTTGTCAAATTATACATTTTGTAACCTGTGCAAAAAACAGAAAATAAAAAACAAAAAAACCTAACATTCATACTAATGGCGCATCACATGACAGTGCGCCATTAGTATGACAGTGCATACTAATGGCGCATCACTGGGTAGTGCGCCATTAGTATGCCGCGGTTACTAATGGCGCATCCAGTGGTGGTGCGCCATTAGTATGCCAAAGCACCTGGATATACATGGCCCCTGGGAGGCATACTAATGGCGCACCCTGGACTATACTAATGGCGCACCCGCGGTGCGCCATTAGTATACCAGATACTAATGGCGCACCAGGTGGTGCGCCATTAGTAAAAATTACTAATGGCGTGCTATTAATGGCGCACCACAGATGCGCCATTAATGGCCATACTAGGTGCGCCATTAGTAGGGGTTTTTCTAGTAGTGAAGGACTTTGTTATCTACTGCGACGCCTCACGACAAGTACTAGGTTGCATACTCATGTAAGATCATCATGTAATTGTGTATGCTTCACGATAGTTGCATCCACATGAGGAAAATTATCATACACATGATCTAGAGCTTGCAGCTGTAGTCCATGCACTCAAAACCTGGCGACATTACCTTCTCGATAATCGTTGCAAAATCTTCACCGATCACCAAAGTCTGAAATATATATTCACCCAACCGGATTTGAATCTCAGGCAAATACATTGGGTCGAGTTGATCACAGATTACGACTTAGGAATAACTTATACCCCGGGAAAAGCCAATGTCATGGCTGATGCACTAAGTCGTAAATCTTATTGTAACAATCTGATGTTACAACAAAGTCAACCACTTATACATGAGGAATTTTGAAACCTTAACATTGTTTCTCAAGGATTCCTTTCCACCTTGGTGGCGAAACCTACTCTTACGGATCAAATCATAGCTGCCCAGAAGCGTGATAAAGGTATAACCCGCATTCAGGAGAACATTGCTAGTGGGGTTGCTAAATGTTTCTCTATGGATGACCAAGGTGTTGTTTTCTTTGAGAACCGCTCAGTGGTTCCCAAGAACCAGCATCTACAGCAGTTGATCCTTAAGGAAGCTCATGAATATCCTCTCACCATTCATCCCGGTAGTACTAAAATGTATCAGGACCTACGCCAGAGGTTCTGGCGGACTAGGATGAAGAGAGAAATTGCTCAGTTTATTGCTAACTGCGACGTCTGTCGTCGTGTTAAAGCAGAGCATCAACGGCCTGCTGGCACCGTTCAACCTTTAGCTATTCCTGAATGGAAATGGGATAAAATTGGTATGGATTTCATCACTGGTTTTCCCAGGACCAAGAGAGGGAATAACGCTATCTTCGTTGTTATCGATCGTCTTTCCCAAGTAGCCCATTTCCTGCATGTTCAAGACAGTATAACCGCTAGTCAGCTAGCAGATTTGTATATCTCCCGAATAGTGTCTCTCCATGGTATTCCATTGGAAATTAACTCGGATCATGGAAGTCTCTTCGCCTCTCGATTTTGGGAAAGTTTCGAAAATGCTATGGGAACTCGTCGCTCCTTTAGCACCGCCTTCCACCCTCAATCAAGTGGTCAAGTAGAACGCGTAAATCAAATTCTGCAAGATATGCTCCGGGCTTCTGTTATCTCATTTGGAATGGATTGGGAGAAATGTCTTCCATTTGCCGAATTTGCTTATAACAATAGCTATCAATCTAGCTTGGGCAAAGCTCCTTTTGAAGTTCTCTATGGACAAAGATGTCGAACGCCTCTTAACTGGTCAGAAACCGGGGAAAGACAATTCTTTGGCCCGGATATGATCTAGGAAGCAGAAGAGCAAGTTCGCATTGTTCGTGAAAAGCTGAAAACAGCCCAGTCTCGTCAAAAGAGCCAATATGATCGTAAACATAAGGCCATGACTTTTGAAGTTGACGAGAAGGCTAACCTTCGGGTTACTCCTCTAAAGGGAACCCATCACTTTGGTATCAAAGGCAAATTGGTTCCTCGCTACATTGGACCTTTTCGCATTCTTTCTAAACAAGGAGAAGTTGCCTACCAGTTGGAACTACCTCCGCACCTCTCCACAGTCCATCATGTCTTCCATGTTTCTCAACTCAGGCGTTGCTTCTCAGATCTTATCCGTGGAGTTGACCACGAAACGCTTGATCTCCAAGATAATCTCACATATTGAGAATATCCCGTTCGTATCCTTGATCAAGCCGAGCGTACCACTTGACGCCAAAACATCAAGTTTCTCAAGGTTCAATGGTCACACCATTCCGAGAAAGAAACCACTTTGGAAAGGGAGGACTGTCTTCGACTTGAGTACCCCACCTTCTTTCTGAAAGATCCTAAATCTCGGGACGAGATTTTTCTGAGTGGGGTGAGTTGTCACAACTCTAGTCAGTGCATGCATTAGAGTGACTGCATCATGATTACTTTGCTCAGAAACTTGGAAATGGGGATGATAGAACCCCCAGCACCCCCTTAAATCAACTAGGGTTTACTAAAACCTTTTTCTATGAACCTGAAATGCCCTTCTAAAATGTTTATCATCTTTGCCTTGGTCTAGAACCTCTGACAAAAATGGTGCACAATTTTCTAGGACTTCCTAAGGTCACTGGATTAAATCATATGTTATTTGTATTTGGACATTTAAATGCTATAAAATATTTTAAATGTCCAAATAATCATAAACTAAAATGTTTACTGTTGGATATATTCTATATAGTGGGCATGAGCAGTTTCATTATTTTTGGAAGTGCCTAAGCATTTTTAGAAAAGCCACAAAATTGCAAAAAGAAAAGAAAAAACAGAAACAGAAGGAAAAGAGCTTACAGGCCAACTTACCCAGCCGACCCACCTGGCAGCCCAACACTGTGCTGGCCTGCGCCAGCCAGCTGCTTCCTCCAGCTAGGTAGGCAGGGAGGTGAGCGTCGGCGCGCCTGAGCTTGCCACGGTGCCAGCTGCTTGCCGCCCGAGCTGCTGGGCATGTGGATGACCTCCACGTCGTCGCCCCGACCCCGTCGACACCTCCATTCACCCCCAGCGCCTCTCCCTTGCCCTCTCCCACCCATGGCCGATGCAGCCGCAACCGCACCACCATCATAGCCGCGACCATCGTCGTCTCCATGCTGCCTCACTCTGTCCAGGAGCTCTGCCGCCCTCCGCTTTGTCGAGCAGACCGAGCCCCAAGCGCTCGTTGGCCCCGGAGTCACTGCAACGACCTCGCTCCGCCTCGCCATTGCCAGAGATCCCCTTCGCCGTCACGCTCGCTCCAGCTTGTCACTGATCTCGCCGCCTAGCTTGCCGTGACCACCGTGAGCTCCTGCATCTCCCCCTCCTCTCCGTTCTCGCTGCCGTCCACTGCAACAACCGCAACGAGCATCACCGCATGCTCCACCGCCTGAGCTTGTCGCCGATGTAGCTCCGGCCACCCAATGGCCTCACCACCATGTCCAACAACCTCACCGCACCGTGTAGACCACGTAGAAGCTGGCCACATGCCTCTAGAACGACCGCAAGAACGAGTTCGGCCTCGCTCGAACTCCGGCAGCCGCAAAGCTCGTCGCCGACACTATTTCCGGCGGCCCCGAGCTCAACCACCACCACGCCTCAATGCGGCTTGCTCCCAGCTACTCGTAGATGGTCTCCACCGTCCATTTGGTAGCCGGAGGGCAAAACCCGCACCCTCCGCCGCGTCTGGACATCGCTGGCAGCTAATCGCCAGCGAGTCAACCCAGTTTGACCAGGGATTTGACCCCCTGGGTCACTAACATGTGGGCCTACTCATTAGTCAAACCTAGGTTAGTAGTTAAACTAATCTTAATTAGTTACTTAACCAACAGTGACACTGACCAGTGGGTCCCACTAGTCAGGTTTGACCTGGACCGTCCAGTTGACCTGCTGACGCAATAATACATTTTCTGGATTTATTCTTATTCAGGAAATTATGGAAAATAGTGATAGCTTCAAAAATTCATAGAAATTAATCTGTAACTCCAAATGCAAAGGGTTATATATATGAAAAATGATCAGAAAAATCTAAGCTATCCATCTGTACTGGTTTCATGCATGTTTAAACAAGTTTACCTTACTGTTTACTGCAAAACATGATAAGGCACTATTTAAGATCACAAAATGAGTTTGGGTTTGAATCTTTGGTTCAAAATAGCTCAAACCCATCTGATTATAGTTGCATTAGCCCAACACACTCATTTTACCATGTCACATGCATGCATCATATTGTTGCATATTGTTGTCTATTGATTGTGTTACCGGTGCTCTCTACGGTAGGTTTTGTCCCGGAAGATTACCGTGAGTACCCGATCGGAGGACAATACCAGTCTGCATTTAAGCATGCTCTTATTTACTGCATTTAAGACAACTACGTTTCAAACTATTGTGTGCTGCGGTAGTTGAACCCATTTCCTCTGCATGACCTGCCATTGCCACAGTAACTAGATGAAACCCACTAGCATGTGTAGTAGTTGATTGAGCCATGTTTGTGTTTCCTACCTTGATATGCCTTCTATGCTTAGAGTTGTGTTTGGTCTGGTTCATCTGGGTGATGGGCTAGAGTGAAATGTTCATGTCGGTCATGAGAGTGATGTGTTGAACACGATTTGGTAAAGGTATCGATGAGAGGCCATGTAAGAGTACATGGTGGGTTGTTTCATTGGAACTGTCCTTAAGAACTGAGATCTGTATGTGTGATTTAAGATTCAGCTGTTGGGGAACGTAGCAGGAATTCAAAATTTTCCTACGTGTCACCAAGATCTATCTATGGAGAAACCAGCAACGAGGGGAAGGAGAGTGCATCTACATACCCTTGTAGATCGCTAAGCGGAAGCGTTCAAGAGAACGGGGTTGAAGGAGTCGTACTCGTCGTGATCCAAATCACCGGAGATCCTAGTACCGAACGGACGGCACCTCCGCGTTCAACACACGTACAGCCTGGTGACGTCTCCCATGCCTTGATCCAGCAAGGAGAGAGGGAGAGGTTGAGGAAGACTCCATCCAGCAGCAGCACAATGGCGTGGTGGTGATGGAGGAGCGTGGTAGTCCAGCAGGGCTTCGCCAAGCACCGCGGGAGAGGAGAAGGGAGAGAGGTAGGGCTGCGCCAGGGAGAGGTCAAAACTCATGTGTTGGCAGCCCCAAAACCCTCAAGTATATATAGGGGAGAGGGAGGGGGTGCGCCCCCTCTAGGGTTTCCACCCCAAGGGGTGCGGCAGCCCCAATCCCATCTAAGGGTGGCGGCCAAGGGGGGAGAGGGGGGAAACTTGCCCCCCAAGTTAGGTGGAAGCACCCCCTCCCCAAACCCTAGGCGCCTTGGGCCCTTGTGGGGGGGGCGCACCAGCCCACCTGGGCTGGTCCCCTCCCACACTTGGCCCATGCAGCCCTCCTGGGCCGGTGGCCCCACTTGGTGGACCCTCGGGACCCTCCCGGTGGTCCCGGTACATTACCGATAAAACCCGAAACTTTTCCGGTGACCAAAACAGGACTTCCCATATATAAATCTTTACCTCCGGACCATTCCAGAAATCCTCGTGACGTCCGGGATCTCATCCGGGACTCCGAACAACATTCGGTAACCACATACAAACTTCCTTTATAACCCTAGCGTCATCGAACCTTAAGTGTGTAGACCCTACGGGTTCGGGAACCATGCAGACATGACCGAGACGTTCTCCGGTCAATAACCAACAGCGGGATCTGGATACCCATGTTTGCTCCCACATGTTCCACGATGATCTCATCGGATGAACCACGATGTCAAGGACTCAATCGATCCCGTATACAATTCCCTTTGTCTAGCGGTATAGTACTTGCCCGAGACTCGATCGTCGGTATACCGATACCTTGTTGTCGTTACCGGCATGTCTCTTTACTCATTCCGTAACACATCATCCCGTGATCAACCCTTTGATCACATTGTGCACATTATGATGATGTCCTACCGAGTGGGCCCAGAGATACCTCTCCGTTTACACGGAGTGACAAATCCCAGTCTCGATTCGTGCCAACCCAACAGACACTTTCGGAGATACCTGTAGTGCACCTTTATAGCCACCCAGTTACGTTGTGACGTTTGGTACACCCAAAGCATTCCTACGGTATCCGGGAGTTGCACAATCTCATGGTCTAAGGAAATGATACTTGACATTAGAAAAGCTTTAGCATACGAACTACGATCTTTGTGCTAGGCTTAGGATTGGGTCTTGTCCATCACATCATTCTTATAATGATGTGATCCCGTTATCAATGACATCCAATGTCCATGGTCAGGAAACCATAACCATCTGTTGATCAATGAGCTAGTCAACTAGAGGCTTACTAGGGACGTGGTGTTGTCTATGTACCCACACATGTATCTGAGTTTCCTATCAAAACAATTATAGCATGGATAATAAACGATTATCATGAACAAGGAAATATAATAATAACTAATTTATTATTGCCTCTAGGGCATATTTCCAACAGTCTCCCACTTGCACTAGAGTCAATAATCTAGTTCACATCGCCATGTGATTAACACTGATAGGTCACATCGCCATGTGACCAACATCCAAAGAGTTTACTAGTGTCTAAACTAGTTCACATCACCATGTGATTGAGTCTCAATGAGTTCTCGGGTTTGATCATGTTTTGCTTGTGAGAGAAGTTTTTAGTCAACGGGTCTGCAATATTCAGATCCGTATGTACTTCGCAAATCTCTATGTCATATTGTAAATGCTGCTTCTACGCTCCACTTGAAGCTATTCCAAATGGTTGCTCCACTATACATATCCGGTTTGCTACTCAGAGTCACTTGGATAGGTGTTAAAGCTTGCATCGACGTAACCCTTTACGCCGAACTCTCTATCACCTCCATAATCGAGAAACATGTCCTTATTTACTCCAAGGACAATTTTGACCGTTGTCCAATGATCCATTGCTGGATCATTCTTGTACCCCTTGACTGACTCATGGCAAGTCACACTTCCGGTGCGGTACACAGCATAGCATACTATAGAGCCTACATCTAAAGCATAGGGGATGACCTTCGTCCTTTCTCTCTGTTCTGCCGTGGTCGAGCTTTAAGTCTTAACTCCATACCTTACATCTCAGGCAAGAACTCCTTCTTTGACTGATCCATCTTGAACACCTTCAAGATCATGTCAAGGTATATGCTCATTTGAAAGTACCATTAAGCGGTTTTGATCTATCCTCATAGATCTTGATGCTCAATGTTCAAGTAGCTTAATTCAGGTTTTCCATTGAAAAACACTTTTCAAACAACCCTATATGCATTACAGAAAATTCTACATCATTTCTGATCAATAATATGTCAACAACATATACTCATCAGAAATTCTATAGTGCTCCCACTCACTTCTTTGGAAATACAAGTTTCTCATAAACTTTGTATAAACCCAAAATCTTTGATCATCTTATCAAAGTACATATTCCAACTCCGAGATGCTTATTCCAGTCCATGGAAGGATCGCTGGAGCTAGCATACCTTTAAGCATCCTTAGGATCGACAAAACCTTTCTGATTGTATCACATACAACCTTTCCTTACGAAAACTGGTAAGGAAACTCGTTTTGACATCCATCTGCCAGATTTCATAAATGCAGCTAATGCTAACATGATTCTGACGGACTTAAGCATCGCTACGGATGAGAAAATCTCATCATAGTCAACTCCTTGAACTTGTGAAAAACTCTTTGCCACAATTCGAGCTTCATAGACGGTGACATTACCGTCCATGTCTGTCTTCTTATTAAAGATCCATTTATCTCAATGGCTTGCCGATCATTGGGCAAGTCCACCAAAGTCCATGCTTTGTTCTGATACATGGATCCTATCTCGGATTTCATGGATCCTAACCATTTGTCGGAATTTGGGCCCACCATCGCTTCTCCATAGCTCGTAGGTTCATTGTTGTCTAGCAACATGACCTTCAAGACAGGATCACCGTACCACTCCAAAGCAATACGCGTCCTTGTCGTCCTATGAGGTTCGGTAGTGACTTGATCCGAAGCTTCATGATCAATATCATAAGCTTCCACTTCAATTGGTGTATGTGCCACGGGAACAACTTCCTATGCCCTGCTACACACTGGTTGAAGTGATGGTTCAGTAACCTCATCAAGTCTCCACTATCCTCCCACTCAATTCTCGAGATAAACCTTTCCTCGAGAAAGGACCCGATTCAAGAAACAATCCCTATTGCTTTCGGATCTGAATTAGGAGGTATACCCAACTGTTTTGGGTGTCCTATGAAGATGCATTTTATCCGCTTTGGGTTCGAGCTTATCAACCTGAAACTTTTTCACATAAGCGTCGCACCCCCAAACCTTTAAGAAAGGACAACTTAGGTTTCTCCAAACCACAGTTCAAACGGTGTCGTCTCAACGGAATTACGTGGTGCCCTATTTAAAGTGAGTGCGGTTGTCTCTAATGCCTAACCCATGAACGATAGTGGTAATTTGATAAGAGACATCATGGTACGCACCATATCCAATAGGGTGCAACTATGATGTTCGGACACACCATCACACTATGGTGTTCCAGGCGGTATTGGTTGTGAAACAATTTCCACAATGTCTTAATTGTGTGCCAAAGTTCGTAACTCAGATACTCATCTCTATGATCATATCATAGACATTTTATCCTCTTGTCACGATGATCTTCAACTTCACTCTGAAATTACTTGAAGCATTCAATAATTCAGACTTGTGTTTCATCAAGTAAATATACTCAACATCTACTCGAATCATCTGTGAAGTAAGAACATAACAATATTCACTGCATGCCTCAGCACTCATTGGACTGCACACATCAAAGTGTGTTACTTCCAACAAGTTGCTATCTTGTTCCATCTTACTGAAAACGAGGCTTTTCAGTCATCTTGCCCATATGGTATGATTTGCATATCTCAAGTGATTCAAAATCAAGTGAGTCCAAACGATCCATCTGCATGGAGTTTCTTCATGCATATACACCAATAGACATGGTTCGCATGTCTCAAACTTTTCAAAAATGAGTGAGTCCAAAGATCCATCAACATGGAGCTTCTTCATGCGTTTTATACCAATATGACTTACATGGCAGTGCCACAAGTAAGTGGTACTATCATTACTACCTTATATCTTTTGGCATGAAAATGTGTATGACTACGATCGAGATCCAATAAACCATTCCTTTAGGTGCAAGACCATTGAAGGTATTATTCAAATAAATAGAGTAACCATTATTGTCCTTAAATGAATAACCGTATTGCGATAGACACAATCCAATCATGTCTATGCTCAACGCAAACACCAAATGACAATTATTTAGGTTTAATACTAATCTTGATGGTAGAGGGAGCGTGCGATGTTTGATTACATCAAGCTTGGAAACACTTCCAACACATATCGTCAGCTCACCTTTAGCTAGTCCCCGTTTATTCCGTAGCTTTTATTTCGAGTTACTAACACTTAGCAACCGAACTGGTATCTAATACCCTGGTGCTACTAGGAGTACTAGTAAAGTACACATTGACATAATGTATATCCAATATACTTCTATCGACCTTGCCAGCCTTCTTATCTACCAAGTATCTAGGGTAATTCTGCTCCAATGGCTGTTCCCCTTATTACAGAAGCACTTAATCTCGGGTTTGGGTTCATCTTTGGGTTTTCTTCAATGGAGCAGCAACTGATTTGCCGTTTCATGAAGTGCCCCTTCTTTCCCTTGCCCTTCTTGAAACTAGTGGTTTCACCAACCATCAACAATTGATGCTCCTTCTTGATTTCTACTTTCGCGGTGTCAAACATCGCGAATACCTCAAGGATCATCATATCTATCCCTGATATGTTATAGTTCATCATGAAGCTTTAGCGGCTTGGTGGCAATGACTTTGGAGAAACATCACTATCTCATCTGGAAGATCAACTCCCACTCGATTCAAGTGATCGTTGCACTCAGACAATCTGAGCACAAGCTCAACGATTGAGCTTTTCTCCCTTAGTTTGCAGGCTAAGAAAATCGTCGAAGGTCTTATACCTCTTGATGTGGGCACGAGCCTGAAATCCCAATTTCAGCCCTCGAAACATCTCATATGTTCCGTGACGTTTTGAAAACGTCTTTGGTGTCTCAACTCTAAACCGTTCAACCGAACTATCACGTAGTTATCAAAACCTGTATGTCCGATGTTCGCAACAACCACAGACGACGTTTGGGGTTCAGCACACTGAGCGGTGCATTAAGGACATAAGCTTTCTACTGTCCGCATAATTGCTACTGTCAACTTTCAACTATATTTTCTCTAGGAACATATCTAAACAGTGGAACTAAAGCGCGAGCTTACGACATAATTTGCAAAGATATTTTCACTATGTTCAGGATAATTAAGTTCATCTTATGAACTCCCACTCAGATAGACATCCCTCTAGTCATCTAAGTGATTACATGATCCGAGTCAACTAGGCCGTGTCCGATCATCACGTGAGACGGACTAGTCATCATCGGTGAACATCTTCATGTTGATCGTATCTACCATACGACTCATGCTCGATCTTTCGATCTCTTGTGTTCCGAGGCCATGTCTGTACATGCTAGGCTCGTCAAGTTAACCTAAGTGTTTCGCGTGTGTAAATCTGGCTTACACCCGTTGTATGTGAACGTAAGAATCTATCACACCCGATCATCACGTGGTGCTTCGAAACGACGAACTTTCGCAACGGTGCACAGTTAGGGGGAACACTTTCTTGAAATTTTAATGAGGGATCATCTTATTTACTACCGTCGTTCTAAGCAAATAAGATGCATAAACATGATAAACATCACATGCAATCAAATAGTGACATGATATGGCCAATATCATATTGCTCCTTTTGATCTCCATCTTCGGGGCTCCATGATCATCATTGTCACCGGCATGACACCATGATCTCCATCATCATGATCTCCATCATCGTGTCTCCATGAAGTTGTCTCGCCAACTTATTACTTCTACTACTATGGCTATCGGTTAGCAATAAAGTAAAGTAATTACATGGTGTTGTTCAATGACACGCAGGTCATACAATAAATAAAGACAACTCCTATGGATCCTGCCGGTTGTCATACTCATCGACATGCAAGTCGTGATTCCTATTACAAGAACATGATCAATCTCATACATCACATATCATTCATCACATTCTTCTTGGCCATATCACATCACATAGCATACCCTGCAAAAACAAGTTAGACGTCCTCTAATTGTTGTTTGCATGTTTTACGTGGCTGCTATGGGTTTCTAGCAAGAACGTTTCTTACCTACGCAAAACCACAACGTGATATGCCAATTGCTATTTACCCTTCACAAGGACCCTTTTCATCGAATCCGTTCCGACTAAAGTGGGAGAGACTGGCACCCTCTAGCCACCTTATGCACCAAGTGCATGTCAGTCAGTGGAACCTGTCTCACGTAAGTGTACGTGTAAGGTCGGTCCGGGCCGCTTCATCCCACAATACCATCGAAACAAGATTGGACTAGTAACGGTAAGCATATTGAACAAAATCAACGCCCACAAGTACTTTGTGTTCTACTCGTGCAAAGAATCTACGCAATAGACCTAGCTCATGATGCCACTGTTGGGGAACGTAGCAGAAATTTAAAATTTTCCTACGTGTCACCAAGATCTATCTATGGAGGAACCAGCAATGAGGGGAAGGATAGTGCATCTACATACCCTTGTAGATCGCTAAGCGGAAGCATTCAAGAGAACGGGGTTGAAGGAGTCGTACTCGTCGTGATCCAAATCACCGGAGATCCTAGTGCCGAACGGACGGCACCTCCGCGTTCAACACATGTATAGCCCGATGACGTCTCCCACGCCTTGATCCAGCAAGGAGAGAGGGAGAGGTTGAGGAAGACTCCATCCAGCAGCAACACAATGGCGTGGTGGTGCTGGAGGAGCGTGGTGGTCCAGCAGGGCTTCGCCAAGCACCGCGGGAGAGGAGAAGGGAGAGAGGTAGGGCTGCGCCAGGGAGAGGTCAAAACTCATGTGTTGGCAGCCCCAAAACCCTCAAGTATATATAGGGGAGAGGGAGGGGGGTGCTCCCCCTCTAGGGTTTCCACTCCAAGGGGTGCGGCAGCCCCAATCCCATCTAAGGGTGGCGGCCAAGGGGGGAGAGGGGGGAACTTGCCCCCCAAGTTAGGTGGAAGCACCCCCTCCCCAAACCCTAGGCGCCTTGGGCCCTTGTGGGGGGCGCACCAGCCCACCTGGGGCTGGTCCCGTCCCACACTTTGCCCATGCAGCCCTACGGGGCCGGTGGCCCCACTTGGTGGACCCCCGGGACCCTCCCGGTGGTCCCGGTACGTTACCGATAAAACCCGAAACTTTTCCGGTGACCAAAACAGGACTTCCCATATATAAATCTTTACCTCTGGACCATCCGGAAATCCTCGTGACGTCCGGGATCTCATCCGGGACTCCGAACAACATTCGGTAGCCACATACAAACTTCCTTTATAACCCTAGCGTCATCGAACCTTGAGTGTGTAGACCCTACGGGTTCGGGAACCATGCAGACATGACCGAGACATTCTCCAGTCAATAACCAACAGCGGGATCTGGATACCCATGTTGGCTCCCACATGTTCCACGATGATCTCATTGGATGAACCACGATGTCAAGGACTCAATCGATCCCGTATACAATTCCCTTTGTCTAGCGGTATAGTACTTGCCCGAGATTCGATCATCGGTATACCGATACCTTGTTCAATCTCGTTACCGGCAAGTCTCTTTACTCGTTCCGTAACACATCATCCCGTGATCAACCCTTTGATCACATTGTGCACATTATGATGATGTCCTACCGAGTGGGCCCAGAGATACCTCTCCGTTTACACGGAGTGATAAATCCCAGTCTCGATTCGTGCCAACCCAACAGACACTTTCGGAGATACCTGTAGTGCACCTTTATAGCCACCCAGTTACGTTGTGACGTTTGGTACACCCAAAGCATTCCTACGGTATCCGGGAGTTGCACAATCTCATGGTCTAAGGAAATGATACTTGACATTAAAAAATCTTTAGCATACGAACTACGATATTTGTGCTAGGCTTAGGATTGGGTCTTGTCCATCACATCATTCTTCTAATGATGTGATCCCGTTATCAACGACATCCAATGTCCATGGTCAGGAAACCGTAACCATCTATTGATCAACGAGCTAGTCAACTAGAGGCTTACTAGGGACATGGTGTTGTCTATGTACCCACACATGTATCTGAGTTTCCTTCAATACAATTATAGCATGGATAATAAATGATTATCATGAACAAGGAAATATAATAATAACTAATTTATTATTGCCTCTAGGGCATATTTCCAACATCAGCTACTACCATGCATTGGGCCCTGAAATATGACCCCGCTCGACTTATTAGCCGCCGTTGTCCTCTGTCCATGAGTTGCAAGTAGTTTCTGGTGTTTGTAGTATACTAGAGGCCGTGCGTAGCGCTGACCCTCGGGGTGGGTTGTGATGCGGTAGGTAGGTGGCTCGTTGTACCGGACGCCCGTTTGGTGTCTCGGGAACCCTGCACACATCATTCGGGGTCATATGTGGAAACCTCGGCCGGACTCCCTGCGGATGGAACCTAAATAGGTGATAAACCTGGACTAGAGACTTGTATGGTTAGTCAGGTCATGGTGTACACCCACGTCGGCTTTCGCTTGAAGTCTACCCAACACATGTCGTGTGCAGACGCTAAGTGGTGGAAACATGTATGTGGAAGTACACCCCTGCAGGGTTAACATCATCTATTCGAATAGCCGCGTCCTCAGTAAAGGACTACTTGGTTGCCCATATAGTTCATAGACAAGTAAACGGAAACTAGTAAAAGCCTCAAGACAAGTGTGAGTGCCATGGATGGCCTTCCGTAGGATGACAGGAGTGGATCCTCGGTAGTGTATTGTTGTGGTGAGTAGTGGACTCGAGTGCGCAAAACATTTACAAGTTGGTGTCTCATAAGATAGTTTAGCCAAGAGTTAAAGCAGGCTTGCTGCAATAACCCCACTATCCCTTTATTGATAATGAGCATGTATGTAGGATCTGATGTAAGTCTTGCTGGATACCTCTATACTCATGTTTGCTTAATTACAATTGCAGAAGAGACTGCCGCTCCTTCTGATGGGTTTTACATAGACCTTGACGTCGATGAGTAGCCTGAGGCCCAGGTGGTGATCCTGAGCACATGGAGGACCCTTGTAGGATAGATAGGCTTCCCCAAGCCTTTTTTACTTTCTAGATGTCTGTACCCAGACATGTTGCTTTCGCTTGTGGCTTGTATGCTTGTATGACTTGAATGTCGGGTCGTGTGACCCCTGTCTGTATGAATTATATGTATGGCTCTCTGGAGCCTTTTAAATAAAGTACTTGAGTTGTAGAGTTTTGTTGTGATGCCATGTTGTATTTGCACATATCGAGCATATTGTGTGTATGTTTGAAATGCTTGGTATGTGTGGGATCTGACTACCTAGTTGTTTATCCTTGGTAGCCTCTCTTACCGGGAAATGTCTCGTAGTGCTTCCACTAAGCCATGGTAGTGCTACTGCTCCAGAACACTTAGGTTGGCCGGCATGTGTCCTTCTTCATTCTTGTGTCTGTCCCTTTGGGGAAATGTCACGCGGTGTTCCTTTAAGTCCTTGTAGCTTGCTACGACTTGGGTTCATTCGTTGTTGATTGACACATTCATTGCTGGGCCATGTATGCATGTCCCTATAAGTTAGCGCCACTATGGGTTCACGACTAGCCATGTCAGCCCGGGTTCTGTGTCATATGGATGCTAGCAACACTATCATATACGTGAGCCAAAAGGCGCTAACGGTCCTGGGCCTGGTAAGGCCACAACCATGGGAATACCATGCGTGATGCCGCAAAGTGATATGAGGTGTTACATGCTAGATCGGTGTGACTTAGGATCGGGGTCCTGACATGCCACTAGTGTGGAGTCTTGTGAAATACTGCTTTGTTGAATCTTTTTATGCAAGATCAATTTTTTGGTAATCCTAATGAGGATGTCGTGTCCCATCTTAACACATTCGTGGAATTATGCGATATGCAAAAGAAAAAATATGTGGACAATGATGTTGTTAAGTTGAAACTATTTCCGTTTTCTTTGCGATATCGCGCAAAAATTTGGTTTTCTTCTTTGCCTCGCAATAGTATCGATTCTTGGAATAAGTGCAAGGATGCTTTTATTACTAAGTATTTTTCGCCCGCAAAAATCATTTCCCTTAGAACCCAAATCATGAATTTCAAGCAACTTCAACATGAGCATGTTGCAAAATCTTGGGAAAGGATGAAATTGATGCTAAAGAATTTCCCAACTCATGGGTTAAATCTTTGGATGATCATACAACAATTTTGTGCGGGATTCAATTTTGTTTCTCGTAACTTTTAGATTCCGCTGCGGGGAGTACTTTTATGGAAATTACTTTGTGTGAAGCTACTAAATTGCTAGACAATATTATGGCAAATTACTCAAAATGGCATACCTAAATAGCGCCTACTAGTAAAAAAGTCAATTAGGTAGAAGAAATAAATTCTTTGAGTGAAAAAGTTGATGCTCTTATGAAGTTGGTTGCTAATAAAAGTTCTCCTATTGATTTTAATGATGTGCCTTTGTCCACCTTGATTGAGCAAAATAGTGATGCCATAGATGTGAATTTTATCTCGCGAAACAATTTCAATAACAATGCTTATAGAGGTAATTTTAATCCTATGTATTTTCCTAGTAATTCCTCTAATAATTATGGCAATTCCTATGGTAATCCTTCTTATAATAATAATTGGAACACCTCTGATCTTGAGAACAATATTAAAGAATTTATCAATACTCCAAAAGTTTTCAATGCTATGATAGAAGAAAAGCTAAATAAAGTTGATGATATGTCTAGAAGTATTGATAGAATTGCTCATGATGTAGAAACTCTCAAGATGAAAATTTTTGTGCCTACAGTTCAAGAATCAATTAAAGCTCCTTATGTTTCTATGGATGAAAGTAAGAAAAGAACCGCTATGCTTAGAGATAAAAAAAATTAGAAAAGGCGTTTTCTAGCGATTGCTTTCATAAAAGTGATGAAGATCTTAAAATGATTGGTGTTTCCTCTATTGATTCTTTGTTTAGTAAAATTAATATTGATGAAAAAGGGACTAGAGAAGAGTCAACTTTAGCTAGAAGGCGTCCCGATAATTCGGAGGATGAAAATCTTGTTGAGAAAATTGATAAAAGAGGGTTTGAAAAGGTCAAAACTTTAACTAGTGATGTGCCCACTATTTTGGATTCCAAAGACTTTAATTATGATAGTTGCTCTCTGGTTGATTGTATTTCGTTGCAATCCATGATAAATTCACCCCATGCTTATGAACAAAATAAAGCTTTTACTGAACATATTGTTGATGCTATGATGAAAGCTTTTGAAGAAAAGTTGGAATTAGAAGTTTAAATTCCTAGAAAATTACATGATGAATGGGAACCTACCATCAAAGTCAAGATTAAAAATTATGAGTGTTTTGCTTTATGTGACTTGGGTGCTAGTGTTTCTACAATTCTGAAATCTTTATGTGATGTGCTTGGTCTTACCGATATTGAAGAATGCTCTTTAAATTTGCACTTAGTGGATTCTACTATTAAAAAGCCTATGGGAAGAATTAATGATGTTCTTATTCTTGCAAATAGGAATTATTTTCCCATATATTTTATTGTTCTTGATATTGATTGCAATCCATCTTTCCCAATTATACTTGGTAGACCGTTTTTACGTACTATTGGTGTCGTGATTGATATGAAAGAAGGCAATATTAAATTTCAATTTCCACTAAGGAAGGGTATGAAACAATTCCCTAGAACAATAATTAGGCCACCATGTGAATCAATCATGAGGGCATCATATGGATCTAGAGCTAAGATGACAACACGTAGATCCTTCGCATTATGCCTAGCTAGTGGCGTAAAACGATAGTGCTCGTTGGGAGGCAACCCAACTTGTATATTTTTGATTTTTGGTTTTCTTGCTGTTTTCAATAAAATACCCAATTATGCCTCTTATTATATGTGTTTTTTTGGTTTAAATAAGTGTTTGTGCCAAGCAAGGCCTTTGGGATGATTTGGGTGAGAGTTGATTTGAGCTTGCTGAAAAACAAAAACTTTTGCCCTCACGAAAATATTTCCCATTTTTAAAAGAAGAGTGATTTTGAGTTGATTCTTTTTAAGAAGATTAATGAACAAATTTCTCATGTTTTCCCAATTTTTCACAATTTTTGGAGCTACATAAGTATTCTAAGTAGTCAGATTGCTACAGACTATTCTATTTTTAACAGATTCTGTTTTCTTTGTGTTGTGTGCTTGTTTTGATGATTCTATGCTTTTCTTTGAAGAGTTTTTGCCATAGAAAAGTTGGAATACAGTAGATATAATGCAAGAATAAAATATTAATGGGTTTGCAACAGTACTTATAGTAGTGGTTTGCTTTCTTATACTAACGGATCTCACGAAGGTTTTGTTGAGTCTTGTGTGATTGAAGTTTTCAAGTTTTGGGTGATATTACGATGGATGAAGGAATAAGGATTAGCAAAAGGCTAAGCTTGGGGATGCCTGAAGCACCCCAAGATAATATTCAAGAAGTAGCAAGCAACTAAGCTTGGGGATGCCCCCAAGTGGCATCCCCTCTTTCTTCTGACAATCATCGGTATTTTACTTGGAGCTATATTTTTATTCGTCACATATTATGAGTTTTGCTTGGAGCGTCTTGTATGATATGAGTCTTTGTTTGTTTTCCTTTGTGTTTTAAGTCTTGAATCCTTGGCGGACACACCTTTTTGAGAGAGCCGAAAATTATGCTATGCTTGCTCCTATGCTTCACTTAAATTTTTAGAGCCATGGAATTGCTCTAGTGCTTCACTTGTATCTTTTTGAGCACGGTGTGCTTTATTATTTTTGAAGAAATTCTCTCATGCTTCACTTATATTTATTTGGGAGTTAGTAATTTTTTTATAAATTTTCTCTTGCTTCACTTAGATTATTTTGAGAGAAAGAAATACTATGCTCATGTTCTTCACTTAAAATTTGTTTGAGCTTATTAAAAGCAACATATGAAATTAGTCCGAAAGTGATAGATATCCAAGGAAGATAAAATAAAAACTTTCATGAAGATCATTGGACAAAATAAACTTGGTTCTTAGTAATGGTTTTGAGATATGGCGATATTATATGTGAGTCATGTTGATGAGTAATTATGCTTTAGTAAGAGTATTGTTGGTAAGGTTTGTGATTCCCTATGCAAGCACGAAAGTCAATAGTTATGCAATGAAATTATATCCTACTTGTGGTGCATTATTCGGTGTTACTTATGCTTGATGCTTTGGTACAAGATTTTTTGTTTCTTGGTTGGACGCTTCTCAATCTTTTTGCTAGCCTTCATTTTGCACTAAGTATGATCACTACTTGTGCATCCAAAACCCTTGAAACCAGTTTTGCCATATGAGTCCACTATACCTACCTATATGCGATATTTCTGTGCCGTTCTAAGAAAATTTACATGTGCCATCTCTAATTTTCAAAATAAATTTCTCTTTTGTGTGCTCGTACTACTCGCGAGGCGGTGAGGGGTGGCCAATGTTTTCCAAGCTAGATGTGTTATTCTCACGATGAGTGTTTATTCAATTGTCATTGCACGAGAGTACGGCAAATGTATTAGGGATGCCCAGTACCGAAATTAAAAATGAATTTACTTTATGTTGTCAAATAATAAATTACTTGAAAAGGGTTGGTATGGAGGGCACCCATGGATACGGTTAGCCATGGAAAGTGAAAGTATGGTGGAAAAGGGAATAAACTTTATTCTTTGTTTGGGAACCGCCTATGATATATCTAGCATGGAAACTATTGGGAACTCTAAGTCGTTTTCGTTGGCGGGAAAAGTATGCCTCCCAAAATGTTTTTATCTCTCAATTTTCGCTTCAAGCTATGGCACCTCTACAAATCCGTACTTCCCTCTACGAAGGGCCTTTCTTTTACTTTCTGCAATTTTTATTTTTGAACTTGAGTCTCCATCTTCTCTTATAAAGCACCAACTAAGGGGCACTATGATCGTATTTGAGCATTGGGTATAGCTAATATTCGAGTGTGTTTCATGAATGGATAAATGATTGAGCATAATGGGCTAGGGATAACTTGCTTTCCGTTGATATTTTGAAAGAAATGGTTGCTTGTTGATATGCTTGAGTATTAAATCTTCATGTCAAAACTAGACTATTGCTTTGAACCATATAAAAAGTCCAAATGTCCATGCTACAAAGAAAACAATATGTGATGAACATGTTAGGCAGCATTCCACATAAAAAATTCTGTTTTTATCATTTACCTACTCGAGGACGAGTTGGAATTAAGCTTGGGGATGCTGATACGTCTCCAACGTATCTATACTTTTTTATTGTTCCATGTTGTAATATTATCATTCTTGGATGTTTTACAATCATTTTATAGTTGTTTTATATCATTTTTTGGTGCTAAACTATTGACATAGTGCCCAGTGCCAGTTGTTGTTTTCTGCTTGTTTTTTACATCACAGGAAAATCAATACCAAACAGAGTCCAAACGCAGCGAAACTTTTTGTGGATTTTTTGTGGACCAGAAGACGCAAGATGGGCCGAAGAAGTACCAAAGGGGTGCCCCGAGGGGGCACAACCCACTAGGGTGTGCCTGGGGGCCCAAGCGCGCCTAGGTGGGTTATGCCCAACTCAGTGGCCACCCGCACCGCCTCTTTGCTCTATAAATACCCCCAATATTCCAGAAACCCTAGGGGAGTCAACAAAAATCAATTCCAGCTACCGCAAGTTCCAGAAACACCAGATCCAATCTAGAAACCATCACGGAGGGGTTCATCATGTCCATTGGCGCCTCTCCGATGATGCGTGAGTAGTTCTTTGTAGACCTACGGGTCCGTAGTTAGTAGCTAGATGGCTTCGTCTCTCTCTCTCTCTCTCTCTGTCTTGATTCTCAATACAATGGTCTCTTGGAGATCCATATGATGTAAGTCTTTTTGCGGTGTGTTTGTTGGGATCTGATGAACTTTGAGTTTATGATCAGATCTATGTTTTTATCCATGAAAGTTATTTGAGTCTTCTTTAATCTCTTATATACATGCTTGATTATAGCCTCATATTTCTTCTCCGATATTTGGGATTTGTTTGGCCAACTTGATCTATTTATCTTGCAATGGGAAGAGGTGCTTTGTGATGGGTTCGATCTTACGGTGCTTGATCCTAGTCACAGAAGGGGAAATGACACGTATGTATCGTTGCTATTAAGGATAACAAGATGAGGTCTATTTCTAAATAAATAGATCCATGTCATCGTTCTTATTGCATTACTTTCTTTTCCATGAACTTAATACACTAGATGCATGCTGGACAGTGGTCGATGTGTGGAGTAATAGTGGAAGATGCAGGCAGGAGTCGGTCTACTAATCTTGGACGTGATGCCTATATAATGATCATTGCCTGGATATCGTCATGATTATTTGAAGTTCTATCAATTTCCCAACAGTAATTGTTTCTCAAGAGAAGCCACTAGTGAAATCTACGGGCCCCGGGTCTCTTCTTTATTATATTTGCCTTCACGATCTATTTTATTTGCTTTTATTTTCAGATCTATTAAACCAAAAATACAAAAATACCTTGCTGCACTTTATTTTATTTACGATCTATTTATCCAATCTATTACAACTTTCTCCCATCTCCGTGCCAATTTCTGACGCCGTTACCCGAAAGGAATTGACAACCCCTTTAACACATCGGGTTGCGAGTATTTGTTATTTGTGTGCAGAGCTGTTTACGTTGTGTTGCGTGGTTCTCCTACTGGTTCGATAACCTTGATCTCATCACTGAGGGAAATACCTATCGGTGATGTGATGCATCATCCCTTCATCTTTGGGGAAACACTAACGTAGTTCAAGCAAACATCAATCTCTTTGACCAATAAGGGCAGCTGGTGTTGAATTGCCTACTTGATCTCGGTGGCATCTCTGAATGGTGGGAGATGATGCTCACTAGCAAGTCCAAATAAGTGTGGAGATACCGCAGCAGCATGCCCATCTACACATTATAGTCCATCTGGAAAGAGAGGAATGAAGTAAATATGCCCTAGAGGCAATAGTAAAGTTGTTATTTTATATTTCCTTATTCATGATAAAGGTTTATTATTCATGCTATAATTGTATTGATTGGAAACTTAAATACATGTGTGAATACATAAACAAATACTGTGTCCCTAGTACGCCTCTACTAGACTAGCTCGTTGATCAAAGATGGTTAAAGTTTCCTAACCATAGACATGTGTTGTCATTTCATAACAGGATCACATCATTAGGAGAATGATGTGATGGACAAGACCCACCCGTTAGCTTAGCATAATGATCGTTCAGTTATTGCTATTGCTTTCTTCATGTCAAATACATATTCCTCTGACTATGAGATTATGCAACTCCCGGATACCGGAGGAATGCCTTATGTGCTATCAAACATCACAACATAATTGGGTGATCATAAATATGCTCCACAGGTATCTCCGAAGGTGTTTGTTGAGTTGGCATAGATCGAGATTAGAATTTGTTACTTCGAGTATCGGAGAGGTATCTCTGGGCCCTCACGGTAATATACATCATAAGCTTGCAAGCAAATGACTAAGGAGTTAGTCACGAGGTGAAGTATTACGGAATAAGTAAAGAGACATGCCAGTAATGAGACTAAACTAGGTATGAAGATACCGGCGATCGAATCTCGGGCAAGTAACATAACGATAGACAAAGGGAATTACGTATGTTGTCATAAAGGTTCAACCGATAAAGATCTTCATAGAATATGTAGGAGCCAATATGGGCATCCAGGTTCCACTATTAGTTATTGACCGGAGAGGTGTCTCGGTCATGTCTACATAGTTCTCGAACCCGTAGGGTCCGCACGCTTAACGTTCGCTGACGATATAGTGTTATATGAGTTATATGTTTTGGTGACCGAATGTTGTTCGTAGTCCCGGATGAGATCATGGACATGACGAGGAGTCTCGAAATGGTCGAGAGGTAAAAATTGATATATAGGACGACGATATTTGGACACCAAAAGTGTTTCGGGACATACCGGGAAGGAATTGAGTCACCGGAAGGGGTTCCGGGCACCCCCGGGCAAGATATGGGCCTTATAGGCCAAAGGAGGGGACAGACCAGCCCACAAGGGGGCTGGTGCGTCCCTTCCCTTGGTTGGCCAGCCCTATGGAAGGAAAAGGGGGAGGGCTGGCCCCTCATGCCTTTCCCTCTCATGGGAGAAAGGAGAGGGGGGCACCCTCCCCTGCCTTTCCCAGCGCTCCAAATAAGGAAAGGGTGGGGCGCGGCTTGGGAGAGACCCCAAGTAGGATTCCTCCTACTTGGGCACCCCCCTTGGCTGCTCCTCCCTTCTTTCCACCTATATATATGTGGGAAGGGGCGCCTAGCACATAACATACAATTCCTTAGCCGTGTGCGGTGCCCCCTCCACCGTTTACACCCCCGGTCATATTTTCGTAGTGCTTAGGCGAAGTCCTGCGAAGATCACTTCACCATCACCGTCATCATGTCATCGTGTTGTCGGAACTCATCCACTACCTCGCTGCCTTACTGGATCAAGAAGGCGCAGACGTAACCGAGCTGAACGTGTGCTGAATGCGGAGGTGCTGTATGTTTGGTACTCGATCCGTTGGATCGCAAAGAAAGTTTGACTACATCAACCGCGTTGTGAAACGCTTCCGCTTACGGTCTACGAGGGTACGTAGACACACTCTTCCCCCTCGTTGCTATGCATCTCCTTGATAGATCTTGCGTGTGCGGAGGTTTTTTTTTTGTTTTCCATGCAACGTTTCCCAACAAGGAACCAACGTGTTTTTACTGGACGTCGCATGAGTCACCATGAGGTGGCTCTGTTGGCCTTCGTGGACATCAAGGGCGTGTTTGGTTGCCCGCATTAGGCCCAGCCTGGCCCGCGCGGGAAGAATTTGGCCCGTTTGGTTTCCTACATTCACTGTGCCGCCCACATTGCACGAAACTTAAAGCACGTCCAGGCCAGGCCCAGGGGAAACACACAAATCAGCAGTAGCTCGTGAGCCTGGCTCGGGCGAGGCAGAGGAGGGCGATGCACTTCTCCCCTTGTGCTAGCAGGGGAGATGGCACGAGCTCGCCCGCGTCACCGAAAAATTGGCGGGAGGATTTCGGCTCACCTCTCGCTGAGTCCACCCCTATTTATCTCCTCCCTCATCGCCCCAACTCCCGCCACCATTCTTCCTCCGTTCGAGCTTTCCCACCGAAGCGCATTGGCACCGACGAGCAAGTAAGCCGCGCATCTTCATCGGCCGGCGGTCCACGGCGTTGGCGCTCCTTCACCGGCCGGCGTTCATCTTCCACGACCGTCCCCCCTCGTCCTCAAGCTGCAGCCATGACCTCTGTGAGTTCAATCCCCCTTTCTCTCTGTTCCTTCTAGCTAGATCTGAGCTGCAGCTAGGTTTTGATCTAGATGCATGGTTGATTAGTGGTCTGATCTGTGAGCTGATATGGTTGGTTGCTATGCTGCGGTTGCAATTCGTGGTAGGGATAGATTTTCAAGCATGTGGTAGGCTAGATTAGTAGTAGAGTTTGAAGTTCAACCTTGTGCTTGTGTTGAATCATGCTTAGATATGTGATTTGTAGCTATTGGTGGTCCATTTGTAGCATGTTGTCTGTTGTAGATGTATGTTCCTGCTCATAGATTGTCCGGTATGCTTAGTATGATAGTGATGAAGCATGTGCTTGCTATGATAGTGATGAACCATGTACATGTATGCTCCTGCTTTCATGGATTGTCTAGTATGTTGTGTGTTATGCTCACTGTCAATGCATGCTATGATTGTAGGACATGACCACACAGACGCAAGATCTTAGTCAGGCCCTTCTCGTGTCCGATAGCCAATTTGCTCCATCGTTTGTCGAGGACTCGCAGCCTATGTCTGAGATGGCACCTGATTCAGAGGTGTTCGAGTCTGATTCCCTCTATGTGCTAGTAGTGCTCGTTGAGCCAACTCCTGCTGCTGTTGCTGCTGCCGCTGCAATCAAGCTAGCAGCAGCAAAGGCAAAGAAGGATGGTAGGTCGAACAACATGAAGTGGCAGCCGTTCATGTCCATGTTGGTGCTGAACAAGATGTGTGAGCTCATCTCTAGTGGAGTTAGGACTAACAAGGGCTTCAAGGAGGTGCACTTGAACACCGTTGCGAAGCAGGTGTTCAAGTTCTGTGGGCAAGAGGTGTCTGCCACCCAGGTGTATAACCACCTAAGGAAGTGGAGAAGTCAATGGATCCAAGTTTCCAAGATGAGAGACCTTAGCGGCGCCTCATGGGATGAGAACACTTGCTCCATAGTTCTGGAGGCAGAGCACTACGCCGGCCATGTCGTGGTTAGCTCACAACCCTCTTCCTTTTCATATTGTCCACCATTGCCTACTCCTAATTGCAACTAATAACGCTTGTGTTTTATTCTTAGGACCACCCAATGGACGCTGAGTTCCTCAACACACCCATCCAGAACTACAGCCAGATGCAGCACATCTTCTCCTTCGGGCTGGCAACTGGGAAGCATGCCATGGGCTCGGGTGGGCCTCTTGGTTCTCCCATGCCGGACTTCCCTGGGACACCGGATGTCGAGGTCCTTGATGGCCCTGACAAGCTCGCTGTGAAGCCCTTCGACAAGACATTTGACCCCGTCCATGATAGGAAGAGGAAGAGAGGAGGCCTGATGGAGGAGGAGATCAATGTCTTTTGTAACATGACTGAGGCGGTGAAGGAGGTGGCAACAACCATCAGGGAGTGCAAGCCCCTCGACGTCCACCCTGACCTGTATGGCGCTGTCATGACCTAGGATGGCTTCAGCGACGAGGCTCTCATGGAAGCTCTCAGCCACCTGCTTGACAACAAGGACCAGGATGTTGGGTTCGTTGCCATGGCCGATGCTCACAGGTTGTTGTGGGTCAGGAGCTGGCTGGGCAAGCACTACTACTAGAGTAGTGCTGCCTCTGAGCGTGCATGATCCCCGACGGTGATGGCGGTGGCGACGACGATGACGATGACGACGATGACGTACATTTTGTGTAGCTAGGGCTCAAAAACTATTTGATGGTCTATATATTTTGGTGAGGTGGTATATACTAACCCCTCACGCTGATGGTGAACTTGTGGTGGTAGGACGACACCCTCTTTTGGATGTGGTGGTAGGTTAACACCAAGGTAGTGCTAGGTTGAACTTGCTATGTCGTATGATCATGCATGCTTTACTTCTGTTCTGCTCCATTGTTGTTTGTGTGCTACTTTGCTTGCTACTTGTGTTCCATTGATTTGCTGCTTCAACTCTTGCTCTTGTGCATTGCTAGGGCAAGTGGTATGTCGTGTTCATCGGTGAGGTTCCAGGGGTTTATAGTTCATGGGAAGAAGCCAATGCACAAGTGGCATCGTATAGCAATAGCAACTATAGAGGGTTCAAGACTAGGCAGGCAGCAGAACAAGCTTACTCTGCCTAGGTGCAAAAGCACGAAGGCAGCAGTGTTGACAGTGCCAAGGTTGGAGTTGTCAAAGTGGAAGCTGCTAAGGTGGATCATCAGTTTGGGCTGAAGCTGAAGAACTTCATCATCTTCGCCCAGTTCGTCACCATTGATGTGTTGTGGCGTTGGTGTGCTAGGTGTGATCATTGTGGGTAAGCTCACCAACTAGGGTACAAGGTAAGCATAACATGTATGCCGTATGCAACCAAACGCCATGTTTATGTGCCGCTAGAGCCAATGCAGCCAACCAAACAAAGTGCACTTGCATATTACCTAATGCAGGGACACTAGATGCGGGCAACCAAACTAGTTGCATATGGCGTATTAGGCCCTGTTTTTGCTCAACCAGGCTGGGTTGAGAAGTGTATGCAATGCGACTACTGTTCAAAACTTGAACCAAACACGCCCCAAGCAGCTGGATTTGGTATTTGCTGAGGCCATGCACACTTCGGGCATTAGCTGAGTTAGTTCTATGTGTGTTTTTTCTTTTTGAGTTTTATTGCTTACACCCTCCAAAACGTGTGCCTCCTTGTATATTGTTTTTCATCGCTTTCCTTCTCTAGAAAAAGACAGTGCTCCTACCATATATTCTAAGGGAAACTATATAGATCATCCAGTGGATCACAGCCCCGTATCCGTCACCTTGTATGCACGACATGTGCCCCATGGGCACCACCACTAGTTTTTGCAACTGTCCCGTTGTTGCAATCTCTCTCATCGCAACAATGGCTCTGTTGCAGGATCTAGATCTTGAGAGAAGTCGCTGCTCGTGCTTCTCCCGAGCTCCCGTAAAGTCGCCGCCTCCCCGTGCTGCTCCGACTGCTTCGATCTCCCATTAACTCACGTGCCTTCCCGTGAGGCGACCTGGTCAGAAGCTCGATGCTCGTCGGTGGCAGTGCCGTGGCGGGGATGGGCGCCGCCGTTCCTCCGTGACTATCGTCCAATGGGCTCGTGGCGAACTACGATGGTGTTTTGTTTTTGCAACATCCAATCTATTGCAAGAAATATTTCAGCAATATCAGTCATTTTGCAAAACTTTCTTCCGTAACACCATATATAGGTGAACACAAAGAGAGAAAATTCTGCAACATCACCTCAGTTGCAAACAAATTCTGCAACAATACCTCTGTTGCAAGAAAAATGAAGATGATTTTTTTTGCAATGACCTATGTTGCAAAAAAATAATTCCTGCAACATAACCTATGCTGCAAAAATATCCATAACACATTCTTTGTTACAAATATTTCCGCAACAAGTACTTTGTTGCAAAGAAGAGGAATTAGTTTAGCCGCTTGATTTTGCACATCCGTCCGCTGTGGCGGATCTTTTAAAAAAATCCGCCGGCCGACGCGTAGCAGCCACATATCTCTACTACATAAAAAGAATGTAAGGTTTCCATTTCACCTTTCTTATCTCCACCCCTGGTCCAACCTTCCATGTATATGATAATCCATGCAAAAAACTTGTGTTCAACCGACGGATCGGTGTGTTCCGTCCGTCGCCTTCTACGTTGGTCACATGTCCTCTGGAGCCAAGCCTTATCTCCTTGTCTCCAGAAAAGTCCACAACATCACACCCTTATCTTCTCCATGTACTTGTTCTTCTCCGCGGCTGGATCCCGAGCGCCCGCCATGCTCCTGCCGCCGCCACACCGGTGAGAAGCTACGCGCCCGTCTCCTCTTCTTCTACATCTCCTCCTCTTCCTCTCTCCTCCCTTTCCCTCTCCTCTACGATCGCATCCTCTATGTCCCTTTCTAGGTCGCATGGTGCTGGATTACTATGCCAGAGCTCGTACAGGGAGAGCGCTCGTTGCCGCCT
>NC_041389.1:424675625-424686738 GCF_002162155.2 Triticum dicoccoides
CAAACTTCTTGCTTGTCGGGCCCTAAGCATGGCGTTGCAGTAGCTGCTCCCGCAACATGAACGCATTTGCAGGCACCCGTTTATAGAACAATGGGGTTATTGCAAATGTTTGCACGATTTGACTACTGTACAAGTGTTGTTTTGTGGAAATAATCCTGTAACAAGATCAATGTTGCAAAAAAAATCTGCAACAAAACGCTTGTTGCAATTTCTTTTTTGAAACAAGGCCCCGTTGCCGGAAAAATGTAAGAGAACTTCTGTTGCAAAAATAATTATTTTGCAACAAGACCTCAGGTGCAAAAAAAATGCAACTTGACCTATGTTGCAAAAATTTCTGTAACTTGACCCATGTTGCAGAAATTTTCCGCAACACGGCCTGTATTGCAATAATAAAGGATGACCCTCGGTCACTAAATCTGCCTGATCCCACAGCTCGTGAGGCGACGGATCTTAATTTACTTACCTTCTGAGCCAATTTCACTTTAATTTACTTACCGAACTGCTAATCAAAATAAAAAGTTATTCGCGGGCAGAATTTGATGAACATTTATTTTCACAATCGCATTATTATTGATAGATAAATCACAAGTTAGGTACTACTATTTGTATCCCATTGCAACGCATGGGTATTGTCCTAGTATTGTAAAAAAGAAGGTATCCTTGGTTTCGACGCGCCCTCCGCATTGATCGAGTTGAGCCCACAGAGCATGCAGGCAAAGCCCAGCAGCCCACGGCTTGTTGCGGACCCGCAGCTCACTCTGTGCGTTCGGTTTACATGGTTCGTTTATACGGTTTTTCGGTTTGTATGGTATTAATACTTCGGTAAATAAGATATGCAATTAAAATACGGTTTGATTTCAGTATATATCAAATTATTTCGGTATGGTTTCAGTATATACCATAATAACCAAAGTTGACGCGAATTTGAAAATGACGTCGTAACAATTTACAAATTTATGACTCAAAACACATACTATTTTACACAAATACTATATAACTATCGAAATTTCTAATTTCCGAACGTTCGGATTTTAGTGTTAGATCCGAACGACCCAACCCATCGTTGGATCCGCATCTGATGGATCTGGCGAAGCGACTCGATAGAAGTTCAAACGTAACGCATGTCGTTCGGTCAGATCGCGTGGACGCGTTTTTAGGGGAGATCCACATGTTCCCACTTCCTCACGGAAATCACGCTGAACCAATGGCCTGCCCACTTCCGGTTTTTTAGCATCTGTAAGAATCCTAACAAAGTGTATCTGGCTGGGCAAGAAAAAAGGGGGCATCAAGGGGACTCGAACCTGGCACCTCAGGTGAGGATGTGAAACTGCCTAATGCACTAACCACATTTGCACACTCCATGTTGTGTTTCATACTCGAAAGCTAAACATTTTGACCCTAGTTTTTACTAGCATTACTAACCTCTCAAGCTTACATTTGTCAGGTTCTTTTCATGAGTTTTTCTCTAGTGCATAGCTGTGGTTCCACTTTATCATGGAAGTAGGCAACTCTGCCAACGCTCGGATGATGATGACAACGATGTTGGTTATGTGAGACGCTTCTACATGATATGACGTCCAAGAGATAGGAGATGTTAGCGAAGGGGAGGTCGCCGGTCATCTTGAAAGGATGGGATTTTACGCACCGCAGAGATGATAGCTTTTACGTACAAACATCATGGTAACATTTGCTCGGGACTAAAGAAGTAGTTGAAACATACCGCCTAATAACTTACGTGTGAATAGCTTGGTAATTTAAGCACCATACACCTGATAAGTTATGTGAAAACATCACAGTAACTTCTGACATAGTGAAAAAAGTTTATAAAATATAGCCCAAATAACTTCTATGTGAATAGCATGATAATTTACGCACGGCAGATCTAATAACTTACGTGCAAACACCCCAGTAACTTTAACCCAGAGATTTTTTTTTTTGATAAAATATACCCCCGGTAATTTTTATGGGAATAACATGGTAATTTAGGCACCACAGGCCTGATAACTTGCACGTAACACCACAATAACCTTTTTTGATGAGGAAAAAGTTGATGAAATATAACCCCCTCCCCCCTTCCCCAATAATTTTTGTGTGAATAACATGGCAATTTACACGTGCATACCTGATAACTTATGTACCCCCAGATCTGGTAACTTTGACGGGGCAGCTAGGGGAGTTTGTTGGAACATACAACGGTAACTTATGTATAATTAGCATGGTAATTTACACACTACATACCTGCTAACTTACGTACCCCTGGCATGGTAACTTTAACCCGGGGAAAAAGTTGTTGTGACATACCCCGGTAACTTGTACATATACTTCATGATGATTTATGCACCGCGTACCTGATAATTCATGTACAAATTGTTGGGGAACATAGTAATTTAAAAAAAAAATCCTACGCACACGCAAGATCATGGTGATGCATAGCAACGAGAGGGGAGAGTGTTGTCTATGTACCCTCGTAGACCGAAAGCGGAAGCGTTATCACAACGCGGTTGATGTAGTCGTACGTCTTCACGATCCGACCGATCCAAGTACCGAACGTATGGCACCTCCGAGTTCAGCACATGTTCAGCTCGATGACGATCCCCGGGCTCCGATCCAGCAAAGCTTCGGGAATGAGTTCCGTCAGCACGACGGCGTGGCGACGATGATGATGCTCTACCGGCGCAGGGCTTCGCCTAAACTCCGCGACGATATGACCGAGGTGGATTATGGTGGAGGGGGGCACCGCACACGACTAAGGAACGATCCGTAGATCAACTTGTGTGTCATGGGGTGCCCCCCTGTCCCCGTATATAAAGGAGCAGGGGGAGGGCCGGCCAAGGAGGAGGAGGCGCGCCCAAGGGGGGTGTCCTACTCCCACCGGGAGTAGGACTCCTCCTTTCCTAGTAGGAGTAGGAGAGAAGGAAGGGGAAGAGAGAAGGGAAGGAAGGAGGGGATGCGGCCCCTCCCCCTAGTCCAATTCGGACTAGGCCTTAGGGGGGCGCGCGGCCTGCCCTAGGAAGCCCCTCTCTCTTTCCCGTATGGCCCAATAAGGCCCAATACTTCTCCCCGGCGAATTCCCGTAACTCTCCGGTACTCCGATAAATACCCGAATCACTCGGAACCTTTCTGAACTCCGAATATAGTCGTCCAATATATCGATCTTTATGTCTCGACCATTTCGAGACTCCTCGTCATGTCCCTGATTTCATCCGGGACTCCAAACTCCTTCGGTACATCAAAACTCATAAACTCATAATATAACTGTCATCGAAACCTTAAGCGTGCGGACCCTACGGGTTCGAGAACTATGTAGACATGACCTAGAACTATTCTTGGTCAATAACCAATAGCAGAACCTGGATGCCCATATTGGCTCCTACATATTCTACGAAGATCTTTATCGGTCAAACCGCATAACAACATACTTTGTTCCCTTTGTCATCGGTATGTTACTTGCCCGAGATTCGATCGTCGGTATCCAATACCTAGTTCAATCTCGTCACCGGCAAGTCTCTTTACTCGTTACATAATGCATCATCCCGCAACTAACTTATTAGTCACATTGCTTGCAAGGCTTATAGTGATGTGCATTACCGAGAGGGCCCAGAGATACCTCTCCGACAATCAGATAGACAAAACCTAATCTCGAAATACGCCAACCCAACATGTACCTTTGGAGACACCTGTAGTACTCCTTTATAATCACCCAGTTACGTTGTGACGTTTGGTAGCACCCAAAGTGTTCCTTCGGTAAATGGGAGTTGCATAATCTCATAGTTACAGGAACATGTATAAGTCATGAAGAAAGCAATAGCAACATACTAAACGATCAAGTGCTAGGCTAACGGAATGGGTCATGTCAATCACATCATTCTCCTAATGATGTGATCCCGTTAATCAAATGACAACTCTTTTGTCCATGGCTAGGAAACTTAACCATCTTTGATTCAACGAGCTAGTCAAGTAGAGGCATACTAGTGACTATATGTTTGTCTATGTATTCACACATGTATCATGTTTCCGGTTAATACAATTCTAGCATGAATAATAAACATTTATCATGAAATAAGGAAATAAATAATAACTTTATTATTGCCTCTAGGGCATATTTCCTTCAGTCTCCCACTTGCACTAGAGTCAATAATCTAGTTCACATCGCTATGTGATTTAACACCAATATTCACATCTGCATGTGATTAATACCCATAGTTCACATCATCATGTGATCAACACCCAAAGGATTTACTAGAGTCAATAATCTAGTTCACATCGCTATGTGATTAACACCCAAAAGAGTACTAAGGTATGATCATGTTTTGCTCGTGAGAGAAGCTTAGTCAATGGGTCTGTCATATTCAGAGCCGTATGTATTTCGCAAATATTCTATGTCCACAATGCTCTGCACGGAGCTACTCTAGCTAATTGCTCCCACTTTCAATATGTATCCAGATTGATACTTAGAGTCATCTGGAATGGTGTAAAAGCTTGCATCGTTGTAACTTTTACGACGGGCTCTTTTATCACCTCCATAATCGAGAAACATCTCCTTAGTCCTCACTAAGGATACTCTTGACCCATGTCCAGTGATCTACTTATTAGATCAAAATTGTATTCCTTTGCCAAACACAGAGCAAGGTATACAATAGGTCTGGTTCACAGCACAGCATACTTTATAGAACCTATGACTGAGGCATAGGGAATGACTTTTCATTCTCTTTCTATTTTCTGCATTGGTCGGGTCTTTGAGTCTTACTCAACTTCACACCTTGTAACACAGGCAAGAACTCCTTCTTTGACTGTTCCATTTTGAACTATTTCAAAAATTTATCAAGGTATGTACTCATTGAAAAATCTTATCAAGCGTCTTGATCTATCTATATAGATCTTGATGCTCAATGTGTAAGCAGCTTCACCGAGGTCTTGCTTTGAAAAAACTCTTATTCAAGTATCCTTTCATGCTATCCAGAATTTCCATATCATTTCCAATTAACAATATGTCATCCACATATAATATTAGAAATGCTATAGAGCTCCCACTCACTTTCTTGTAAATACAGGCTTCTTCAAAAGTCTGTATAAAACCATATGCTTTGATCAACTCATCAAAGTGTATATTCTAACTCCGAGATGCTTGCACCAGTCCATAGATGGATCGCTGGAGCTTGCACACTTTGTTAGCATCTTTAGGATTGACAAAAACTTTCTGGTTGCATCATATACAACTCTTCTTTAATAAATCCATTAAGGAATGCAATTTTGACATCCATTTGCCAGATTTCATAAAATGTGGCAATTGCTAACATGATTCAGACAGACTTAAGCTTCGATACGAGTGAGAAAATCTCATCGTATTCAACACCTTGAACTTGTTGAAAACCTTTCGCAACAAGTCGAGCTTAGTAGATAGTAACACTACTATCAGTGTCCGTCTTCCTCTTGAAGATCCATTTATTTAACATGGCTTGCTGATCATCGAGCAAGTCAATCAAAGTCCATACTTTGTTCTCATACATGGATCATATCTCAGATTTTATGGCCTCAAGCCATTTTGTGGAATCTGGGCTCATCATCGCTTCCTCATAGTTCGTAGGTTCATCATGGTCTAGTAACATGACTTCCAGAACATGATTACCGTACCTCTCTGGTGCGGATCTCACTCTGGAAGACCTACGATGTTTGGTAGAAACTTGATCTGAAGTTTCATGATCATCATCATTAACTTCCTCACTAATTGGTGTAGGAATCACTAGAACTGATTTCTGTGATGCACTACTTTCCAATAAGGGAGAAGATACAATTACCTCATCAAGTTCTACTTTCCTCCCACTCACTTCTTTCGAGAGAAACTTCTTCTCTAGAAAGGATCCATCTTAGCAATGAATAACTTGCCTTCGGATCTGTGATAGAAGGTGTACCCAATAGTTACCTTTGGGTATTCTATGAAGACGCACTTCTCCGATTTGGGTTCGAGCTTATCAGGTTGAAAACCTTTTTCATATAAGCATCGCAATTCCAAACTTTAAGAAACGACAGCTTAGGTTTACTGCTAAACCATAGTTCATACGGTGTCGTCTCAACGGATTTAGATGGTGCCCTATTAAACGTGAATGCAACTGCCTCTAATGCATGATCCCAAAACGATATTGGTAAATCGGTAAGAAACATCATAGATTGTACTGTATCCAATAAAGTACGGTTATGACGTTAGGACACACCATTATGATGTGGTGTTCTAGGTGGCATGAATTTGTGAAACTATTCCACATTGTTTTAATTGAAGACCAAACTCGTAACTCAAATATTTGTCTTCGCGATCAGATCGTAGAAACCTTTTTCTTGTCACGATGATTTTCCACTTCACTCTGAAATTCTTTGAACTTTTCAAATGTTTCAGACTTATGTTTCATCAAGTAGATATACCCATATCTGCTCAAATCATCTGTGAAGGTCAGAAAATAACGATACCCGCCGCGAGCCTTAACACTCATCGGATCGCATACATCAGTATGTATTATTTCCAATAAGTCAGTTGCTTGCTCCACTGCTCCGAAGAACGGAGTCTTAGTCATCTTGCCCATGAGGTATGGTTCGCAAGCATCAAGTGATTCATAATCAAGTGATTCCAAAATCCCATCAGCATGGAGTTTCTTCATGCGCTTTACACCAATATGACCTAAACGGCAGTGCCACAAATAATTTGCACTATCATTATTAACTTTGCATCTTTTGATTTCAATATTATGAATATGTGTATCACTACGATCGATATCCAATGAACCATTTTCATTGGGTGTGTAACCATATAAGGTTTTATTCATGTAATCAGAACAACAGTTTATTCTCTTACTTAAATGAATAACCGTATTGCAATAAACACGATCAAATCATATTCATTCTCAACGCAAATACCAAATAACATTTATTTAGGTTCAACACTAATCCCGAAAGTATAGGGAGTGTGCGATGATGATCATATCAATCTTGAAACTACTTTCAACACACATCGTCACTTCACCCTTAACTAGTTTCTGTTTATTCTGCAACTCCCGTTTCGAGTTACTACTCTTAGCAACTGAACCAGTACCAAGTACCGAGGGGTTGCTATAAACACTAGTAAAGTACACATCAATAACATGTATATCAAATATACTTATGTTCACTTTGTCATCCTTCTTATCCGCCAATCACTTGGGGTAGTTCCGCTTCCAGTGACCAATCCCTTTGCAGTAGAAGCACTTAGTCTCAGGCTTAGGACCAGACTTGGGCTTCTTCACTTGAGCAGCAACTCGCTTGCCGTTCTTCTTGAAGTTCCCCTTCTTCCCTTTGCCCTTTTCTTGAAACTAGTGGTCTTGTCTACCATCAACACTTGATTATTTTTCTTGATTTCTACCTTCGTCGATTTCAGCATCACGAAGAGCTCGGGAATTGTTTTCGTCATCCCTTGCATTATAGTTCATCACGAAGTTCTACTAACTTGGTGGTGGTGACTAGAGAATTCTGTCAATCACTATCTTATCTGGAAGATTAACTCCCACTTGATCCAAGCGATTATAGTACCCAGACAATCTGAGCACATGCTCACTAGTTGAGCGATTCTCCTCCATCTTTTAGCAATAGAACTTGTTGGAGACTTCATATCTCTCAACTCGGGTATTTTCTTGAAATATTAACTTCAACTCCTGGAACATCTCATATGGTCCATGACGTTCAAAACGTCTTTGAAGTCCCGATTCTAAGCCGTTAAGCATGATGCACTAAACTATCAAGTAGTCATCATATTGAGCTAGCCAAACGTTCATAACGTCTGCATCTGCTCCTGCAATAGGTTTGTCACCTAGCGGTGCATCAAGGACATAATTCTTCTGCGCAGCAATAAGGATAAACCTCAGATCACGGATCCAATCCGCATCTTTGCTACTAACATTTTTCAACACAATTTTCTCTAGGAACATATCAAAATAAACATATGAAAGCAACAACTCAAGCTATTGATCTACAACATAATTTGCAAAATACTACCCGGACTAAGTTCATGATAAATTTAAGTTCAATTAATCATATTACTTAAGAACTCCCACTTAGATAGACATCCCTCTAATCCTCTAAGTGATTACGTGATCCATATCAACTAAACCATAACCGATCATCACGTGAGATGGAGTAGTTTTCAATGGTGAACATCACTATGTTGATCATATCTACTATATGATTCACGCTCGACCTTTTGGTCTCCGTGTTCCGAGGCCATATCTGCATATGCTAGGCTCGTCAAGTTTAACCTGAGTATTCCGCGTGTGCAAAACTGTCTTGCACCCGTTGTAGATGGACGTAGAGCTTATCACACCCGATCATCACGTGGTGTCTGGGCACGATGAACTTTGGCAACGGTGCATACTCAGGGAGAACACTTCTTGATAATTTTAGTGAGAGATCATCTTAAAATGCTACCGTCAATCAAAGCAAGATAAGATGCATAAAGGATAAACATCAGATGCAATCAATATAAGTGATATGATATGGCCATCATCATCTTGTGCTTGTGATCTCCATCTCCGAAGCACCGTCGTGATCACCATCGTCACCAGCGCGACACCTTGATCTCCATCGTAGCATCATTGTCGTTACGCCATCTATTGCTTCTACGACTATCGCTACCGCTTAGTGATAAAATAAAGCAATTACAGGGCATTTGCATTTCATACAATAAAGCGACAACCATATGGCTCCTGCCAGTTGCCGATAACTTCGGTTACAAAACATGATCATCTCATACAATAAAATATAGCATCACATCTTGACCATATCACATCACAACATGCCTTGCAAAAACAAGTTAGACGTCCTCTACTTTGTTGTTGCAAATTTTACGTGGCTCCTACGGGCTTAGCAAGAACCGTTCTTACCTACGCATCAAAAACCACAACGATAGTTTGTCAAGTTGGTGCTGTTTTAACCTTCACAAGGACTGGGCGTAGCCACACTCGATTCAGCTAAAGTGAGAGAGACAGACACCCGCCAGCCACCTTTAAGCACGAGTGCTCGTAACGGTGAAACCAGTCTCGCGTAAGCGTACGCGTAATGTCGGTCCGGGCCGCTTCATCTCACAATACCGCCGAACCAAAGTATGACATGCTGGTAAGCAGTATGACTTGTATCGTCCACAACTCACTTGTGTTCTACTCGTGCATATAATATCAACGCATAAAACCTAGGCTCGGATGCCACTGTTGGGGAATATAGTAATTTCAAAAAAAATTCCTACGCACACGCAAGATCATGGTGATGCATAGCAAGGAGAGGGGAGAGTGTTGTCTACGTACCCTCGTAGACCGAAAGCGGAAGCGTTATCACAACGCGGTTGATGTAGTCGTACGTCTTCATGATCCGACCGATCCAAGTACCGAACGTACGGCACCTCCGAATTTAGCACACGTTCAGCTCGATGACGATCCCCGGGCTCCGATCCAGCAAAGCTTCGGGGATGAGTTCCGTCAGCACGACGGCGTGGCGACAATGATGATGCTCTACCGGCGTAGGGCTTCGCCTAAACTCCGCGACGATATGACCGAGGTGGATTATGGTGGAGGGGAGCACCGCACATGGCTAAGGAACGATCCGTAGATCAACTTGTGTGTAATGGGGTGCCCCCCTGCCCCCGTATATAAAGGAGCAAGGGGAGGGCCGGCCAAGGAGGAGGAGACGCGCCCAAGGGGGGAGTCCTACTCCCACCGGGAGTAGGACTCCTCCTTTCCTAGTAGGAGTAGGAGAGAAGGAAGGGGAAGAGAGAAGGGAAGGAAGGAGGGGGTGCGGCCCCTCCCCCTAGTCCAATTCGTACTAGGCCTTGGGGGGCGCGCGGCCTGCCCTAGGCAGCCCCTCTCTCTTTCCCGTATGGCCCAATAAGGCCCAATAATTCTCCCCGGCGAATTCCCGTAACTCTCCGGTACTCCGATAAATACCCGAATCACTCGGAACCTTTCCGAACTCCGAATATAGTCGTCCAATATATCGATCTTTACGTCTCGACCATTTCCTCGTCATGTCCCCGATCTCATCCGGGACTCCGAACTCCTTCGGTACATCAAAACTCATAAACTCATAATATAACTATCATCGAAACCTTAAGCGTGCGGACCCTACGGGTTCGAGAACTATGTAGACATGACCTAGAACTATTCTTCGTCAATAACCAATAGCGGAACCTGGATGCCCATATTGGCTCCTACATATTCTATGAAGATCTTTATCGGTCAAACCGCATAACAACATACTTTGTTCCCTTTGTCATCGGTATGTTACTTGCCCGAGATTCGATCGTCGGTATCCAATACCTAGTTCAATCTCGTCACCGGCAAGTCTCTTTACTCGTTACATAATGCATCATCCCGCAACTAACTTATTAGTCACATTGCTTGCAAGGCTTATAGTGATGTGCATTACCGAGAGGGCCCAGAGATACCTCTCCGACAATCAGAGTGACAAAACCTAATCTCGAAATACGCCAACCCAACATGTACCTTTGGAGACACCTGTAGTACTCCTTTATAATCACCCAGTTACGTTGTGACGTTTGGTAGCACCCAAAGTGTTCCTCCGGTAAATGGGAGTTGCATAATCTCATAGTTACAGGAACATGTATAAGTCATGAAGAAAGCAATAGCAACATACTAAACGATCAAGTGCTAGGCTAACGGAATGGGTCATGTCAATCACATCATTCTCCTAATGATGTGATCCCGTTAATCAAATGACAACTCTTTTGTCCATGGCTAGGAAACTTAACCATCTTTGATTCAACGAGCTAGTCAAGTAGAGGCATACTAGTGACTATATGTTTGTCTATGTATTCACACATGTATCATGTTTCCGGTTAATATAATTCTAGCATGAATAATAAACATTTATCATGAAATAAGGAAATAAATAATAACTTTATTATTGCCTCTAGGGCATATTTCCTTCACAAATATCATGAAAAACTTTTGACCTAGGGGGAAAAGTTGTAAAAATTACTCGCATTAATTTATGTGCAAATAGCACGGTAATTAAACATTGTGCCAACCCTTACCTAGGGGTGGGAGCGAGAAAGTTGTTGAAACATACCCTAGTAACTTCTGTGAAA
>NC_041389.1:424686991-424688674 GCF_002162155.2 Triticum dicoccoides
TGACATATCCCAATAACTTGTATGTAAATTTTATGGTGATTCTACGCACTGCAACCCTGATAACTTGCATACGAACATCATGGAATCTTTGACTAGGGAGAAAAAATGCTAAAACATCTCGTGGTAAGTTCTATCTAATTTCATGGTAATTTACGCATCGCAGACCTGATAACTTCCATAATGAACACCGTGGTAACTTTTTACCCTGGGAAAAAGTCATTGAAACAAACTCAGTAAATTTTGTGTAAATATCATGGTATTTTATGCACTGGAGACATGATAACTTTGTACAACCCCGTGGTAACTTGGACCCAGGAGAAAAAAGTTGTTGAAACTTACAATCAGTAACTTTTGTATAAGGACTGTGCTAACCACCAGTCGACTGGTGGTTAGCAACAGATCTGCACGACCTTCTATCGATCCTTCCGCTCGTCCCGCTGCGTCGTTCCTCCCGTTTCCACTGATTTTTTCCTTCTCTCAAAAACCGTAGTAAATTGCTAGTGGTTTTTTTTGGTTTTTCACTGCATAATATGAAAAGAAAATAAAAGTGCTTGAAAAAGGATTCGAACCCAGGTCTATGTATACCTATCGAGCCTAATAACAAACTGAGCCACCTTTTGTTGTTGTCTATTGTAGAATGACAATGTTATTTGAACCTTTCTTATTTCTTCCATATCAAAAGAAAAAATAAAGTTTGGCTTGGTAACTTTGGCAATGACCAGCGTGATAACTATGGTCTGGGTAACATGATAACTATACCATGATAAGGCTGGTAACTACAGCACAAGAAGGTTAAAAGCATGGGAAAGTATGGTAACTTAACATAGAAATTACCAGTGAAATGTTTCAAAAACTTTTTTCCCTTGGATGAAAGACACCATGGTGTTTAAACGTAAAATATTAGTTATCAAGTCTGCGATGATACATCATCATATTATTTACACAGAAATTATCGGGTGTATGTTTTTCAACAAAAAAGTTTCAGGTCAAAAGTTACAGTGGCGTTTGTATGAGAGTTATCAATTTTGTATGTTTCTATTACCATGTTATTTATACAGAAATTAGCGGGGCATCACCCCCCTCGCCACAGTCGCCATATTACCAGGATCGGGTACATAAGTTATCAAGTCTGCGATGTGTGAGTTATCATGTTATTTGCATAAGAGTTATTGTGGTATGGTTCAACAACTCCTCCCACCCCTACCCCCACCGACAAAGTTACCAGGACTGGGTACATAATTTATCATGTCTACGATGTGTGATTTATCATGTTATTTGCATGGAAGTTAATGTGGTATGTTTCAACGACTCCCCCACCCCTACCCCCACCGACAAAGTTACCAGGACTGGGTACATAATTTATCATGTCTACGATGTATGAGTTATCATGTTATTTGCATAAAAGTTATCAGGACACTGATGCGTAAACTATCATCATATTTACACAGAAGTTATCAAAACCCCTCCCTCCGGCGAAGGGAAAAGTTATCATGTTTGCGGTGCGTAAATTATTGGGGGTATATTTCAGCACCCCTTCTCGCTAAAGTTACCAGGACCGGGGTGCATAAGTTATCGGGTCTCTGATGTCTGAGTTACCATGTTGTTCACATCAGAGTAAGTTATCAGGTCTCCGATGTGTGAGTTACCATGCTATTCACACGAAAGTTGCCGAGGGATACTTGA
>NC_041389.1:424688959-424699089 GCF_002162155.2 Triticum dicoccoides
CCCGACAAATTTATCAAGACCAGGGTACATAAATTATCAGGTCTGTGATGTGTGAGTTATCGGGGTGTTTGTATGTAAGTTATCAGGTTCGCGGTGTGTTAGTGACCACGTTATTCACACAGCATTATTGCGGGATGTTTCAACAAAAAAATGAGGTCAAAAGAATCACGTTAGTGGGGAAATCATTGACCGGACCACTATTTTTTAATGTTCAAATTCGTATTAACCAAGAACAAGTATCATGTAAACTTGTTTCAAAAACATCAAGTCTCAAGCCGGGCTAGTGGTTTGTGTCATAGAAATTACTACTTGAGGAACAGGGTTCGATTCTTATCCAGCACAGGAAGCTATCAATTTTTTTGGAACGTGGGCAAGGATGCGATCGGTAAATGGTCCTCTTAATTTAGGAATATGGGCCGATGGGATGTGATGATGTGAGGAAAAAAAGTAGTGGGAACGGGCCTGCATCGGGGAAAAAAGGAAGAGGGAACGGGCCAGCGTTGGGATATACGTGGGTTGTGCGGGCGATCTGGACGCGGTGCTTGGGGTCGTGCGATCCACAACGAGCAACGATCAGGTCGTACAGATCTATTGCTAACTTCCAGTCGAGCTTTAGGAATTGGCGCAAGTACTACACCACGCAACAATTCTTCAAAAAAAATTCATGTCCCTCGTCACAACTCTTTGATTTTGGAGTTTGACTCTAGCTCCCAGCAAAAAAATTCTGGAATTAGCACAACTTTTATTTTGATGCTATGAGGTATAAAAGGTTAAGTTCTTATGTTTTCCAGTTTGAACAACTAAGATGTTGTAGCTTGTTGGTCGAAGGGAGCATGTGGAGCCTGTGCGTCCTGGGTTCGATTTTCGTCAGGTGCTTTATTTTTTCCTTGAAAAAAAAGTAGCTAGCGATCTATCATGCGTCGAGCGAGTCGTGTGTGCCTGTGCCTAATGACCAGTCGGCAGGTATTTAGCTTTGTCGTTTGTATAAATAGCATGGTATTTTACACACTACGGGCCTATTAACTTACGTACAAAACTTCCCGGAAAAAAAACTTATGTACAAAACATCATGATAACTCGTTCAAACTTAAAGCAAAAAAGTACAACACACAAACACGTGGCACACTCCATAAAGCCATATCCCTAAAGAACCCTAAAGATTCGTACTTACATTAGATCTTCATCGATGCACTGAAAAAGAAACCCAGGGAGATATCAATGTACTAGGACAGTACTAAAAAACAGTTTAAAACCACTGTTTTCCATCCACAGAACGATAGTGTGGGCATGGTGTACTGGTAACTGGACTAAGTAGCAGGTCGCTTTTGCACTTGACCCAGGTTCGAATCCCATGTAGGCTCCTTTTTTTGAAGTCGTGTATTTTCGTTATCCTGTAAAAATCAATCGGGAGAAGCGGATTGAGGATCGAACAGGAAAAGCGGATCGAGGGGAATCGTTCGGATCTAATGCTAAAAACAGAATGTTTGGAAGTTAGCCCACTCCTATATATATATATATATATATATATATATATATATATATATATAAGTATATATGCATGAATTAATTCATCCCTTAATTGTTATGGACGTGCTTAGCATTTTTTAAAGAGAAAAATAACTATGTTACAAGAAAAATGTGCGTGTTTGGTAGTGAATTTGACTCATGTACAAAAAAAATGAGTAACTTGTATGGTTGTTTGCCTCAAGAAATATAAATTTATTTTTACTTTGGTTTATTCGGTTAACCATTCGTTTTTCCGGTATATATTATAAAAAACGAAAGTTCAAAACGGTATGAAAAACTCATATCATACCAAAACCAAAAACCATAAAATAAGTTCGGTTCTGTTTAATCGGTATGGTTTTTCAGTTTGGTTTGAAAATGCACAGAGTGACCCGCAGCACGCGTTGTGGTCACGGAAGCAGGCACGTGTGTTGACTCGTGAGCCAGCCCGACTCCCTTCCCCATCAGTCGCGGTTGCGGTCGCCGTGTGCCGGAGAGGACTCGCCTCGGTACTACTCCCTCCGTTCCTAAATATTTGTCTTTTTAGACATTTCAAATAGACTACCACATACGGATGTATATAGACATATTTTAGAGTGTAGATTCACTCATTTTGCTCCGTACATAGTCACTTGTTCAAATTTCTAGAAAGACAAATATTTAGGAACGGAGGGAGTATAAACCTTCTCTTGCCCGCCTCCTATACAGCTTCTGCCACCACCGCTTTCCCGCCCCCCCTCTGCCTGCACACGCCGGACAGGGGCCTACATGGATCTCAAGGCGGCGGCTCCTCCTCGGCCCCACGACGGCTCCCCGGCGACCGCCCCACCACCGCCGGCCGACAGAGAGACCGACGTGAGTGCGCGGGGAAAAACCCCACCCTCTCAATCTTACAGCTCTGCTTAGCTTTTGTTTTAGAGTACATGTGTTCTCTAGCTGAATGATTTGTAGTTTGCGCGAGCTCTCGCCTCGTGTTGGTGTGGGATTCTCGCCGGAAAGCTTCGGCCGAGAACGAGAGGTCTACTTTAGTGCTACTCCCTCCGTTTTTATTTACTCTGCATATTAGAGTTGACTGAAGTCAAACTTCGTAAAGTTTGACTAAGTTTATAGAAAACAATATAAATATTTATCATAACAAATATATATAATGTTAAAGTACATTCAATAATAAATATAATGGTATTGATTTGTTATTGTATACGTTTATTTTCGTTTATAAATTTGATCAAAGTTTACAATGCTTGACTTTGACCAAAGCTAATATGCGGAATAAATAAAAAACGGATGGAGTACAATCTGTAGGCTTATTAAAACAATTCTTTAACGAGAGCATCTATTTGGTTACTGTATGTGCATGCGCACAGTAGCCGAGCATGCTCGGGAATGCTCGGGAGACCCGAGCGGCGGGGAATCGATCGACTTGTTCGTCCACGGAAGTTCTGGTGCAGCCTCAGTTCTGGAGATGCTGCGCTTGATTCCTGCGACGACGGCGATGGCGCCGCATGTCAAAATTCCAGCGTCAAGCCTGGGATTGGCTTCCGCCGCGGTGGCGATTTCTGCACGGGGTTGGTAGCACTGCGCTCCGCGAGTGCGCGTGCGCGTGTGCCCCAGTTTCCAAACTCTGTGTTGTTCTTTTCCCCATATCCTTTTTTTCTGCGGTAGTGACAGCTGATATGAAATAATTCTGTCATCAAGCGATGAGCAGAGTTGATTTCTCTTTTGTTTTGTCTGCTACTTTCCGCTGCCGCTGGTCAGTGAGATTTGCAGTCACGCAATAGCCTCGTTTGTCTTCTTTTTTCCGTCGAAGGAAGCTTTTTGTCTTTGCCTGGGCCAATAATGAATCACTGGGATATTCTCCTTTCTTGCTTCCATAACTTCTGGATGATATTTAACATAAAAGGCATGCTGAATGCATTAGAGAGCACTTTTAGTTTTTAGTTTGGAGTTTGTATCTTCAGTTGGAAGACTTGAGCATCTCTGACTGAAAAGTGTTACTACTATTCCTTCACTGTGAAACGTGGTGGCTGAGATGGATCCCTCATAAGCAACGGATAAAGGATATTAGTCTGCATTGACCAGATTCCCTCTTTATTTCATTTGGAAATGTATCTAGCCATTTTCCCTCTTTATTTAGACGGGACTGGTTGTTTGGTTTTCTAATCTATCCATTCAATAAAATATTAAGAGAAAGAGAGAACTAGGTTTGGTGATTGGGGGCGACTTTTTTGATGATGTCACAAGGGATTACATCACAGGGACTCAGATTCGATGGTGATGCCACACCAAAGTGGACGAAGAGAATGAAACAAGTCCTTGGTGTTCACATTTGTCGTAAGCCCCACAAAATTCCACATCATTACTTGTTGGGGATGGGATCTGTGAAATTATCAGCATAATTGATTTCAAGCAATGATAATGGTCCTACTTTGGGGCTTTGGGCCTTGCTTGACTCCATTGACTCACTGTGCATATAAATGACCAATTGCTTTGTATGATCAGTTTGGTGCATCCCTCATTTTTAGAGTACTGAATCTCTTATGTGTAGCCCAAAGCTCATACAAATGACTTCCCTCAACTGTGAGCAGGTTGGCAATGTTGGCAAGAATATATTCCCTGCGTACAAGACTCTTGGTGTGGTTTTTGGTGGCCTCGTTACTTCTCCTCTCTATGTTTATCCCTCAATGAACTTGTCATCTCCTACAGAGGCTGACTACCTGGGAATATACAGCATAATGTTTTGGACTCTTACTTTAATTGGTGTGGTCAAGTATGTAGGCATAGCTCTCAATGCTGATGACCATGGTGAAGGTAAAGTTTCCACCTTTCCTTTCCTTTGAGCGGTTATTGCTGCCTTTCTAGATGATTGTTGAAATTGCTAATAGCTTGGACAACGTTAGTTGATGATTTTTTATTTGAAAACAAACAAAAAAAATCAGTACAAACAGATTTCTTGATCAAATATTTGGGTACTTGTGGCGTTGCATATCTGTTTAGATCAATTTATTTTCTAGTCTGTTATCTTCAATACTTTAGTATGAACCAAGCAATTTACATACTATGGTCTATGAATATGTGTTCAGCTTGGAAAATGTCAATGAACCTTAAGCCTGTAGAGCTGTAACTTTTGTTTTTAAACTCTTAATACAAGCTTCTTTTGCTGGTTAAATCATTTTTTACTTTATACTGTTACTCGTCTGGAGTGTTGCTTAGTCTACTTTCTGGTTTCTGCAGGTGGTACATTTGCAATGTATTCTGTGTTGTGTAGGCATGCCGATATAGGCATCCTTCCTTCCAAGAGAGGGTATTCAGAAGAAGAACCATTGCTTCATGAGCAGTCAGCAACAGCTATAAGGTCTAGTAAGCTGGGCAAGTTCTTTGAGCGAAGCATAACTGCAAGAAGGGTATTGTTATTCATGGCAATTCTTGGGATGTGCATGCTCATTGGAGATGGAATCCTAACTCCTGCTATTTCAGGTTTGTTGTTTGCAGATGGCATATCTAAATTAATCATTTTTGTGATCATATATATAACTAACATGTTGTTTATGTCATTTCAGTGTTATCAGCAATTGATGGACTAAGAGGACCGTTTCCTTCTGTTAGTAAACGTAGGTAGCTCAATAGGTGTTGATTAGTAACGAACATAATCTCTCTGATAACCCTTTGAGATGACATTGATCTTTCGTCTAATATTCCAGCTGTTGTGGAAGCTCTATCTGCAGCAATTCTTATTGGTGTATTCTTGCTGCAAAAGTATGGGACTTCAAAAGTGAGCTTTCTGTTTTCTCCAATCATGGCAGCATGGACTTTCAACACTCCAATCGTTGGAATATACAGCATTATTCGTTACTACCCAGGCATCTTCAAAGCCATTTCGCCACATTATATTGTCCATTTCTTCCTAAGAAATAAAAAACAAGGGTGGCAGCTGCTTGGTGGGACCGTTCTATGTATCACAGGTGCAGAAGCTATGTTTGCAGATCTTGGCCACTTCAGCAAAAAAGCTATTCAGGTTATTATCATTAACAAATACCAGCATGAATTATTCTTGTGAATGTTTTCCATGTATAGCTACTTACACTTTATTTGATTTCAGATAGCATTTCTATCAAGCATATATCCTTCTCTGGTCCTCACTTATGTCGGGAAAACAGCATACCTTATTAACAATGTCAATGACTTCAGTGATGGATTCTACAAATTTATCCCTCGGCCAGTTTACTGGTCGATGTTTGTCATTGCAACACTGGCAGCAATTGTTGCAAGCAAATCCTTAATCTCGGCAACATTTTCTGTCATCAAGCAATCAGTTGTCCTGGACTACTTTCCACGTGTTAAAGTGGTGCACACATCAGATCAAAAGGAAGGGGAGGTTTACTCACCAAAATTAATTACATTCTGATGGTACTATGTGTTGGTGTTATACTAGGCTTTGGATGTGGAAAGGAGATAGGGAATGCTTTTGGTAAGTAAATTTGACGAAACAAATGCTTCAGTTGTTGATATATAGCTCCTTTGTGCCTGAAGACTCAATGCATAATTGATATTTTTACTGCAGGTGTTGTTGTCATCATGGTCATGCTCATAACTACAATCATGCTCACTCTTGTGATGATCATCATATGGAGAACACCACCTGTTTTTGTCGGGATGTTTTTCATTCCATTCGTCATTATGGAAGGGTCCTATGTCAGTGCCGTTTTCACCAAGATCCCTGAAGGTGGTTGGCTTCCTTTTGCAGTTTCCATGATCCTTGCGTTGATCATGTTCGTCTGGTACTATGGTAGGCAAAGAAAAATAGAGTATGAAATGGCGAACAAGATAACCCTGGAGCGCCTTGGTGAGCTCTTGGCAATGCCTGAGGTCCAGAGGGTCCCGGGCTTGTGCTTCTTCTACAACAACATACAGGACGGGCTAACTCCTATACTTGGCCATTACATCAAGAACATGAGCTCACTACATACGGTCACAATTTTTGTGACCCTGAGGTACCTGCTGGTTTCCAAAGTTGATCAACGGGAAAGGATTCTGATCAAGAGGCTCAGACCTAGAGGGGTGTACCAATGCACAATCCAGTATGGCTACGCTGACAACCTTGATAGGCCTTAGATCGTAGAAGGCTAGTAGATCTGGTAACCTACCTACTCCTGGTGCGGATGAACTCGATCCAGCGCCGGCCATGGTGGTGTGGTGATGGCGGCGACGTGGACAGAGATGGTGGCGGCGGTGTGCTTCCCGTGAGCACCGCGCTTACCCTAAATCGGTAGGGAGTGTTCGATGGGGTTTGTGGCAGCGATCAACCTCGTGAGTCATGCCCCGGCCCCCACCTTTGTTATATAGCGCGGGTCATAGGGGGCCACCAACCATGGTTTGGTTGGGCGCCCCCGATCAGGGCGCGAGTCAGGGGCCTGTCGAGCCGTTAGGCTCGATCGGGAGGAGATCAACCTAATATTCTCCCCCTTGATCTCAACTTTACTTTTAACCTTATACTTTCTATTTTATTTGTTTCATCACATATTGGTACATAGATCATGTTTCATCGTCACAGATCAATTGCCGATAGAATCATTCAGCTACAACATACGTTTTGTTCAGAAACAAATTCTGTTTCTTTTGGGTCTATCCAGGAATCATAAGGCTTTCCCTTAAACCCATGCCGACTAAGTGTTCCTTGAACACATTGGGTGGTAAGCCTTTCGTTAGCGGATCCGCAAGCATATCTTTTGTCTTTATATGCTCGAGAGTAATAGTTTGATCCTGGATTTTATCTTTCACAACATAATACTTTATCTCTATTATTTTGGCAGCATTACTCGACTTGTTGTTGTGAGCATAAAATACCGCGGGCTGATTGTCGCAGTACATCTTTAGTGGTTTGTGAATACAATCTACCACTTTCACGTCGGGTACAAATTTCTTTAGCCATATCGCCTGCCCCGTGGCTTCGAAGCATGCTATGAATTCTGCATACATCGTGGATGATGGAACTATCGACTGTTTGGAGCTTTTCCATGAAATAGCTCCCCCAGCGAGGGAGAATACGTATCCTGACGTGGATTTTCTATCATCTTTGTCCCCCGCAAAATCTGCGTCCGAATACCCTTTTATCTCTAGGGAATCAGATCTCCTGTATGTTAGCATGTAGTCCTTCGTGCCTTGCGCATCATGCAATGCTTTCTTTACCATCTTCCAGTGCTCTATGCCTGGATTCTCTTGATATCTACCGAGTACCCCGGTGATAAAGGCTAAGTCAGGGCGAGTGCACACTTGTGCATACTGTAAGCTGCCAACTGCCGAAGCATATATGGTACTCCTTTCATTTGATCGATCTCGTACTGGTTCATGGGACATTGGAATTTCCCAAAACTATTGCCCTTAACTGTAGGAGCAGGTGTGGCTTTACTCGCATGCATATTATACTTTTTAAGAACCTTTTCTAAATATGCTTTCTGCGATAGTCCTAAGACTCCATTGTTTCTATCTCGGTGAATTTCTATACCCAAAACATATGATGCTTCACCAAGATCTGTTATGTCAAAATTCGAGGATAAGAACTTCTTTGTTTCTTGTAGTAGACTAACATCACTGCTAGCAAGCAGAATGTCATCCACATACAAGATTAGGAAAATATATTTTCCATTTTTAAACTTTGCATAAATGCAGTTATCCTCAATATTTTCTTTAAATCCAAAACTTTTAGTCGTTTGATTAAACTTTAAATACCACTGTCTAGAGGCTTGCTTTAATCCATAAATGGATTTCTTCAGGCGACATCCCATATTTTCCTTGCCTTCCATGATAAAACCCTTGGGTTGTTTCATGTAGACATTTTCCTTTAAATCTTCATTGAGAAATGTCGTCTTTACATCCATTTGATGTAACTCTAAATCAAAATGAGCAACTAATGCCATTATGATTCTGAAGGAATCCTTACATGAGACTGGAGAAAATGTCTCATTTTAATCTATCCCTTCTCTTTGTGTAAATCCTTTTGCCACGAGTCGTGCTTTATACTTTTCTACATTCCCTTTAGAGTACTTAATTTTGTAGACCCATTTGCAGCCTACTGTCTTGGCTCCTTTAGGAATTTCCTCTAAGTCCCAAACATCCTTGGAACTCATCGATTTCATCTCGTCTTCCATTGCCTTCATCCACATCGATGAATGAGGGCTTCTGATGGCTTCTTCATATGAGGTGGGATCTTTTTCCATATGAATCATTTATGTGTTATAAATTTTAAAGTCAGTAGAAATAGCTGACTTTCTTGGTCTTGTAGACCTTTTAAGGGCCTCAGTTTCTGGCACATTATGTGTCTCAACTTCTGGCACTTCTTCTAAAATTTGTTGTTGCACCTCCCTTTCATGCTCAACAATGGGTTCAGTCAGCTCCTGACGGACAGGTTCCGGGTCTACCCCCATAGTTGTCATGGGTGGAGTTGCAACTGGTAGTGAGAAAAATGGCTCCTGAATCATCGGATTAGATGCATGCACCCTCTTCTCCTCAAGATCAATTTTCCGAGCTACCAAGCTCCCCCTCATCATTTCGTCCTCTAAGAATACTGCATGTCTCGTTTCTACAAACTTTGTATATCTGTCTGGGCAGTAGAAGCGAAAACCCTTTGATCTGTCTGGATAGCCAATGAAGTGGCAACTCACTGTTTTGGGATCTAACTTTGCAATGTTTGGATTAACCATTTTGGCCTCAGCAGGGCACCCCCAGACCCTAAAGTGTTGTAGGGAAGGCACCCTTCCTGTCCATAGCTCGTACGATGTTTTGGGCACCGACTTGCTTGGTAATCTATTGAGAATGTGAATGGCGGCTTTAAGTGCCTCCATCCGTAATCCCAATGGCAAGTTGGAATAACTCATCATGCTGTGCACCATATCCATAAGTGTACGGTTGCGCCTTTCAGCTACTCCATTTTGCTAAGGCTCGCTCGACATTGAATACTGGGCTACTATGCCAGTCTCCTGCAAGAACTTTGCAAAAGGTCCAGGGACTTGGCTGTGACGCCCGGATAATCATGTTATAGTAATCTCACATTAATGATGGCACGTCACCTCTTTCACTGTAATTAATCTCGGGTTAATTCAAAACCGTTTCAAATTTAAATCCTAAATAAGTCAAACGACAAAAGTTTTCAAATATTAAAATAAAACTGTTCGGGCTATGTCAATTATTGCATCGGTAAATATGGTGAAGTAAACACAATTTTATAAAACGCCTAAATACTTTTAAATGAATTAAAACAGAAAAGAAATAAGGAAAGAAAATACAAAGGAAAAGAATAAAAATAGAAAACCAAACTACAAAATACAAATAAAAAGAGTAGAGGCCCCCTGGCCAACTGGGCCAGGCGGCCCAGCTGGCCGACCCGCTGGCCCACTCGGCCGGCCCAGTCGCCTGGCCTATATGGCCTAACCCCCACACCCCAAACCCTAACTACCCCCATGACCCACCCCACATTCTCCCCCGATCCCCCACTCTCTCCTCGCGCCCCCTCCTCTCGGTCCCGATCTGGATCGGGGGCAGGCGACCCCGTCGCCCCGCTTCTACCTCACCGACGCCGCCTCCTCGTCCTCCTCCCAGCCGGAAACGCCCCGAGCCCGGAGCCGCTCGACCCC
>NC_041389.1:424699459-424707027 GCF_002162155.2 Triticum dicoccoides
CTATGCGCGTCGGCCTCGCCTTGTCCGCCTCGACGCACCGTCCCGGCGCCCTGGCACGGCCCGCATCACCACAGCCTCGCCCCGCCGTGGCCTCGCCGCTGCCATGCCGGCGTCGGCCAGCGCCGCGCCGGCGTCCTCCCCTTCCCGTGGCACTGACTGGCCGCGCCCAGTCCGGGCGCTCACGCCCACGCATCGTCCAGCCGCCGCCCTGGCCCCGTGCCGAACTCCGTCACCATACGCCGCGGCCCCTGCTGCATCTGCGCCGCTCGGCCCTTGCCAGGTCGGGCGCCGCTAGCGCCCCAGCGCCCGCTCGCCCGTGCGCCCGTGTCCGCTCGCCCGTGCGCCCGTGCCCGCTGTGGCCAGGGTCATTGACCACTGGGCCAGTGCCCCCCTGGCCCTATGACATGTGGGGCCCAGCCCCAGAACGTTTTTTAAAAGGAATAAAAAAGGAATTAAAAATAATGATAAAATAAATAAATAAATAAATAAAATCAATTAATAACTTAATTAATTCTGTTAACTAACTACTAAACCAAATTAACCTGCTAATTAATCTGTCTAAACCGTTAGTTAGTTAGTTAGGCAATGACATGCGGGACCCCCATGTCAGGTTGACCAGGTCAACTGCTGACGTCATGCTGACATCAGCAATCACTATTCTGGATAATGTTAGGGGTAAATAATTAAATAAATTCTAAAAATGATTAAATCTTTTAAAATTAATATAAAATAATCCGTAACTCGGATGGAAAAACTTTGTACATGAAAGTTGCTCAGAACGATGAGAAGAATCCAGCTACACGGCCCGTTCGTCCGCCACACATCCCTAGCATAGTGAACCTGCAACATTTCACCTCCGGTTCATCTGTCCGAAAACGCGAAACGCCGGGGATACTTTCCCGGATGTTTCCCCCCTTCACCAGTATCACCTACTACCGCGTTAGGGCACACCGAACACCGCGTATTGTCTTGTTACGCTTTGTGATACTTTGATTGCTCTGTTATTTATTGTGTTCCCTCTTCGTTACTTCTTTCCGATAGACCCCGAGACTGCCGGTGACCCCCAGTTCGACTACGATGTTGACGACCCCTCCTTGCCGGAGCAACCAGGCAAGCCCCATCCTTGATCACCAGATATCGCCTATTCTCCTCTATACTCCTTGCATTAGAGTAGTGTAGCATGTTACTGCTTTCCGTTAATCCTATTCTGATGCATAGCCTGACATTGTTGCTACATCTGTTGATACCTTACATGCAATCCTAAATACTTAGTATAGAATGCTAGTTTATCATCATTGGCCCTACATTCTTGTCAGCCTGCCTTGCTATACTATTGGGCCGTGATCACTTGGGAGGTGATCACGGGTATATACTATACATACATACATACTATACAGATGGTGACTAAAGTCTGGTCAGCTCGATGAGTACCCGCAAGTGATTCTGATGAGGGGGCTGAAAGGACAGGTGGCTCCATCCCGGTAGAGGTGGGCCTGGGTTCCCGACGGCCCCCGACTGTTACTTTGTGGCGGAGCGACATGGCAGGTTGAGACCACCTAGGAGACAGGTGGGCCTGGCCCTGTTCGGCGTTCGCGGATACTTAACACGCTTAACGAGATCTTGGTATTTGATCTGAGTCTGGCTACTGGCCTATTCGCACTAACCAACTACGCGGGAAAGATATGGGCACTCGACGTCGTGGTATCAGCCGAAGCCTTCGTGACGTCAGCGACTAAGCGGCGCGCGCCGGGTTGGACTGCGTTAACGCAACTTCCTTTGTAATGGAGGTTGCTAGGTCTGCTCACGGCCGCGTACGCAACGTGCAGGTGTGCTAAGAGCGATGGACCCAGACCCCTGTGTGCTTAGGTTTAGACAGGCGTGCTGACCTCTCTGTTGTGCCTAGGTGGGGCTGCGACGTGTTGATCTTCCGAGGCCGGGCATGACCCAGGAAAGTGTGTCCGGCCAAATGGGATCGAGCGTGTTGGGTTATGTGGTGCACCCCTGCAGGGAAGTTAATCTATTCGAATAGCCGTGATCTTCGGTAACAGGACGACTTGGAGTTGTACCTTGACCTTATGACAACTAGAACCGGATACTAAATAAAACACACCCTTCCAAGTGCCAGATACAACCCGGTGATCGCTCTCTAACAGGGCGACGAGGAGAGGATCGCCGGGTAGGATTATGCTATGCGATGCTACTTGGAGGACTTCAGTGTACTCTCTTCTACATGCTGCAAGACGGAGTCTGCCAGGAGCATAGTCTTCGATAGGACTAGCTATCCCCCTCTTATTATGGCATTCTGTAGTTCAGTCCACTGATATGGCCTCCTTACACATATACCCATGCATATGTAGTGTAGTTCCTTGCTTGCGAGTACTTTGGATGAGTACTCACGGTTGCTTTCTCCCCCCTTTTCCCCCTTTCCTTTCTTTCTGGTTGTCGCAACCAGATGCTGGAGTCCAGGAGCCAGACGCCACCGTCGACGACGACTCCTACTACGTCGGAGGTGCCTACTACTACGTGCAGGCTGCTGACGATGACCAGGAGTAGTTAGGAGGATCCCAGGCAGGAGGCCTGCGCCTCTTTCGATCTGTATCCCAGTTTGTGCTAGCCCTCTTAAGGCAAACTTGTTTAACTTATGTCTGTACTCAGATATTGTTGCTCCCGCTGACTCGTCTATGATCGAGCACTTTGTATTCGAGCCCTCGAGGCCCCTGGCTTGTATTATGATGCTTGTATGACTTATTTATGTTTTAGAGTTGTGTTGTGATATCTTCCCGTGAGTTCCTGATCTTGATCGTACACATTTGCGTGCATGATTAGTGTACGATTAAATCGGGGGCGTCACAAGTTGGTATCAGAGCCGACTGCCTGTAGGAATCCCCCTTTCCAACTCCTTGGCCGAAGTCGAGTCTAGACGTTGCAAAACTTTTACTAACATGGTTGTGTGTCTTACAGGCACACGTCGCCATTGGGTGGTAGTAGGATCTTTTATTCCTCGACCTATACTCTGGGACTCTGATCTATCTTCTATTCGGGTTAAATGATTTTGCCAAAAACAAAACTAACTTTAGGTTCCCGAAAATACTTTCTCCCGGAGAGCCCCTCAATTCAGATCACCTGCTGCACTAGAAGATTCCGAAGTTACTCTACAATGTTCTCTCAAGTCTTTGTGCCATAGCATTTGCGATTTCCTTCCACCGTCAAACCCTATGAAAACTGCATACACTTGCCATTCATACTATCATTCCCCAGTTGGTCTTGTTATTACAAGATACCCCGAAATACTCGTCGTTGTTTCGATAATCCTTTGAGCTTACTGCCTTGTTGTTCTTTGTCACTTGAATACCCCTACGGATAATTCTCGCACTTATCGAGTATCCGCTCATCCCCCAGTTGTTCATGTGTTTCACAATGGTCTTCGAAATACTATTCGATCCTCCAAAAAATCCTTAGTAGCTTATCGATCTACAATACTTGTCTGCTTGCATGATGGATGCTTTCCATATGTCTGGCAATATTCGTTAGTATCCTTAGGCACCATCATTTTGATCCTATTGATTCAACATGAGTGCGAATGCACGTAATCATTAGTTGATCCTTTTAGATTATCTTCCCGGCTCAGACGACATTTTAAACATGAGCTGGTTCTCAACCAATCTAATTGCCGTTGATTGTACCCCTAAGGCTATTCAACTTATCCATCCCTAATCAGAACATTGCTTCTGATCCCTTGATTTTAAAATCATAATTCCTTTGTATTGAGCTCTGGATTAGTCAGTTGTTTCTATAATCCAATGCCTTTGCACTGTTACTTCCTCTGGTTGTGTGTCGATGCTCACATCAGCCCCGTTGTGGACCGCCGTACCCATTGCCGGGTTATTATCCGACAGTGTCCTTCACAACCAAAATTCTTATGAGTTCTTTACCCGATACATAATGCCTTTGGTAAATTGTATCCTCTACTTTTGTCAACCATGCTCTACTTTTGAGCTTGTGTTAATTACTCCTGAAGTTCGTGGTATATGTTCTAAGAAGCCCTGATGGCTTGAACATATGCCTTCCTTAATATGTGTGAACTAGAAAGTTTTCACGAGTCATACACTCCTGGTATTTTGCCAGATAAAATTTCAACACTACAACCTCCTTGAGAGTGAGAAGTGAATGAAAGGTTATGCATTGGAGAAGTGGGAGTCGACCTTGAACTTGTGTTCATGCCCATGGACACGATTTAGATCTTATCATTAAAGCTTCTCTTAAATTAATTATCGCTTTGGTATAAGTTCATCTTATATCTGGGATCTGGCATTTTGCAATCGTGGTTCCAACCATGTTCTCTTTTAAATACCATTTCTCGTGCAAGTTTAAGCACTGGTCTTCTGTAGAGCAATAGCCCAGTCCAACCTCTACTTTGATCTGTCATCGAGTATTACCCCCCTGGTATCTCGAGATTATCATGGAACTGCGTAACTTCTTATGAGTTCTTCATCAAGTGCTACATTCCCACTGATTCCAATTTTTCACGGGCTCTGAGTTTGTGAACACTCAAAGACACCAATAACTGAACCGAGTCCGCACTACGGTTCAACAACTCTTCAGTAAGCTTCTACAAGTACAAGTTTGTACCCGATCACGCCATTCCTAGCCTGTTTGACTATATCATTGTCGTGATGATTCTAACTGTGCTACCTGGTCCTTATTCTCGAAGCACAATTTTCGACGTCGAGCTAAGCTTACATCAACTTTCCTTGTCATATCATTTTGCCTTGAACAACAAGCTTGATTTCGAGTTGGCGTCGTACCCTTGGTTCCAATAACATTTCACTTCATCATTCCTTTGATTAGATGTCAATTGTGTTCATGATGAGAAATACCCTCCTTGCCCTCGATGATTTTTATTATCATCTACAACACCCTTGACTTCCTTTTATCGCGAACTTGTCCACATTCTGAATACAACTTGCTCTCCAGCTAGTGTTGTGTTCTGCCTTGAAGTATTACTGTCTTTTAAGTCGAGAATGTTGTGGGGATTGCTCCACCTCCTAGAAATTCTCGATATGATGATACTTCTCACCATCACCATTCTTCCTTGGTCCCCGTGTTGTTTTTAACCAGCATACCAATAGATGCTGTTTGAGTTTTGTACTTCTAGCAACCCTATTGCTTTGAAGTTAACGATCGACAGTTCGTTCTTGGACCGTTAATTATTGAATCGTCAGTCTAACATTGATCTTGCTGCCTAAGGTCATATTTCAGGCACACCTTTCAACTAATGATTGATGGTGTATGTTTTCCTAGAGCATACAACATTATATCATTTGAATTGACAAGTGTCATCTTCTTGTTCACATTATTGTGGAAATCCATCCGTTTGGAATTCTCGATGAATTGTCGCTGAGCCCATCAGCCACCTTCTCATCCCCTCCTTGGTTTATTGATGAACTACTATTTCAGGAACTCGCTCCCATAGTTCATTTCCCGAGAATCTTGCAATGTCATTTCGTCGATTTGTGTTGCACCTTTTCTTCTCGGACATCCTGAGTCTAAGGTATCATGATATCAATCGGATCTGAATCTCGGTCAGATATGATGGCTGGAACAACTTTCCAGGAGTTATGATGTTGGTCCTTTGATGACCCGGTAATATGACGTCATGCCTAGCACCCCCTGGCTGGAGGACCTATCATTATAATTTATTTTGCAAGGATAACCATTCTTCCTGGAGAAATTGTAAGACTTATTCTATAAGTTGTTCCTGATGGATCCTTTGTGTTTCCAAAGTCTGATCTTCACCTGATGACCATGTCAATGCTATCTCGAAGCATGTCTATGGTACTCCGATTTTCAACAAGAACATTTGAAGCCCAATGCTAAATGTTTCTTGCTCAATTATCCAAACACCGTTGCCTGGCTAATGTCCTGAAATTTCTCTCCCCTTACCTAAAGTGTTTTCTACTTTATATCCTATCATGGATATCTTGCTCTGTTTTTCCTTGGGAAGGAAATACCCCAAAATATGTGTCTTAACACATTTTCCTTTCCATTGTTCTGTTTAATCTGATAATCATATTCTCCTTTCCATTGTTTGATTTAACCTTTCTTGTGATCTATATGACCTAAGTAGTAATATTCTCCTGCTTATGTAAACACCTCGTGGTACCGCTCTATCAGTAAGACCCTGTTACTATTGTTGATGACATTCCGGTAGCCACCGATGGACGAGAACCTTGCCTATTGGCCCGCCTCGTTCAACGAGCAGGAAAATGGTTCTCTTCGTCCCTCGCCCTTGGTATCGATGTTGTTGCCGACATAACTGATAGGCTACCCTCTGACACGCCTTAATATCGTGACCGTGCAACATGTCGGCCCCCTTCCTACTTTCAACCATATGGTGGACCCATAACCCATAGTTCCACAGGATCGAAACCTGACTCTCCTGCACCCCCTGATCCCAAGGTTGCTCCTTGCGTGTGGCCTCGTATGTAATTCACGAGCCATCTTCCGAGGGATCATCAAATATGTTGCCGGACACAATACTTATTCCCGATTGCTTTGAGCCCCTTTCACGCCCTGTTTCAGGCATCAAACGGTTGCCTTCTCGCTCGAAACTTCCCATGAAACCTCATTACTTTCCTCTTGATATTTTCTTAAGTTTCAATTCGAGAGTTACTTTCTGCCACCTTCCCCGATGATATCGACCAGATAGTCAACCTTGTAGAGGTTCGTTCTCCCGGAATACCCCTTATTCTTTTGTAAGTACGATGGAACCCCTGAAGAAAGGATACCGACTTTATCTTGATGACTTGAAGCAGAAAAATGAAGACATCAATATAATGGATCGACCACTTCGAGAAGAGCAATCAAGACCGAGAAGATTCGTTAGAATTTCGTAACCAGACCTTTCCCCCGTTTTCCACCTCTTAAATCTCGGGACGAGATTTCTTATAGCGGAGGAGAATTGTGACGCCCGGATAATCATGCTATAGTAATCTCACGTTAATGATGGCACGTCACATCTGTCACTGTAATTAATCTCGGGTTAATTCAAAACCGTTTCAAATTTAAATCCTAAATAAGTCAAACGACAAAAGTTTTCAAATATTAAAATAAAAATGTTCGGGCTATGTCAATTATTGCATCGGTAATTATGGTGAAGTAAACACAATTTTATAAAACACCTAAATACTTTTAAATGAATTAAAACAGAAAAGAAATAATGAAAGAAAATACAAAGGAAAAGAATAAAAACAGAAAACCAAACTACAAAATACAAATAAAAAGAGTAGAGGCCCCCTGGCCAACTGGGCCAGACGGCCCAGCTGGCCGACCCGCTGGCCCACTCGGCCGGCCCAGTCGCCTAGCCTATATGGCCTAACCCCCACACCCCAACCCCTAATTACCCCCATGACCCACCCCACATTCTCCCCCGATCCCCCACTCTCTCCTCGCGCCCCCTCCTCTCGGTCCCGATCTGGATCGGGGGCAGGCGACCCCGTCGCCCCGCTTCTACCTCACCGGCGCCGCCTCCTCGTCCTCCTCCCCATCGAAAACGCCCCGAGCCCGGA
>NC_041389.1:424707418-424733655 GCF_002162155.2 Triticum dicoccoides
GCCGCGCCGGCGTCCTCTCCTTGCCGTGGCACTGACTGGCCGCGCCCAGTCCGGGCGCTCGCGCCCACGCGCCGTCCAGCCGCCGCCCTGGCCCCGTGCTGAACTCCGTCACCGTACGCCGCGGCCCCTGCTGCATCTGCGCCGCTCGGCCCTTGCCAGGTCGGGCGCCGCTAGCGCCCCAGCGCCCGCTCGCCCGTGCGCCCGTGCCCGCTCGCCCGTGCGCCCGTGCCCGCTGTGGCCAGGGCCATTGACCACTGGGCCAGTGCCCCCCTGGCCCTATGACATGTGGCGCCCAGCCCAGAACGTTTTCTTAAAAGGAATAAAAAAGGAATTAAAATAATGATAAAATAAATAAATAAATAATATCAATTAATTAATTAATTAATAACTTAATTAATTCTGTTAACTAACTACTAAACCAAATTAACCTGCTAATTAATCTGTCTAAACCGTTAGTTAGTTAGTTAGGCAATGACATGCGGGACCCCCATGTCAGGTTGACCAGGTCAACTGCTGACGTCATGCTGACGTCAGAAATCACTATTCTGGATAATGTTAGGGGTAAATAATTAAATAAATTCTAAAAATGATTAAATCTTTTAAAAGTAATATAAAATAATCCATAACTCGGATGGAAAAACTTTGTACATGAAAGTTGCTCAGAACGATGAGAAGAATCCAGATACACGGCCCATTCGTCCGCCACACATCCCTAGCATAGTGAACCTGCAACATTTCACCTCCGGTTCATCTGTCCGAAAAAGCGAAACGTCGGGGATACTTTCCCGGATGTTTCCCTCCTTCACCAGTATCACCTACTACCGCGTTAGGGCACACCTAACACCGCGTATTGTCTTGTTACGCTTTGTGATACTTTGATTGCTCTGTTATTTATTGTGTTCCCTCTCCGTTACTTCTTTCCGATAGGCCCCGAGACTGCCGGCGACCCCCAGTTCGACTACGATGTTGACGACCCCTCCTTGCCGGAGCAACCAGGCAAGCCCCCTCCTTGATCACCAGATATCGCCTATTCTCCTCTATACTGCTTGCATTAGAGTAGTGTAGCATGTTACTGCTTTCCGTTAATCCTATTCTGATGCATAGCCTGACATTGTTGCTACATCTGTTGATACCTTACATGCAATCCTAAATACTTAGTATAGGATGCTAGTTTATCATCATTGGCCCTACATTCTTGTCAGTCTGCCTTGCTATACTATTGGGCCGTGATCACTCGGGAGGTGATCACGGGTATATACTATACATACATACATACATATAGATGGTGACTAAAGTCGGGTCAGCTCGATGAGTACCCGCAAGTGATTCTGATGAGGGGGCTGAAAGAACAGGTGGCTCCATCCCGGTAGAGGTGGGCGTGGGTTCCTGACGGCCCCCAACTGTTACTTTATGGCGGAGCGACATGGCAGGTTGAGACCACCTAGGAGACAGGTGGGCCTGGCCCTGTTCGACGTTCGCGGATACTTAACACGCTTAACGAGATCTTGGTATTTGATCTGAGTCTGGCTGCTGGCCTATTCGCACTAACCAACTACGCGGGAAAGATATGAGCACTCGACGTCGTGGTATCAGCCGAAGCCTTCGTGACGTCAGCGACTGAGCGGCGCGCGCCGGGTTGGACTGCGTTAACGCAACTTCCTTTGTAATGGAGGTTGCTAGGTCTGCTCACTGGCCGCATACGCAACGTGCAGGTGTACTAAGGGCGATGGGCCCAGACCCCTGTGCGCTCAGGTTTAGACAGGCGTGCTGACCTCTCTGTTGTGCCTAGGTGGGGCTGAGACGTGTTGATCTTCCGAGGCCGGACATGACCCAGGAAAGTGTGTCCGGCCAAATGGGATCGAGCGTGTTGGGTTATGTGGTGCACCCCTGCAGGGAAGTTAGTCTATTCGAATAGCCGTGATCTTTGGTAACAAGACGACTTGGAGTTGTACCTTGACCTTATGACAACTAGAACCGGATACTAAATAAAACACACCCTTCCAAGTGCCAGATACAACCCGGTGATCGCTCTCTAACAGGGCGACGAGGAGAGGATTGCCGGGTAGGATTATGCTATGCGATGCTACTTGGAGGACTTCAGTGTACTCTCTTCTACATGCTGCAAGACGGAGGCTGCCAGAAGCGTAGTCTTCGATAGGACTAGCTATCCCCCTCTTATTCTGGCATTCTGCAGTTCAGTCCACTTATATGGCCTCCTTACACATATACCCATGCATATGTAGTGTAGTTCCTTGCTTGCGAGTACTTTGGATGACTACTCACGATTGCTTTCTCCCCCCTTTTCCGCCTTTCCTTTCTTTCTGGTTGTCGCAACCAGATGCTGGAGTCCAGGAGCCAGACGCCACCATCGACGACGACTCCTACTACACCGGAGGTGCCTACTACTACGTGCAGGCTGCTGACGACGACCAGGAGTAGTTAGGAGGATCCCAGGCAGGAGGCCTGCGCCTCTTTCGATCTGTATCCCAGTTTGTGCTAGCCTTCTTAAGGCAAACTTGTTTAACTTATGTCTGTACTCAGATATTGTTGCTTCCGCTGACTCGTCTATGATGGAGCACTTGTATTCGAGCCCTCGAGGCCTCTAGCTTGTATTATGATGCTTGTATGACTTATTTATGTTTTAGAGTTGTGTTGTGATATCTTCCCGTGAGTCCCTGATCTTGATCGTACACATTTGCGTGCATGATTAGTGTACGATTAAATCGGGGGCGTCACATTGGCCATATGGAGTGTGCCGACCGTAGTACTCTCCCCCACGGTCGGACCTGACTATCTTTATTCTTTTATCATGCTGGATTTCAACTTCATCTTTGAATATTTCAAATTTATCCAACGCTTTAGATCTTTCTTTGATTGGATAAATATATCCATAGCGAGAGTAATCATCTGTGAATGTTATGAACGAGTCATATCCATCCACACTTTTCACCGGAAATGGTCCACAAATGTCAGTGTGGATGATATCTAGTGTGCCCGTGCTATGGATTGCACCTTTTTCGATTTGTTTTATATACTTTCCTTTAATGCAATCTATGCATTGTTCTAAGTCTAAGAATTCTAACGGAGGAAAATTTTCACTTTTGACTAATCTTTCTATTCTCCCCTTGGAAATATGGCCCAAGCGACAGTGCCATAATTTCGACGAGTCAAATGTTCTCTTTCTTTTCTTTTGTTCTTTATTCGGCGCAGAAACATGTTCTTTCACATTGCATACAGAATAAACGTTTTCACGAAGTGATAACAAATAAAGCTCACCGTGTAGTAAAGCATCACCCACATAAGCATTATTTAACCATATGGCACACTTGCCATGTCCAAAATAACATTCATAATTATCTTTGTCCAAACAAGAAACACTAATTAAGTTTCTATGACATGATGGAACAAATAAAATATCTCTAAGTAGAAGATTGAATCTGTTAGCTAACTCCAAGGAGATGTCACCGACAGCTTCAACGTCTGCTTCAACTCCGTTTGCCACTTCAATGCGTCTTTCGCTTCTTAGCGTAGTCTGCGTCGAATGGAATCCCTCTTTTTGCCATGACTGACTTGAGCCAAGCAGCGCAGTCTTTCTTGTAATGCCCTTTCTGCTTGCAGTGGAGACAAGTGTCTTTGTCCACTGAGAAAGATTGTTGCTGATGTTGATGCTGATAGGGGGCTTTTCCATGTTTTGAAGGAGAACTTTTGTTTTTTTGATTGTAATTCTTTTTCTTGTGATCCTTCACATAGTTGAGTGAACCACCATGTGCAGCTTTGAGTCTGTCCTCTTCTTGGACACACATTGCTATTGTCAATGTCCCATGTTCCAGGTGACATACTATAGTTTACAACAAAAGTTTCAAACTCCTTTGGCAGTGAAGCCATGACTAGGTGGATCAGGAGCTTTGGTTTGATCTCCAGATCCTCATCCATGGGCTTTAGCTTTGCTGCCATATTGCTCATCCTCAGGATGTGCCCTCTTATTCCATGACTACCATATGTGTAGCGTTGTGTCACCAGTTGCTCTAACACCTGGGTGGCATATATCTTTGAAGAGCCAGTAAACTGGCTCTTTATCTTTGTAAGGAACTCCCCTGCGGAAGTGCACTCTGCAATGGAGCCCACAATGATGCTCTCAATTGTATTTTTTATAAATGTCATGCACTTTTTGCTTGCATTGACCCACTTTTGGTTATCTATGATGTAGGACATCTCCGAAGGAGCATAGTCCCTCCTCTTTTTAGGCCATGCATCATCATCATCAGTGGCCTCTCTTACTGGCTCTGTGGGTCTGACCGGTTGTGGTTCCTCCAGAACCCAGTCAAGATCAGCACAAACAGATGCCAGTTCTACTTTCTTCCTCTACTCAGTGTGGTTGTCACCTCTAAGTGTCAGAAATTCTTTTAGGCAACTCATCAAATGAAAGCCTCCTTCTCCAGGTGCGGATGAGCTCGATCCAGCGCCGGCCATGGTGGTGTGGTGACGGCGGCGACGTGGACAGAGATGGCGGCGGTGGTGTGCTTCCCGTGAGCACCACGCTTACCCTAGATCGGTAGGGAGTGTTCGGTGGGGTTTGTGGCAGCGATCAACCCCGTGAGTCGTGCCCCGGCCCCCACCTCTGTTATATAGCGCGGGTCGTAGGGGCCCACCAACCATGGTTTGGTTGGGCGCCCCCGATCAGAGCGTGAGTCAGGGGCCCGTCAAGCCGTTGGGCTCGATCGGGAGGAGATCAACCTAACAAACCTGAGCCTCAAAGGGGGCGAAGATCTTGTCACACAGGTCATGAGATGCCTGAAGCAGCACATTGCGATGAGCACCGACCGACGATCATCTGTTTCCACTGAGGAAGAGATTGCCAACTTGGAGGCGGCAAGTTCAGCCGAGGTGGTGCATGTCCGGGGCAAGATGAGGTTCTATGTGGGTGATGATGCCAGCTGTTTTGACAAGGTCATGCTCCGATTCTACGAGTTCTTGCATAGCATCTGCAGATCGGCACTGCCGACTCTGGGGATGCCTCTGTAGCAGCGAGTTGAGATCGGCATGTTGAACAAGGTTTGAGGCGCCGCATCAACTGTTTTTGGTATGGATCTCGTGAAAATGGCCACACTCTCCATAATATACCGTCATGTCGGAAATGCCATTTGTGTTGGCCAAGCCATATTTTTTGCAAGCAATGAAAACGGTTGGTGCACATCTTTTGTGAAGATTTTTAAACTGACATGAAGACAAGTGGGCCTGAACTATTGGATTATTTGGCATCTCAATTCCTGGTATATAAGACATAAGAGTGATGGCACGAAAGTTGGGCCAACAAAGCGGGAGAAGGGTACCGTGAAGTCAGCGAAAAGTGCCACCATGTCTCCTAAGAAATTCTGGGCGGGTTTTGCTGGAACTTAGTCTATTTGGGCAGCCCAATAACTATTTCAGAAATTCCTAATAAATCCTAAAGGCCCACTTAGCCCATTTGTGCAAGGCAAGAGATACTACTAAAAGTTTAGTCCCACATTGCTAGTTTAGAGGGGGTTGGACCTCTTTATAAGGGAGGCTCCTTCCCCACTTGTATGAGCATGAGAACAAGAGGGACATCCATGCGCGCTCCTCCTCCGCCGCGCCGCGCTGCGGGTCTCTTCACGTGCTGCCTGTTCACTTCTTGGCTCTAGTTTTTGCCCTACGTATGATAGGTTCTATGTCGTATAAGTAACTTCATCTATTGCTATTTTAATCATGCTTTATCTAGTATTTCTGTTAATAAAATCATTCGATAAATTGCTCATTTTTCCAACAGGTTTGACCAGTTCAGTAGGAAACGTGTCAAGAACTCAAGATTTATTATATTTCATTTGGGATCTTATTTTTGTTAGCCAAACTTGAGGCATATCATCTTGTTATAAAAAAATGGAAGAGAACAACTTCCCAAGTATTTGATCTCTGGATTCAAAGATGAACCAATTATTACATTCTCGCAATAGTTTAAAAAAATAAAGGAATAAAAGGCTAAAACACATAGTAGCGATTCGGTGCTTACGCTCATCTGCACCTGCGTTGAGGAACTAGATTTTTTTTAAAAATCTATATTATTTTTGCATGATAGATAATTTGGTGCATGAGGTGCGATTCAAAATTCAGATCATTTGGACATCTGAGTAGCTCTCGGCAAAAAAAAACAAATTTGGGGTCTATAAAAAAGTTACTGTTCATGTACTGTTCTAACCAAATTTGTCTTTTTTTGCTGAGGGCTACTCATAATTTCAAATGATCTGAAATTTGGAGTGCACCTCACGTACCAAATTATCTACCATGCAAAAAACAATTTGGATTTTTTTATTTTTTTTCTTGATCGGGTGCAGATGAGCGTGGGCTCAGAAATGGATATTCGTAAAACGCAATGTTACATAGCATATTGCTAAACCGCTTCCGATGTTAAATACTTGTGATATAATTCAACATCAATATAGTGTGTAATACATAGTACCTTTATATTCCTTGTGCACATGAAGTGATGTTGTCTCTTTTTACCATTAAATGTCACAACCCTAGCTTATGTTAATGTAATGGACGCATAGAGAGCATAGCATATCACCATGTCTGGATTCATTGAATTATGAAAAACAAGGATTAACTCGAACCTCATGTGTCCTAAAGGGATAAGACCCTAAAATTTCCTCAATGAATGCAAAATGCCCTTCATGGCAAGAGCTTCATATAAATTATATGGATCCTCTAAAAATTTGAAGGGTTTAAGAATGGTTTAAAACTTTGGAAATCATAATTTTCAACCATAATTCTTAAAATAGCTAGATCTGCATATATTAAAATGAGGGACTTCCACATGATGATTTATCTTCAAGTTTTGTATCTAGCCTTCCAATAATATTAGGAAGCTATAATAATTATTCCAAGATTTTTGGAATCAGCCGTAACACACTTGTAGTTTAAACCCTAAACTTTAATCAAATTGGGTTTATATTGTTAGAAATAAAAAATATAATCTCAACAAATTTGGATCTTCTTATGTGGACCTGGGTTGCACACCTAAACTTTAATTAAATTGGGTTTATATTGTTAGAAACAAAAATATAATCTCAACAAATTTGAAACGTTTTATGTGGACCTGGGTTGCACCAGTAAGGTCACATAAATCTCAGAAGTGTCAGAGCTAGTTTGAATCTTCATTTAAATCAAAACAACAACAAGTAAAATAGGAATCAGAATAAATAGCAGAGAGCTACTTTAGCATGGACCTTAATTTGCAAGTGAGTCTAGCCCAGCCCAGCCACTCTCCGCTATTATGCCCCCAACGGTTCCTCTGGCGTGACCGCAAACGATGATGTTTTGACATTTTGTGTGTGTCGTTTCTCCTCCGATTTGGAGCGGCTGGTTGGCCGGTGAAAAATATTTAACAATTATTTGAAAAAAAACCAAACATGATTTAAAAAAATGTTTATACACTGTAGAAAAATATTCATGTATTTTTTCAAAAAAAGGTTCAACGTGTATTTGAAAAATGTTTAACATGTATTTAAAAAAATATTCGTTCTGTATTTTTTTAAATGTTCAGCTTGTATAAAAATATGCTTTGTATGTATGCGAAAACTGTACAACATGTAGTGGAAAGTTAGACATGTATGAAAAGAAGGAAAATAAAGCCTCAAGTCCTTTATGTGGAGTTGTAACTTTTTTGTTATTTAGAGCTAGCTTCGGAGACCCGGTCCCTTCCCCTTGTTAAAACAAAGGTCTCAATCATGGTGGAAATAAATTCTATGCATTCTGCTCCGAGGACTAATATGCCCCACTAAGCTTTTGTCAAAAAGTGCTCAAACACATTGTGCTATGTTATATTTGAAGATGGGGCGTCTCCACGAATCTTTCCCTAGTACATCAGTGAACTATAATATATTCTATCCCAATTTTCTTACAGATGGGTCGGGCCAGTTAGAGAGCCCTCGAACCATCGCTTCCTGAGCGCAAACTGAACCCAAGAGGGCACGACTATACCTCGCTTTCTGCGAGAGTTACCACCGCATCGCCTCAAGGAACACTCCCTAGTGGTTCGGCCCAGTAACAGGTTTTTTATTACTTCAGTCGGTTCGTTTGTTTACTTTTTTTTTACCTTTGTATATATTTTCAAAAATGTTACAATACATATGACTAAAAAAACACTAAAATTTTGAGAAGTTTTAACCAAACATTTGAAAAGTGTTCATGAAGTGTAAATAAAATGTTCACTCAACTTTAAAAAACATTTCGTCTCATTCAAAAAAAATGTCAGTGACATTTAAAAAATGTTCATGCGTGTCAAAACATATGTTAAAATGTTCGCATAATTATTTTAAAAATACTTCATACCGTTGAAAAAAAGATGTTTGCGTGTTTAAAAAATACGTTTGTGACATTTAAAAAAAGGTTAATACAATCTATGTTTTCACGTGATTTAAAAAATGTTTTGTATCATTCAAAATGTTCAACATGTATTTTATAATTTTTAATATATATTCAAACATGTATTTATAAAAATGTTTGTATATTGTAAAAAATATTCAAGTCATTTAAAAAAGTTTCATACCACTCAAAAAAATTCAACATGTATTGATAGCATTTATTTTAAAATGTTCATTATGTACTTAAAAATGTTCAACTTGAAACAACGTAAAGCGACCGGTATATGGGCTGGCCCAATTACATCAAAGGCGAGGGCAATTTCCATCCGCAGTGACTGATAGAACCCATTCTTTTTTTTTTAGAAGCAGAGTATGGCCCATTTGGGTACTCATCAGCCGTGGCATGTAGGGAAAGGCCCAGCTGCCCACCGTGAATGTGGTCGGTGGCGGAAGCTCCCACGTGTGTGTTGACTTGTGAGCCCGACTCCCTTGCCTCGGAAAAAGGAAAACAGTCTCGGTTGCGGCTCTCGCACGTAAACCTGGCAATGGTTTGGACTGGAACCATAGTTTCAGTCGGTTTTTGTATTGGGCTGCCTTTGGATTGGATGAAATGGGGCAAGTCCCTCAATCAATTTAATTTGGTCTGGGATTTAACTATTGTTGGGCTGAGTTGGTTTGGTCTGGACACGAACGGAACAATCCTAGACCGTTTCTATCCATAGTCTAAAACCAAATCTAGTGACCAAGTTGACAACGATAGATGTGTTGGGGAACATTGCATGGAAAACAAAAAAAATCTACGCGCACGCAAGATCTATCCATGGAGATGTATAGCTACGAGAGCAGGAGAACATCTACATACCCTTGTACATCACTAAGCGGAAGCATTTATCAACACGGTTGATGTAGTCGTACACCTTCACGGTCTATCCCGATCAAGTACCGAACGTACGGCACCTCCGCGTTCAACACACGTTGACGTCCTCGCCTTCTCGATCCAGCAAGAGAGGCAAAGTAGTAGATGAGTTCCGGCAGCACGACGGCGTGGTGATAGTGGTGGTGAAACTATTTCTACAGGGCTTCGCCAAGAACAACGGATTTAGGACGGAGGACGAACTAGAGGGAGAGGGGGCACCGGTACACGGCTTGGTGAATCGTGATGTCCCCCAGGGGCTAGCCCTGCTCCTCTATTTATATGTTGAGCCCTGGGGTCATTTCTTGGAGAAAGAGTCTCCTCAAAGTTGGTTTGGAACGCAAGGAAGACTCCTTCTCGGTTTCCAGTACCAGACACGACGGTCCTTGCCGTCTGGCCCAGACGCCAAGGGCCTCGGCGTATGGCCTAGGGCCAGACACCAGGGTCCCTGGCGTCTGGTCCCTGACCTTTGCAAAACTTCCTTCAGCCGAGGCGTGGTGAGTCAAGCCAGTTGGTTGGCTGTGGATGAACAGTTCCCGATGGGGGTTGGATGAACGGGACCTCGTGGTAGTAGGCCATTGCCATTGGATGAACAAAACCCCGAGGAGGCCGCTGCACCCCAGCCGGTTGGGGGTGGATGAACAGGACCCCGTGGAGGCAGGATGAACAGTAGCCGATGGAGGCTGAATGAACAATAGCCCATGGATGAACAGTAGCAGGTGAGGCTGGAGGAAGTCGACGGTGGATGAACAGTAACTATGGAGGCTGGAGCGAGGCAGTAGACGGTGGATGAACAGGACCCCATTTCACCGTAGGCACTCCAATAGAAGCTTGTTTCCTCTGTTTCGCGGTACGCCACACTGCTCCTGATCAACGGGACCCAGCTTCGGCCGTAGGCACTCGAACAGAAGTCTGTTTCCTCTGTCTGGCGGTACGCCAAACCCTTCCAGATGAACAGGACCCCGTTTTGACCGTACGCAGTGGAACAGAAAGGCTGTTTTCTCCGTTCTGTGGTAAGCCAAACCTTGTTTCAGCTGTTTCGTCCAAGCCGGTTGGCTCCCGATGAACATGACGCCATTGTTGTTGTCCGCTGCCTCTCCATGTACATGAGCCCTAGCCATACGTATGCGCGAGTAGGCGCTCGGGACCCCACCCGTATGTACGTACGTGGCTGTATTTTTTGCCATCTGGCTGTATGTACGTGTACACAGTTTAGAAGGGACTGCCTAAACTACTACGGTGGGGCTCTACTACTACACGTGCCGCTGCCTTCTCGGCCACCGTTCATCGTTGCAGAGAGACCGATCGACCAGTATGTATATACACGTTCGCGGCCAGACAGACAACCCTACGTTCGATTCAACTGGGTTGGTCCTAGCCGTCAGGGAGGATAAGGGGGCACTCCCTTGTGTGCGAAGATATATGTGGTGGGTCCCAACTATCAGGGGGAGGAATCATTTTTTTGCGCGTAATAAGGAGGCACTCCCTTGCGTGCGAAGATGTAGGTGGTGGGTCCAATTGTCAGCCTCACCATGTACAGTCGTCTTCTAATGGCTGTCATTCCTTGACAACGTTGACCATGCCGCGCCGAGAGCACCAAGGCGATGGACGACGACGAGGCCTGCTAAGGGAACAATGTGGAGCCGAGGAAGACGAGGCAGTTGATGCCCACCTATACGTCTATCTACTTTTCCAAACACTTTTGCCCTTGTTTTGGACTCTAACTTGCATGATTTGAACGGAACTAACCCAGACTGACGATGTTTTCAGTAGAATTGCCATGGTGTTATTTTTGTGCAAAAATAAAAGTTCTCGGAATGACCTGAAACTTCACGGAGAATATTTTTGGAATTAATAAAAAATACTGCCAAAAGAATCAAGACCAGGGGGCCCACAACCTGTCCACGAGGGTGGGGGGCGCGTCCTACCCCCTGGGCGCGCCCCCTTCCTCGTGGGCCCCCTGATGCTCCACCGACCTCAACTCCAACTCCATATATTCACGTTCGGGGAGAAAAAAAATCAGGGAGAAGGATTCATCACGTTTTATGATATGAAGCCGCCGCCAAGCCCTAATCTCTCTCGGGAGGGCAGATCTGGAGCCCGTTCGGGGCTCCGGAGAGGGGAATTCGTCGTCGTCGTCATCATCAACCATCCTCCATCACCAATTTCATGATGCTCACCGCCGTGCGTGAGTAATTCCATCGTAGGCTTGCTGGACAGTGATGGGTTGGATGAGATTTACCATGTAATCAAGTTAGTTTTGTTAGGGTTTGATCCCTAGTATCCACTATGTTATGGGATTGATTTTGCTATGACTTTGCTATGCTCAATGCTTGTCACTAGGGCCCGAGTGCCATGATTTCAGATCTGAACCTATTATATTTTCATGAATATATGTGAGTTCTTGATCCTATCTTGCAAGTCTATAGTCACCTATTATGTGTTATGATCCGTTAACCCCGAAGTGACAATAATCGGGATATTTACCGGTGATGACCGTAGTTTGAGGAGTTCATGTATTCACTAAGTGTTAATGCTTTGGTCCTGTACTCTATTAAAAGGAGGCCTTAATATCCCTTAGTTTCTAACAGGACCCCGCTGCCACGGGAGGGTAGGACAAAAGATGGCATGCAAGTTCTTTTCCATAAGCACGTATGACTATATTCGGAATACATGCCTACATTACATTGATGAATTGGAGATAGTTTTGTGTCACCCTATGTTATAACTATTGCATGATGAATCGCATCCGACATAATTATCCATCATTGATCCATTGCCTACGAGCTCTTCACGTATTGATCTTTGCTTAGTTTCTTTACCGTTGTCACTGTTACAATTACTACAAAACTGCTACTGTTACTTTTTCCACTATTACCGTTACTTCCATACTACTTTGCTACTAAATACTTTGTTGCAGATATTAAGTCTTTCAGGTGTGGTTGAATTGACAACTCAACTGCTAATACTTGAGAATATTCTTTGGCTCCCCTTGTGTCGAATCAATAAACTTGGGTTGAATACTCTACCCTCGAAAACTATTGCGACCCCCTATACTTGTGGGTTATCAAGACTATTTTCTGGCACTATTGCCAGGGACCATATCTCTATTCTTTGAGTCACTTGGGATTTATATCTGCTGATCACTATGAGGAACTTGAAAGACGAGAAAACCAAGATTTATCCCTCAACTACGAGGGGAGGTAAGGAACTGCCATCTAGCTCTGTACTTGATTCTCCTTTTGTGCTGAGTAAAGTTGCGACACCTAAACCTGCTTCTGCTATTAATTCTGATATGTCGCATGTTATTGATGATGCTACTTCTGCTATGCATGATACTTATGATGAAACTACTTCTATGCTTGATAATACTGTGCCACTAGGTGAATTTCTTGATGAACAACTTGCTAGGGCTAGAGAGAATGAAATTATTGGAACTGATAATATTGATGAAAGTGATGATGAAGATTCTCCCCCTAGATATGAATTGCCTGTTGTGCCTGAGGGTTATGTTATGGATGAAGAAACTGCTAGAGACTTTCTTGCTTGCAATGATATATATGTTCTTAAGAAATTATTAGCTAAGCTTAAAAAAAGTCTTTGAATGCTAGAATGAAATATGACCCTACTTTTGCTACTTCACCTATCTGCATTACTGATAAGGATTATGATTTCTCTATCGATCCTGAGATAATTACTTTGGTTGAATCTAATCCTTTTTATGGCTATGAATCTAAAACTGTTGTGGCACATCTTACTAAATTGAATGATATAGCCACCCTATTCACTCATGAGGAAAAAATTCGTTACTACTATATCCTTAAGCTACTTCCATTCTCACTAAAGGGTGATGCTAAAACATGGTTTAATTCTCTTGATTCTGGTTGTGTGCATAGTCCCCAGGATATGATTTATTACTTCTCTGCTAAATATTTCCCCGCTCATAAGAAACAAGAAGCCTTAAGGGAAATATATAATTCTGTGCAAATTGAAGAAGAGAGTCTCCCACAAGCTTGGGGGAGGCTTCTCCAATTACCTTAATGCCTTGCCTGATCATCCTCTCTAGAAAAATGAAATACTTGATATCTTTTATAATGGACTAATCGATGCTTCCAGAGACCACCTGGATAGTTGCGTTGGTTGTGTTTTCAGGGAAAGAACTATTGATCAAGCTGAATTGTTATTGAATAATATGTTGACTAATGAAAACAATTGGACACTTCCTGAACCAACTCCTAAGCCAACTCCAAAGAAAAGGGGTATTCTATTTCTCAGTCCTGAAGATATGCAAGAGGCAAAGAAATCCATGAAAGAAAAGGGTATTAAAGCTGAAGATGTTAAGAATTTACCGCCTATTGAAGAAATACATGGTCTAGATAACCCGACACAGGTAGTAAAGGTAAATTCTCTTTATAGATTTGATGAAGGCGATATTCCTTGTTATAAGTCTGCTAGTCAATGCTTGGATGAGTTTGATAATTTTATTGTTAAACAAGAAAACTTCAATGCTTATGTTGGTAGATAATTGAAACGCAATGCTTATATGATTGAACACTTGAGTGATTATATGTCTAGAGTTAAAGGTGGACTTAAACTTATGAGTAAACATGCTTCCATGGTTACCACTCAAGTAGAACAAGTGCTTAAAGCTCAAAATGATTTTCTCAATGAATTAAATAATAAGAAAAATGAAAATGCTGTTAGAGTTATGACTAGAGGGGGTAAAATGACTCAGGAACCTTTGTATCCTGAGGGCCACCCTAAGAGGATTGAGCAAGATTCTCAGAGAACTAATGTTGACACACCTAGTCCTTCTAAGAAGAAGAAAAAGAAAAATTATAGGACTTTGCATGCTTCTAGTGAACCTATTGTTGACACACCTGAGAATCCAAATGATATTTCTATTTCTGATGCTGAAAACAATCTGGTAATGAACATGAACCTAGTGATAATGTTAATGATTATGTTCATGTTGATTCTCAACCTAGCAATAACAATGACTAGAAATTGAACCTGCTGTTGATCTTGATAACCCACAATCAAAGAATCAACATTATGATAAGAGAGACTTCGTTGCTAGGAGGCACGGTAAAGAAAGAGAACTATGGGTTCAGAAACCCATGCCTTTTCCTCCTAAACCATCTAAGAAAAAGGATGATGAGGATTTTGAGCGCTTTGCTGAAATGATTAGACCTATCTTTTTGCGTATGCGTTTGACTGATATGCTTAAAATTAATCCTTATGCTAAGTACATGAAAGATATTGTTACAAATAAAATAAAGATACCAGAAGCTAAAATTTCCACCATGCTTGCTAATTATACTTTTAAGGGTGGAATACCAAAGAAACTAGGAGATCCAGCAGTACCAACTATACCATGCTCCATTAAAAGAAATTATGTCAAAACTACTTTATGTGATCTTGGAGCCGGTGTTAGCGTTATGCCTCTCTCTTTATATTGTAGACTTGATTTGAATAAGTTGACACCTACTGAAATATCTTTGTAAATGGCCGATAAATCAACTGCTATACCCGTCGGTATTTGTGAGGATGTGCCTGTTGTGGTTGCAAATGTTACTATTTTAATGGACTTTGTTATTCTTGATATTCCCGAGGACGATAGTATGTCAATTATCCTTGGTAGACCCTTTTTGAATACTGCAGGGGCTGTTATTGACTGCAACAAAGGCAATGTAACTTTTCATGTTATTGGTAATGAGCATACGGTACACTTTCTGAGGAAACAACCTCAAGTCCACAGTATCAATTGTATTGGAAAATTTTCAACGATTACTATTGGAGGTTTTGAATTTCCTCTTTCTACTGTTAAGAAGAAATATGATATTGTTGGGGACATGCATATCCCCGTTGAGGTAACTTAGTGCTATTCAAAGATTCTCCGGTTTCATGCGATTTGAAATGAGTTTGTTAACAAGACTTGATCAACCTTGTTAGTGGATTCCTTTTGATGAGCATGAGATGGATGAAGTTAGAAAGCACAACTCTCTGTACCCTCCTTTTACTTTCTGTTATTTAGATTAAATAAAAAATAGTATTTTTCTGTCTGTTTTCTGATTTATCCTTGCAATAAAAAATACCCTGAAAATAAAAGTTCTCCAAATGTCCCTAAAATGAAATATGATTTTTTTGTAGAATATTTAAGAATATTTGGCACTAAGAACACATCAGGGGGCCACACCACCTGGCCACGAGGGTCCATGGCGCGCCCTCCCCCCTGGGCGCGCCCCCTGCCTCGTGGGCCCCACATGGCCCCTCTCCACTTATTCCAGCACCCACACACTTCGTCTTCCTCCAGAAAAAATCACCACACAACTCAAACTCGTGTCCTAGCTCGTTTTGCTGCGATTTTCGATCTCCTTGCTCAAAGCTTCATTCACGAAACTGTTTGGGGGATTGTTCTTTGGTATGTGACTCTCCAATGGTCCAATTAGTTTTTGTTCTAGTGCTTTATTTATTGCAAATTTTTGCTGCTAAGGTGACCCTGTTCTTGAGCTTGCATGTCAAATTTATATGGTCCAAAGTAGTTTTAATGCATGATATAGTCTCTAGGCACTTGTGGGAGTAGTTGCTATCAATTTTGTTGAGTTTGGTTCACATTTATTTTCAGTCACTAAAATCTCAGAATTTTTTCAGAGAAAGAAAAATGCATAGGAAAACATACCAAGGTGGTTCCTTGAGAAAGCAAGGACCAAGGCTCGCAATACGGGACCCGGACTATGAACCACCGAGGGAAGCTCAAGTGCGGCCTTGTGAATGGCCGTCAGAGGAGTTTATGGTCCAGGCAGGCACTAAGGATGAATTTGACGCGTATGTGCGTAATGCTGATCTTGAGGACTTCGTGTCAAAGTGCTCCCAATACTACTACCTAACTGATTCCTTTGTGAGAAGGTTTAAATTTACATCCTCGCGCAATTCTCACACTGCTTTGTTTGATCTTTATGATAAATCATATACCATGGACTTGGAAGATTTTAATACTGCTTGTAAACTCCCGCAGTGGGGCAATGTTAGTGAACCTCACAAATCTGAATATAAAGACTTTCTTGCTAGTATCACTGTGGGGGAATCTAGAGAAATCACACAAGCTACCATAGGAGCATTCATTTCCCTTCCATACATTATTTTGCTCTCTTTATAGGTAGATGCATTAACGGTAAAGATGAAGCTTGTCATATGCGTGTTCCAGATCTTAGTGTCCTCAAGAGTGCGGTATTAGGTGATAAACAATATAACTTGGGGGCTATTGTTGCACGAAGGTTGCATCTTAACGGTATGAGTGGAGATTTGTTTGGTGGAATTTATGCAACTCGTGTAGCTAATTATCTTGATGTACCCATACATGAAAATGATGTGGAGTTACCGCCTGCTTATCTAGATTATAATGCTATGATTCGCCATCAGTTTGTTGAGAGGAATGAACAGTCCATCCAATACCGACTAATCTTTGTCAGACAGCGCGATGTCCATGTTGCCCTTCCTACTCCTGCTTTCTTTAAATTTTAGGAAAAAAGGAGATATGTTATAACCAGGGAGGAGGCAAACGAATATGAGAGGAGGATGGAGGCAACTCGCCTCAGAGCTGCAACTCTTGAGGCAGTAGCTGCTGCATCTCAGTACAACCCCAACTATGACTTTGGATATCCTCCAGGCCAGCAGTGGCCATAGACCAACTTAGGCCAAAAGCCTAAGCTTGGGGGAGTACGTATTTCTCACTGACATTACATTCATGTCCACACACTCATTCTAGTTGTCGGTGCTCATACTTTTTCATTGTACTATCCATGCTAGTTTATTTTCTTTTCTAAGCCTTCTTCTTGTGTGTTTGAAAAACCTTAAGAAAAACCAAAAAAATGAGTCATAGCTTTTAGCTAGTTTACTTTCCATGCCTGTAGTAGTAGTAATTAAAAGAAAACTCAAAAAGATTTATCATTCTTCTTTTGCTTGTTAGGAGCTTTCCCGTGTAAATAGTTTTATTTCTTTTCTTTTTTGGGGGGTCGAGAGGAGAAGACCATGATGAAAATGTTGAGTGGCTCTCATATGCATTATTGTTGATTTAACCAAGAGCCCATATTACCTTGTCTTCTCCCTTGTATTAAATGCTTGCAGATTCCAGCTTAGTCCAATGCACGTGCACTCTTATTATTATCCACACCGTTCGGTCGTGCAAGTGAAAGGCAATAATGACGATATATGATGGACTGATTGAGATGAGAGAAGCTGGTATGAACTCGACCTATCTTGTTTTTGTAAATATGATTAGTTCATCGTTCCTGATTCAGCCTATTATGAATGAAACATGTTTGCAATGACAATTAGAGATTATAGTTGCTCATGCCATGCTTAATTAGCTAGGAGTTTATAATGGTTTATCTTGTGTGCCAACATGCTATTAAAATTGTTGTGATGTGGTATGATAGGGTGGTATCCTCCTTTGAACGATTCGAGTGGCTTGACTTGGCACATGTTCACGCATGCAGTTGAAACAAAATCAACATAGCCTCCATGATATTTATGTCCATGGTGATTTATATCCTACTCATGCTTGCACTCAACGTTGATTAATTTTAATGCATGTTCATGACTGTTGTCGCTCTCTAGTTGGTCGCTTCCCAGTATCTTTCTAGCCTTCACTTGTACTAAGCGGGAATATTGCTTTTGCATCCACTTCCATAAACCCCAAAGTTATTCCATATGAGTCCACCATACCTTCCTATATGCGGTATCTACCTGCCGTTCCAAGTAAATTTGTATGTGCTAAACTCCAAACCTTCAAATGAAATTCTGTTTTGTATGCTCGAACAGCTCATGTATCGACTAGGGTTGTCTATATCTTCCATGCTAGGTGGGTTATTCTCACAAGGAGTGGACTCCGCTCATCACTCACGAGAAAATGGCCGGTAACCGGGATGCCCAGTCCCATGCTCAAACCAAAATAATTGCAAACAAAACTCCCCCAGGATTGTTGTTAGTTGGAGGCACCCATTTTTTCGGGCAAGCCATGGATTGATGCTTGTTGGTGGTGGGGGAGTATAAACTTTACCATTCTGTTTGGGAACCGCCTATAATGTATGTAGCATGGAAGATATTGAGATCTCTTGGTTGTTATGTTGACAATGAAAGTATGCCACCCAAAATATCCTATGTTTCAAAATTCGAGCTCTTGCACCTCTACAAATCCCTGCTTCCCTCTACGAAGGGCCTATCTATTTACTTTTATGTTGAGTCATCATCCTCTTATTAAAAAGCACCAGTTGGAGAGCACCACTGTCATTTGCATCCATTACTATTAATTTATATTGAGTATGACTGGATCTCTTTTACCATGAATTACAATGTCTAGTCAGTCCTTGATCTTCAGAGGTGCTCTGCATTTATGTTTTGCGGTCTCTTAAAGGGCTAGCGAGATACCATCTTGTTATACCATATTATGATTGTTTTGAGAAAGTGTTGTCATCCGAGATTTATTATTATTGCTCGCTAGTTGATTATGCCATTTATATGAGTAAACATGAGACCTAAGTGTTATTGTGAATATGGTTAGTTCATAATCTTTGCTGGAAACTTGAATGCTGGCTTTACATATTTACAACAACAAGAGCAAACAGAGTTTGTAAAAGTTTTTCTTTATCACTTTCAGTTTGTCAACTGAATTGCTTGAGGACAAGCAAAGGTTTAAGCTTGGGGGAGTTGATATGTCTCCATCGTATCTACTTTTCCAAACACTTTTGCCCTTGTTTTGGACCCTAACTTGCATGATTTGAATGGAACTAACCCGGACTGACGCTGTTTTCAGCAGAATTGCCATGGTGTTATTTTTGTGCAGAAATAGAAGTTCTCAGAATGACCTGAAACTTCACGGAGAATATTTTTGGGGGCCCACACCCTGTCCACGAGGGTGGGGGCGCGCCCTAGCCCCTTGGGCGCGCCCCCTGCCTCATGGGCCCCCTGATGCTCCACCAACCTCAACTCCAACTCCATATATTCACGTTTGGGGAGAAAAAAATCAGGGAGAAGGATTCATCGCGTTTTACGATACGGAGCCATCGCCAAGCCCTAATCTCTCTCGGGAGGGCAGATTTGGACTCCGTTCGGGGCCCTGGAGAGGGGAATTCGTCGCCGTTGTCATCATCAACCATCCTCCATCACCAATTTCATGATGCTCACCGCCGTCCATGAGTAATTCCATCGTAGGCTTGCTGGACGGTGATGGGTTGGATGATATTTACCATGTAATCAAGTTAGTTTTGTTAGGGTTTGATCCCTAGTATCCACTATGTTCTAGGGTTGATGTTACTATGACTTTGCTATGCTTAATGCTTGTCACTAGGGCCCAGTGCCATGATTTCAGATCTGAACCTACTATATGTGAGTTCTTGATCCTATCTTGCAAGTCTATAGTCACCTATTATGTGTTATGACCCGTTAGCTCCGAAGTGACAATAATCGGGATACTTATCGGTGATGTCCGTAGTTTGAGGAGTTCATGTATTCACTAAGTGTTAATGCTTTGGTCCAGTACTCTATTAAAAGTAGGCCTTAATATCCCTTAGCTTCCAATAGGACCCTGCTGCCACGGGAGGGTAGGACAAAAGATGTCATACAAGTTCTTTTCCATAAGCACGTATGACTATATTCGGAATACATGCCTACATTACATTGATGAATTTGATCTAGTTCTGTGTCACCCTATGTTATAAATATTGCATGAGGAATCGCATCGGACATAATTATCCATCATTGATCCATTGCCTACGAGCTCTTTACGTATTGATCTTTCCTTAGTTACTTTACCGTTGTCACTGTTACAATTACTACAAAACTGCTATTGTTACTTTTGCCACTGTTATCGTTACTTCCATACTACTTTGCTACTAAATACTTTGCTGCAGATATTAAGTCTTTCAGGTGTGGTTGAATTGACAACTCAACTGCTAATACTTGAGAATATTCTTTGGCTCCCCTTGTGTCGAATCAATAAATTTTGGTTGAATACTATACCCATGAAAATTGTTGCGATCCCCTATACTTGTGGGTTATCACCCACGCGGAGGGGAGTACGACGGTTCAAAGGTTCCGCTGTGGTATGAGGCTGCCGTCGCCGGAGAATAACATGGGGTGTGGGTGTGTAGGGAAGTCCATGCCGACGGTGGGATTAGGGTGGGGCGGTGATGCCTGCGCGGCAGCACTGCCGCCCACGGGAGGCAGGAGCAGGTGGTCCCGCCGGCGCTGGTTTGGGCGGTTGGAGCAAGAAGATCAGAGGTTGAAGAAGCAGCACGGCTGTTGGATTAACATCCAATGGTCTAGCTGCTAGAATCATTTGTTGACTAAGTTGACAAAGCCCTGCGTACGCGTCAGCTTAGTAGGCCCACAAGTCAACCACCAAATCTGTCGGGCCCCAGCTGTCATCGGAAGGAATAGTTTTTTCGCATAATAATGAGGCACTTCCTTCCATGCAAAGATTTTGCCGGTGGGTCCTAGCTGTGAGCAGGAGCAATCATTTTTTCACGTAATAAGGAGGCACTTGCTTGTGTGGGTCCCTACTTTCAGCCTCTCCACTTACGTCCCTGTTCCGATGGCTGTCGTTTGTTGACCATGTTGACCACACCATGCCAAGAGCACCAACGCGGTGGACGACCCATGTCAAAACAAAAAAACTCGGTGGACGACGGCGAGGCCCAGGAATGGAATGACCCAGAGCCAGCGAAGCCACAACAGTGGATGCCCCCGCTAAGGGGAGTATGAGGGCTGACTGGTCAGTTGCGGGGTGACGCTGCCGTTGCCGGAAAATAACAGGAGGTGCAGGTGGGTAGAGGTATGGCCTGGCCAGTGGTGGGAGTAGGGTGGGCCGGTGAGACCTGCGCGGCAGCATAGCCGACCACAGCAGGAGGGAGCAGGCAATCCCGCCAGCGCTGGTTTGGACGGCTGGAGCAGGAAGATCAGAGATTGAACAAGCATGACAGCGGTTGGATGGACATCGAACAATCACTACTCTATGTCGACTAAGTTGACAAAGCCTTGCGTACTCGTCAAAAAAATTAGGACATCGTCATCGTCAACCTAGTAGGCCCACAAATCAGCCTCCAAATATGTGGAAAACAGCATACAACCCATTTTCCATTACTTTTAATAACATACAACCCATTTGCTAATTCTTAAGGATATTTTGAAGCCCATATTCTTTTTGTTAGCATTACAGGCCATATTCTGGCAAATGCTAAAAAATTCAACAAAATTTTGCATATTTCGGTGGGGTCCGAACTCTTTAATCACGAAATTTCAAGTCACATTAAAAATAATTTTATTTCAAATTAAAATACAACAAAAAATTTCCCGCAAAAGAACAATGAAATTTAAAATCTTGAAATCCTGAAAAAATGAAATTTAAATCTAGTTGCCAGTTTTCTGGTTTTTAAAATTTATAGCCCATTTCTTACTACTTATAGCCCATTTTCTGGGGATGCTGAATACATTTCCTTGTCATTAAAGATTTGCAGCCCAGCAGGGCTGAGAAAACCAAGTAGGCCTGGGTTGGGTATTGTCCAAAAAAAATAGAACTAGGCTAGCCATTTTCAGAAAGAAAAAAGATATCAATTGGGCTCGTCATGTGCTTAAATAAAAGCCTGGGCTAACGGGTCACAGCCCCCACAAAACGCAGCTGATAAAACTAAAAAACAACTAGGCGAGCTGCTGGGTCCCTATTGTTACAGTATTTTTCTCTTTAAAAAGGAAATGGCAATCCATTTGCCTTGTTTCAATGAAAATATGACAGTCACATGCGAGTTAAAAAAGGCAACAACATCTAAATCAAGCTTACAAATGGTACAAAAGCCAAAGGATTAATTGTTCATCAAATTTAGACAAAACCCAGATTGAACATGGCAATAATGGCTAACCCAACCACTGATTTTGGCAGTCACAAACAAATGGATCGGTCTGATCCATAAAATCAACATCCTATGCGAAATTTTTTACTAGAACATGACGAAAATTTGTTGTAAATAGAAGCTGAGCATGTTCAGAAGCCCATTTGTCCACCTGGAACTTCTTTTTTGCTGTTCAACATATCCATCTGTGAGAAATTTCTTGTTGAAAAACTTAAGCCTCATGGACAATAGTAACCTCGCATTCAATAGGAAGAATGTGACAAAGCTTCTGTTTGCCTGGTTAGATGCATATGCTTCCGTCGTTATTGTCCTCAAACGAATGTCATGAGAACTGAGAAAATCTTGGTTCTTATTACGCCACCAATTGTTTAATGTTTTTCTCCATGTGTTAGTGCCTAAGTAGACATGAAGATTAAAAACAGTTAAGGTCTAAAAAATGAGTATGTTGAAAGAGCGACAACTGAACGGTTAATTCTAGTACAATATACATGGGCTTTCAATGTGCATGAAATCATCACCTTTGTATACAAATTCTCTAGACATGGAAAGCATCGCAGCAAGCCAATAATTGTGTTCATATCATAACTAAACATTCCGATATATAAGATCTTGACAGAATCCAGCACCATTGATAGGCTATCCATGGGCAAACTCCTCATTGAGCATATAACATAATATTAGTACCCAAAGTGTACTCCAAGATGATATAAAACTTATGCACACAAATGAAAAATGCAGCTTATGATTACAAATGTGTAGACGATAATATACAATACCTAAATAAGTGTGGATCCAAACACAAACTTTTGATAATTAAACGGATCAGGAATTACACCCAAGGTCTCTAGTTTAGGCGCAGAGACGACATTTATTTGCGAAGGTATATAACAATAATGAAGGAGCAACCTTGAAGTGAAGTGGCATCTTTGATGATAAGCTGTTGTCCTTCAAAACAAATTCCAATGCTTTTAAGGTGAGGCGACTTTATTTGGAGATAACTGATAGGGATTTCTATTCCCAAAACAATCAGCAAGGGCTCTAGGGTAGGGCAACTGGAGTGGATGCTGTGAGGCCTCTGATAGATAAACCACCACAAGCAAAAGTTTTTTTAGAGTAGGATCGAAGCATTTGTACCATATCGTATGTTAGATGGCACCGGGCGAAGGTGGCGGTGTGGAGAGATGAGGAAAACCACGAGATGGACAACGGTGGTGTGGGCACAAATTCTTGGCCTTCGGTTTGTGGTATTGTAATTTTTGTGGTAATGGTAGAACTCAAACTGCTGGAGTTTTTCGAATTTAGGGGATGTTAGCCAGGCGTCTACCATGCAGGGTATGGACAACATGTAGCGTGTCGGGATGCAGAGGCGTTGAACAGAGCCCTGGTGGGAGGAGATGATGGCTCTGAGGAGTTCAAAATCATGGGCGACAGATAGCTGACGACAGTCGGGATTAATGGGCGTGGCACACCATAGAGGGCGCCACCAAGTTGAGAGGACTTGGGTGCGGCAACAATCCTTGGTGGGGAGAAGCGAGATGAACTCCCCAAGGATGGCGCCCGGGATATCGCTGATGCGGTCACCCGAGATTCTATGGGTTCTTCGGATCCTGCGGGGGGCCTGCCACTTCTCCCCGTGTTGCCCGGTGCGGGATCTACAACCGGCATCACAGTTGGCGGGAGCCTCATCTTCTTGGCGCTGGGGCCAACCGACTCCATTTTCCTTGCGAGCGTCGCACTGAGCTCACGGGTTTGAGAAGAGTAGCCAGAGACGAGCCTAGTAGCAGTGCGAGTGGGGAAGAAGGAGGGCTGGGGTTTTCTGTAGGAATGGAAGAAGAGGAGCAGGCGTTTTTTGTACGAGTGAGGAAGAAGGTGAGCGGGGGTTTTCTGTACGAGTGAGGAAGATGGGGAGCGGGGGCAATTGGGGGGCAACGGAAGCGGGAGAGTCCAGCGAGCTGCAGTATAAGTGGAAGCAAGGAGGATGGAGGGTTTTTCTGGGATTGCCCCCACTTCAAGAAATATGGGCTTTTCCTTGCAAAAAACAAAAAACAAATGAGCTTTAATATGGATAGGCTTCTGTATCGGCCTAGTCGGCTGCCCGATGTTTCGTACTGGAGGGCCTTAACACTAGAGGCAACCCATTAGAGACACTCTCCAGCTCTCCAGCTTATTGCCCATCCGAAAGAAAAAAATAGACGCCTCCAGCTTAATTATGGCTCCTCATCGATAACATTTTTCAACTTGAAAAAAAGTTATAGCTCCTTTTTGGGTCGGCTTGGCATCCACCAAATTAGAGGATGGTGTACTACATGCAGACACTCACACTGGTCGTAGCGCAGCAAAATGAGGGGTCAAATAACATGCCCACAATACACATAGATTGTAAAGGTTGACACACTAACATCCACACTAAACTAAGCTTCACAAGATACGGTATGCATACTAGCTAACATTCACAGGCACTTAAGTTCAGCATGTTTATGCATCTAAGTGATTCACAAGACTATAACCAAGACAAAGCTATGAGAAGGTGTAGAAATAAAGAAAAAACGATCGATGCCTCTCTGAGCAAATGGCCTCCCTACACACGCATTAATTTCCTGGGCATGCTTCTTTCTGCTCAATGTTGCATGCACTTTGAGCATGTTGGCAACTCCACAACTAGCTTGATGGCTCATCTTGCAATTTATGTTGACACATTGCAGCAAACAGAGGAGGCAATAGAGATCACTCAATACCAGACCATTTTGTGCAATTCCACTGAAATCATCTTCATTGTCTTGAATGCGAAAAGATAGGAAATCATTGTACCTAAACAACGTCGCAAAACAGTAGCACATATCAATAGCTCAGCATGAAAAAACACGATCACCTGGACGAAGGGAATACTGACCTGTGTGAGGAAGATTATGCATAATTTTATAGGTGGTTAGTTGATTTTCACTTTGGGATCTCCTATGATGGCACGAAGGAAATTCTATGCAATTGATGAGCGCAATTCCTTCCGTGTGGTTGTAGAAAATTTGTCCGACTAACCCCAATATCTTTTTTGTGCAGTTCCACTAAAATAATGCACCGCTGTTTGCATGACCCCTACTCGCCAGCCAGGCCATCAATGACTTGATCTCTTTTATCTTGCATTGAGGGTGCGACTGCAGTGCTTGTTTGCTCCTCCACACGTGACAGGCTAGTTCCACACTGCAAATAGCAAATCAATGTACGAATAAGCTTATTCCATCTTGTGTTGGTCATTCTACCTAGTTACGAATGTAGGAATACATGGAGCACCGTGAGTTCAGCTGACAATAGGTTCCACTGAAATTGAGGTTTGTGCTTCCGTTTGCACAAATAGACACCATATGAAGATAAACAACCCTGTTTGCACAAATATGTAATAGGGTTATTTAAGCAGTGTCATTTTTTTGCAGCGGCATATGATTAACAACATCATCTCATGTGTTATCAATGGCATTACAGTGATAGTATGAAAATGTGCCATTAACTAAGAAGTGCCATCACATTAAATCAGCACTAGCACTAGATTAACGGGGGCTTACTGTAACGCCCCAGATATATTTTCCATATTTGTATCCAACTCTTGCCGTCTCCGGCGCTAAGTTATATTTATTTCTCGGGTTTGGGTCTTTGTCTCCGTGTGTTGTTTTCTTTTTCGTGCATCCCTTATCATGTTTTCACGTGCATTGCTTTTGCATACATGTTCATCTCATGCATTCGAGCATTTTCCCCGTTGTCCGTTTTGCAATCCGGCGTTCCGTTCTCCTCCGGTGGTCATTTCTACCTTTCTTTCTTGTGTGGGGTTTAAACATTTCCGGATTGGACCGAGTCTTGCCAAGCGGCCTTGGTTTACTACCGGTAGACCGCCTGTCAAGTTTCGGGTCATTTGGACTTCGTTTGATACTCCAACGGTTAACCGAGGGACCGAAAAGGCCTCGTGTGTGTTGCAGCCCAACACCCCCCAAATTTGGCCCAAAACCCACCAAACTCTGCTCCATGTCCTAGAGCGTTCGATCACGATCGTGTGGG
>NC_041389.1:424734772-424739145 GCF_002162155.2 Triticum dicoccoides
CCCCCCTGCAGGGATTGATCTTTCGAAAGCCGTGCCCGCGGTTATGGGCGGATGGGAATTTGTTAATGTCCGGTTGTAGATGACTTGAACTAAACTTAATTAAAATGAATCAACCGTGTGTGTTACCGTGATGGCCCCTTCTCGGCGGAGTCCGGGAAGTGGACACGGTGTTGGAGTTATGCTTGCGCAGGATGTTCCTTTAGCTTCTCGCTCGTGCTTCGCCTTCTCTTCTCGCTCTCTTTCGCGTATAAGTTAGCCACCACATATGCTAGTCGCTTGCTGCAACTCCACATATATTTGCCTTATCCATTCCTATGAGCTTAAATAGTCTTGATCGCGTGGGTGTGAGATTGCTGAGTCCCTGTGGCTCACAGATACTACAACTCCAGATGCAGGTCCAGGTGATTCTGCTCCAGTTGACGATTACGAGCTCAGGTGGGAGTTCGACGAGGACTCTCAGCGATACTACGTGTCCTTTCCAGATGATCAGTAGTGGTGCCTAGTTGGGGTTATCGATTCAGGACCTTGTCGCATGTTGGGGGTCTTATTTTCTATTTTGGCGCCGTAGTCGGGCCATGAGTGTTTGTTTGATGGATGTTATTTATGTACTCTGATGTGATGTGGCGAGTGTAAGCCAACTATGATATCTTCCCCTTTTATTATATATATTACATGGGATGTTGTAATGATTGCCTGACTTGCGACATTGCTTTCAATGCGGTTATGCCTCTAAGTCGTGCCTCGACACGTGGGAGCTATAGCCGCATCGAGGGCGTTACACTTACATTAACATGCATAACAATTGCATTATTACTCTGTGATGACAGATTGGAGTAGCACTTGATCAGTATGTACGTGCATGGTTAACAGGAACGATCATTTTAACAAAGGGTGATACGGAAAGGAGAAACACATCGTCGTGTCAACCATTGTGCATTTAAATTTTGTGCAGTTCAACGGAGATGCAACTATGTTACCGGTGTCAGAGTTTAGTGTAACGACCCAAAACACTCTTATGAGAAATAAAGCAAGACAAAAGCATTTCATAAAACAGTGGTGGCATTGATTCATTTTATCAATGACAATAGATTGACAACAGTATTACTTAACAACGACATCACATTAACAGTGGCATTGTTTCATTTTACCTGTGATGTTAGATTAACAACAACAGTAAGGGCATAGGGACAGGGGAGGCACAAGCACGTTTTACATCCACCGAGGCATCAAGTGGTGAGGCAGAGGTGTTGCCGAGTGCGGCAAACATGCAAATCATATCTGGATTTGTGCATTTTTTGTTCTTGTCAGTGACCTTTCCTATGTGACCACAAGAAATCTAGGCGTGCTCATTCTCGGTTGCATTATCGACCCAACACCCCCACTTTCTGTCCTTTTTCGACCAAGAGACCGGTAGGGAAGCTGGTCCTTGCCGATATAGGAATCCTCTTCGCATCCTTTATTGCATACCCGGATGATCGCGTGTTGCCGCCCAATGGCCAATGCCACGTCCCCCGCGAATGTAGAAGCTTCCCTCCCTCGTCTAACTGGTTCACGCGTTTTCCCCTGCTTTTTCCCGCCTGCCCACCCATAGAAATGCCTCGCGCCGGCCAATTCCTCTCCAAACACCTAGGGAGGCGGCTGAACCGAACAAGTCTAACTTGTTTATAGTGGGTATGTTGATGTGGCATCGAAAGGGTCTGATAGATGACTCTGACAAAATAATTGACTACCATCATTACAAAAAAAATACACTTCCATGATGATACGTGTTTGTCACAGTAGGTCACGTTTTCTATCATGCATGTACATCCATGACAAATTTATGACAGAATCAAGATAGTCATACCTGTGCTGTCGTAGAAGTGTTCCATGACATTACCAAAATTATCATCACGGAAGTGTCCACTTCCATGACGATAAATCGCGTGTCACAGAAGTGCTTTCATCAAGGGTGACCGACACGTGGCATCCACCGTAACGGAACGCCGTTAAGCTATCGGGTTGGGTTTTGGATCCGATAACCCGTTAACAGCCCCGACCAATGGGGATTTTCCACGTGTAAAATCATCATTGGCTGGAGGAAACACGTGTCAGCTCATCGTTGGGATAGATGTCATCCACTCATTGGATAGAAGGCGCCTATGATACGTCGACACGTGGCACGGCCCATCGAGTTTAAACGGGCTGGCCCAACTAAGGGCCCACAAGATTTTGTGGACCATAATGGGCTGGTCCAGCTAAACGCCCACGAGATTTTGCGGACCATAATGGGCTGGCCCAGCTAAAGGCCCACAAGATTTCGCGGCCCATAATGGCCCGGCCCAGGTAAAGGCCCACAAGATTTTTGTGAGCCATAATGGGCCGGCCCAAGTAAAGGCCCACAAAATTCTTGCGGATCATAATGGGCCGGCCCAGCTAAAGGCCCGTGAGATTTCGCCGACACTAATGGGCCAACCCAGCTGTAGGCCCACAAGATTTTGAGGACCCTAGTAGGCCGACCCATTAACTGGCTGCCATGTTTTGGGCCAAATGCCAGCCCATATTTGATCCGGTCCATTAATGGCCTGCCATGTTTTGGGCCTAATAATGGCCCATATGAGATCCGGCCCGTTAAAAGCCTCCCACGTTCTGGGCCAAATCACGGCCCAGATCAGGTTCGGCCCTTTAAGAGGCTTCGGCCTCAATTATGGCCCATATCAGATTCGGCCCGTTAACTGGACGCTATGCTTTTGGGCCCACTTGCTAAAGGCCCATTTAGTAAATCGGCCTGATATTAGTTTCGGCCTGTTAAGGGCCCGTTTAACATTTCGGCCCTATATTAATTTCTAGTGTTAAAAGCCCGTCATATAGTTGGGCCTAACTACGGCCCGGTTTGCATCCAGCCTGCTCGCAGCCGATATCTGATTGGGCCAAACAAGGACCGAGCCAATTTTGGCCTGTTAAAAGCCCGTGATTTGATTCGCACAATCATGGGCCGGGGTCCAATTCGGGCTGCTGTCGGCCTGTGAGCTGTTCGGCACGTTTCAGGCCCAACCTACTTCTCAGCCTCCTAAAAGCCCATTGAGTTTTCTTGCGAAAAGAGGGCCAGGGGTTACTCGGCCTATTAAAGGCCCGAATCTACTAGTGGGCCAGTTTGACGGGGCCCATGATGCGGATCATACATCGTGATTGCATGACGGCCTGATTATGTACCGTAATTTTACGGTTTGGCCTCTTTACTGCGAAGACAGGATATATATACAGCAAAATAACTGCAGCATCGTGAATAAGAAAAAACTTAGACTATACAATAAAGAAATTACGGCATATTACATCCACTGGGCATCAAAGTTCACCACTATGATAATAAAGCACAAGCAGACAGCAGATTACATACAATGGGCATCAAAGATCGCCACCAGTGCAAATAAACACGCCGACAAAATAATATAAAAATCGACAACACTTCAATAGAGTTCAAGAAAGGTTAGCCCTGCTGGCGAGCTGCAGCGCAAGCACCTGAGTAAGATGATGAGACTGCGCTTGTTCAACACTTATATCTTCCTCACTCTGAAAGATAAACAAGCAGACAGATGACAGGTTTTGCTCATAAAAGTATCAGTGCTGACAATTCATCACATTTCTTACTGACAAATAATGTGACACAGTTTTAAAATGCATTAACACAATATGGTATTGTTCAGGTCAAGACATGGCAGGAAATGACATTGTGAAGGAATTGGCAGCTTCACGACACCATTGGATTACAGATCAAGAACTCATAAGTATCAATGGTTAGTGTGCTGTCAATTTATCCCATTTCAGATTGGCAAATAAAGAGACGGTTTAAATAATAGTAGAATGATATGACATTGTTCATAGTTAAGACATTGCAGAATATGACATTGTGCTATAGTGGGTAGGTTCACCACACCACTGGATTACGGATGAAGAACAGAAGCATACATGCAGTGCAAAAGAAGATCACTTGCTCTATATAGTTTAATTTACATGGTATGAAGAAGGAACTTGGTTGTACAACTGAAAACTTAAATTGAGAAGGACAAACTTTTGTTTATGAACTACTCCCTCCGTTCCTAAATATAAGACTTTTAGAGATTTCAATATGAACTACATACAGATGTATATAGACATAGTTTAGAGTGTAGATTCACTCGTTTTGTTCCGTATGTAGTGCATATTGAAATCTCTAGAAAGACTTATATTTAGGAACGGAGGGAGTACATAATAAACTTTAAACATGCAATTTGATGCAAACACCAAAAATAAACAGTTGTTGCATTCATGCCTAACCAAATATACACAACAAAGTTTGTAGGCTTGAGAAGGACAAACTTACATTACTGGTGAAGACAGGCTCTATAAAGCCCTTG
>NC_041389.1:424739348-424744040 GCF_002162155.2 Triticum dicoccoides
AGAATCTTCTTCATAAGCATTGCCTTTATTCTACATTTTGTTAAGAGTATATATAGATGTGATAATATACGAAAAAATGGAGAATATTTAAGATAAGATGAAGAGTGATGTTACATAACCAAGTAGCTATAAATGTATGTGCAGCGATACAGGCAAAAGGCACAAGCGAAGAGCAATGCACAACTAAACTTCTTCAGTACCAACCTTATGGTAAGAGTAAATATAGTTCTGATGTGTAGAAAATGGAGGGCAAAGGAAAATAAGCTGCAGAGTGATGGTACATGAACAACTACCTGTCAATATAGGTACACTGATAAAGGACACCATGTACTTACAAGAACAATGCAGAGCTAAAAAATTTCATTGGCATTGGATATATTCTACACTAATGTAACCATTCATACATATCAGATAATTTGGAGCGAACAATTGATAAGCAAGCTATCATGCATACTGCTGTCACATAATGAACCAGGTATTTATGCAAGTACAGTGATACAGGACAACAGGTACTAACAAGAGCAAAGCAGCGGGCAGCATATTTGCGATATCCTGTCGTTCTTTTCAAACCGGAATTCTTCTTCGAGCAGATTTCCTGCAAAAAAGATCCGTAAAGCACATGCAGAAAAGTAGAAGTTCAAATTTTCATGTGATTTCATAGAAAGTACCTCATCCTGGGAATGAGACCAGTGCATAACAAGGTTTTTCCATTCAATGTCTTCTAAATTTAGCACAGGATACTTCACCGGAAATTCGTTTATAGACTTGCCATCAAAGTGTGATTTCCTCAGGTAACACCGATACTACTGCAATGCTTCCTTGAAAAGCACAAGCAAGCTTTGCTCGTCATGACTATCCAGATTGACCCTCGCCTAGTTACAACAATGTAATGTAAATCATTGATGTGTTCGATCAGCAGAAAACAGGAAAATAATAACCATGAATAATAGCACCTACACGTAAGTTGGACAGGAAGATGTGAAAATGGTGGTTGTCTTCACTATAGTCTTCCCATGATGGGAATATATGCACGTAGTCCCTAACAACATTGAAAGCATTGTCTTTTAAACTGGGAATAAATGGAATGGGGTTCCAATCTGCAGGAATTGGCCGTCTCTGTAGTTGGGATAGGTCTTCGGCCGGTGGACTTGCTGTACTTTTTGCTGGAGTGGGATTTTTCTGTGGTACTGCTGGTGCTATGGAAAATGAAATCGGTATACCTTTTGCTGGAGTGCAGGTCCTGTGTGGTGGGGCTAGTGGTGTGGCCAGTGAAGTATGTGTACAGTCTGCTGGAGTCGGTCCTATGTTTTGTGTCACTGGTTGTACAACCAATATAAGTGGGGCGCTGTCTGATTTATCTGGCACCACCATGCTTTCCAAGGACTTTGCTGGTGCTCCTTCGGGTTCGGCAATCACCCTCTTCTTTTTTGATGTCTGATGCACAAGAACAACATTTGAGTGAAAAAACATGGTATGATGGCAGATGGAATATGTATTGATAATGGATGGACATGGCATCTCGAGGTATATGATGAGTAAACTAAGCAGATGGCGGTGCAACAAACTAGAAGAAATGCAAGACAACATATGCAAGATACGCGCAATCAATATAACCTTGCCAAATTAGAACATGCACCTTGATGGGTGAACAGCACAGGCCATCTGCCTTTGACTCCTTGAGGTTAGAATAGTCATTAGGATGATATTCTGAACAAGAATCAACAGGTGGGGAGCGTATGAGTTTCATTGCTTCCAGAATGGCACTAAATGCCTTGGTGCCAATTTTGTAAGTCATTGCAGTGTTCTACAATATTCTTCTGATGTGCGGATTTTGATATTCACTGTAATTGTGTTTAATATCTAAGAACCATGAAAACATAAATAGTTGTGAGATTATGTTTGTAATGCAGAAGATATTCTAATGTAGGGGCGCCCCTGTAAACACTTGTGTGCTATCACTGGATTCTGATGAGAGAGCTCATGTGTGCTGTAATATGGTGCGTGCATTTATATAATCTGGCACAAGTACACAAAAAAATAGGCTCCAGAAGTAAGGATAGCTGGCAGATGACAGGTTCATAATATACTGTATAGAGAGTTTATTGCCAAACCATGATAACAAGAGCACACAGCAACTAGGCAGATCATAGTGTACATAATAGGGGTACACCATAACCACGATATATAAATCAGAAAACTGGAACTGGCTTGAAAATACGGTGTTGTATTGCTGCTAGTAATTGAAAGCCTATTGATCACGTACATGCCAGCTCTATCAGCTGTTGACTGCAGATGTCCCTGCGCCCCTTCCTGACAAGGAACATACTATACGTACTAAATACAGAATAAACAAAGAGGAACATGTTAAAGAACAGAAGAGGAAGCATATTCTTGAGGTTCCGCTTCATTGCGTACAATGTTGGTTGCCCACTCATGATGAATCACAGTGCCCAAAGAAATGCAATTCCATGCTGTCTCTCTATATGTGGCAATTTTGAAAAAGAGTCATTAGGATCATATTATGAACAAGAGTCAACAGGTGGGGAGCGTATGAGTTTCGTTGCATCCAGAATGGCACCCAATGCCTTGGTGCCAATTTTGTGAGTCATTGCAGTGTTTAGCTTCAAGAGTGGACTACTTCTAGTGCGACACAAAGCAGCTACACAGATCATAGTGTAGATATAACGGGAAAACCTTAAGCATCAGAGTAAAATCAGCAAAGTGGAACTTGCTGGAATATATGTGCTAGTTTGCCAGTATGGCTAGAAAGGCTTCGAATACCAGCTCTCTTCAAGTGAAGGTGCGGTACTGTTAATATCAGTGTAACTCTCAAGGGCGACACAGCTCCCCGCATTTCCTTGTTGTTCTTATAGGATTCAAGTGGGCAGGCCACTACAAATCCTATTCCTATGTTTACAAGATCCTACGAATCAAAGAGGCTCAAAGTGTCCATCACAACCGACCGTATGAACCTATACACTGCAAATGTCCCTTCTCATCTTCAGTACAAGGAACATACTGTACTACTATCAAACTCCCTCCGTTCCAAAATATAAGTCTTGGTTGAGATTTCCACTATGGATCACATACAGATGTATCCAAATACATTTTAGAGTGTAGATTCACTCATTTTGCTCCATATGTAGTCCATGGTGGAATCTATACAAAGACTTGTATTTAGGAACGGAGAGAGTACAGAGAGAGTACATATTAAAGAAGAACGGAAGAGGAACATGGTAAAGATGAGCAAGCAGATTTTGGATAATAAAATGTTGGTTGCGCAGTGCCCACACATGATGAACCAGAGCGCATTAAGAATGCAACTCCCAGCTGTCTCTCGACCATTTCAGGCGGTTGGATGAAGATCCTACGTCTCCTAACCCATCTTCTTCCTCGTCTCTGATTCTTCCCATACAGAACACTGCACGGGCCGCCGGCCGGACCACCGACACCCACCGCCCGTGTTCCTCCGCCACCCCCACCCCCACCCCCGCCCCAACCCCCACCCGCGTCGAGTTTTCTTCGTTTGGCGAGGCCCCACAACCACCCGAGCCCCTTCGTTCACACCGGCGAACTCCGGCGAGCTTTGAAAAATTTAGTCTATTGTGATTTAACTAGTGTGGAATATAAAAGGGGAAAACCGTAAGCATTGGGAGTATAGTGTTGAGAGTGCCATGGCGTATATGAAGGTGCAAACCGGACAAAGGCAACTTCGCAACCAAGACAAGAAATCATAGTAAAGCAGCGTCGATCTATTTTCTTGCTGTGATAAATAAGTTGAGTAGATACGAAAGAGTACCGCCTCTGGTGCGGCGCCGTGTACGCATCTGTTGAGAATTTGACGGTGCTGCGGTAGCGATGGCCATCGGCAGCGTGGAACCAGATCTAGGAGGGTAGACGGTGGCGGCAGGGCACGGTGGACGAGACGGTCGTAGGAGCGGCACCGGCAAGGTGGACAATGGTGGGGATGAAGCGAGAGGACGTGATGCAAGGATCCCAGTCCGAAGCCATGGATGAGAGAGGTCGATCTCTTGTAATGGACGGCGGCATCGATGTATCAGCTCCGGCATGGTGGAGGAGGACGGCGGTGGATGGGGTGGCGGGCGGCGGCGGACGGAGGAGGATGGGGTGGAGAGGGTGTTTTGGCGCCCATGGAGTAGGAATGGGGAAAAGGGAGGTAGAGAGGAAGGGGGGAAACATGTATTCAGGGTGCAGTTGTCTCAAATGCGAGCAAATTTACAAACTTAGCCCCCGTTTCAAATTTCTACTACATCACAACAAGATTAGTCGGTTGGGGATAGGACGATAATCTTGCATACACCGAATATTTGCCGACGGGAGTTTGTTTTTGGCGCCCACCGTGTATATGAATATGAATCGGGGAGGGAGTCGATTTCGGCTGAGGACACACTGTGTTTTGGCGCCCACCGTGTATGAATCCGGGTGAGGGGCGGTTACGTCACATCACTACAAAAAAGACACATCTGTGACATTTTGGGCCGAACGAATTTTTTCTGTCATACATATAACACTTCTATGACGATAATTGTGACAAAACCCGGTATCATCATAGATGTGGTGGGCTCCTACTTCTATGACAAAAAATCATGACAAAAAATGGGCTTTTCGTCCTGGGCGGGCCGGAGACGCAGCTGCATGACATTCTTTGGGCCGTCCATGACGGAAAAAACC
>NC_041389.1:424744395-424744679 GCF_002162155.2 Triticum dicoccoides
TGGTAGAAGCGAGGGGGAGGAAAATTTCGGGGACTTGCCGTTTACGATGGGAGGTCGAGGGCCGAGCGATGCGCGTTTCTCTCGTACACGTGCGAGGCGTTCGCTCTAACTGAACCCGAGTGAGGCATTGGGCTCTAACTGAACCAGAGCGATTGCATTGCAGGCTATGCGTTACTGAACCCGAGCGATCGATCGATGGCTGTTAACTGAACCCGATGGAGCGATTCCTTCACTATTGCTGCTAACTGAAGCCGATCGATTGGATGGACAGTGAGCGTTGCGGG
>NC_041389.1:424744958-424775123 GCF_002162155.2 Triticum dicoccoides
AGGACCCCGTGGTGTGGAGGGCTGGATGAACAGTAGACGGTGGAGGGATGGATGAACAGTAGACAGTGGAGGGGTGCTTGAACAGTAGCCGGTGGAGTAGCGCGCGGTGGAGGCTGGATGAACAGGAGCCCGTGGAGGCTGGAGGAGGTCGACGGTAGCCCGTGGAGGCCGGAGGAGGCCGACGGTGGAGATGAACAGTATCCCGTGGAGTCCCGTTTTGTGGTATGCCACACCTCTCCCGATGAACAGGACCGTTTCGACCGTAGGAGGTCTGTTTCCTCTGTTTTGCGGTACACCACACCCCTCGCGATCAATAGGACCCCCGTTTCGACCGTATGAGGTCCGTTTCCTCCGTTTTGCGGTACGCCACACCCCTCCCAATCAATAGGACCCCCGTTTCGACCGTAGGAGGTCCATTTCCTCCGTTTTGCGGTACGCCACACCCCTCCCGATCAACAAGACCCCGTTCTGAATGTGGCCGGTCAAACATAAGGCCGTTTCCTCCGTTCTGTGGTACCCTAGGCCTGATTTCTATTGCCTATTCCGTCCAAGCCAGTTGGCTCCCACATGTTCCATTGCCTCCCGATGAACACGACGCATTCCGTTGCCTCCCCATGAGCACGACGCATTCCGTTGCCTCCCCATGAACACGACGACGACTCTGTTTCTCCATTCCGACCCAGCCATGTACATATGCGCGAGTAGGCCTTCGAGACCATACCCGTATGTACGTACGTGGCCGTATTTTCTTTCTTGCACCCTCGCCGATGTACATACGTGTACATGCTACGTGCGTGCCTCTACTACGACACATGCACGCCTCTACTACAACACATGCACGCCTCTACATCGACCAGTATGTACGTACACGTTCGCGACCAGAATGACAACGCTACGTACGCTTCGACCAGGTGGGTCCCGACTGTCACGCACTTCCTTGCCTGCGAAGATATAGCTGGTGGGTCCCAGCAGTCAGGGGGGCGAATCGTTTTTTTTACCCAGACGCACTTCCTTGCGTGCGAAGATGTAGCTGGTGGGTCCCAGCAGTCAGGGGGCGAATCATTTTTTTGCCCGGACGCACTTCCTTGCATGCGAAGGTGTCGCTAGTGGGTCCCAGCGGTCAGGGGGGCGAATCATTTTGTTTTTTTGCCCAGACGCACTTCCTGGCGTGCGAAGATGTAGCTGGTGGGTCCCAGCAGTCAGGGGAAACATTTTTTTTGCGAAATACAGTGGCCCGTCCGGTGGGTCCCAGCTGTCAGGTGGAGGAATCATTATTTTCCGCATAATAAGGAGGCACTTCCTTGCTACGGCCGTGGACCCAGCTGTCAACCTCTCCATGTACAGTCCACGTGCGATGGAAGTCGTTCCTTGACCACGTTGACCATGTTGACCATGCTGCGTCGAGAGCACTAGGGCGATGGACGACGGCGAGGCCTAGAAAGGGGACTACGGGGAGCCGGGGAAGACGCAATAGTGGAAGCCCGCGCGGAGAGGGGTACGAGGGTTCACAGGTTCGGCTGTGGTGTGAGGCTACCGTCGCCGCAAAGCCCGGCCAGCGGTGGGAATAGTAGGGGGCGGTGAGGCCTCCTCGGCAGCACAGCCGGCCACGGGAGGCAGGAGCATGCGGCACGACCGGTGCTGCTTTGGGCGGCTGGAGCAAGAAGACCAGAGGTTGAAGAAGTACTACAGCCGTTGGATGGACATTGTACGGTCATTGGAGCTAGAATCGTTCATATGGACTAAAGATGACAAAGGCCCCTGTCCGAGTGAACTTAGTAGGCCCACAAGTCAGCCTCCCACCATGGTGGGTCCCAGCTAGCAGGGGGAGTATTCAATTTTTTGTGCGTAATAAGGAGGCACTTCCGGTGGGTCCGAGCTGACAGCGCGGGGAACGTTTTTTTTCGCGAAATACGCTGGCCGTCCGGTGGGTCCCAACAGTCAGGGGGAAACGTTTTTTTCGTGAAATAAGGTGGCCTGTCCGGTGGGTCCCTGCTGTTAGGTGGAGGAATAATTATTTTGCGCGTAATAAGGAGGCACTTCCTTGCGGCCGCCTGGACCCAGCTGTCAGCCTCTCCACGTACAGTACTCTTCCGATGGAAGTCGGTCGTTGACCACGCTGCGCCGAGAGCACCAGGGTGGTGGTCTGGACGACGACAAGGCCTAGGAAGGGGACGACGCAGAGCCGGGGAAGAGGCAGCAGTGGTAGCCATTTTTCAATTCTAATGGAATTTACTATAGCCCATTTACAGTTTGTTAAAAGTACAGCCCAACTTCTAGCTAGGACAGCGATTAATAATTTCAAACAACCGCTCAAAACAGAATTCAAAAAAAAAATCCCACATTTTGATGGGATCCGAAATTTCTAGTCAGGTTAAATATAATTTCAAAATAAAGTTGTATCACGTTAAAATCCAACGAAATATTGCACGCGCAACAAGTAATGAAATTAAAATTTCCAAATTCCAAAAATAATATATTTTTCGAACTAATTATGTGTTTGGTGCATAGTAATTGCTCGGTTATTATAATTACATCCCATTTATTATTTCTTAAATTCCATTTTCTTGTTAAGCCTAATGCATACCTCCTAGGAAACTTTGCAGCCCAGCGGGGCGGATAACAAGTTGACCCGGATATTGTGTACAACTGTCGGCCCAGTTGCATTGCTGATGTTGAAAAAAGGCCTCTGTAGTACAGTACAACCTAACATGGTTACTCAACCCACATTCAGCGACGCCGGAAAGGCCCAAACAAGGCTTCTGTACAACTTTTTGAAGTCACTGAGCTCAATTAAGAACTTAAGAAAAAGGTTAGATTACAGTGGAACCTAATTAAAAGCTGTCACGAGCAAATAAATAATTCAACGGGTCCCACTTGTGCGTGTGCGCGTGTGTGTGCACGCACATGTGTGTGTGTGTGTGTGAGAGAGAGAGATAGAGAGAGAGACCCATCAGTCGATGCTCGTAAATACATCTTTCAGCCATATGCATTGCTGGTGCTCAGTAAAAACTTATATAGTTGACACAATCATATAGAACATCATAGCACACTGAACTTGCATACAAAAATTTCACGCAGGCGGCACAATCAGGATGGAAGCAGTGGATCGCTACGGAAGGGCTATGTTGAAACCAACAAAGTCATACATAATGGTTCATCGTCTTTATAAATGACAGGGAAATATCTTTAATGTTGTGCAAAGAAAATAGACAGACACCACAATAAGTTCTGCTAGCACATTAAGTTAACGTACAACCCTTTCTAAAAAAGTTCAGGTAAAAATTAGAACAGGTCACAATCAAATGTACTAGCATATTAGTGCTTCAGACCCATAGCTCGAATTTAACTAGTACTATCTAACAAGATTCAGTTGTTACCTCGATTTAGAGCACATCCAGGCAGCCAGCCCTGCCTCTTCTCCCAAAGAAGCAGTGGCCTCTACCGCGCGATGGAGTAGGCCCTGTGCCATCCATTGTTCCGAGCAACACGGGGAAAGTCTGAAGTGGACTCCTGTAATGGACGTCGTCGACGGACCCTGGCACCAGCGGCGGCGGCAGGACTTCGATTGATGGATTGACCACTTCTTCGACATGCACCAACACTCGATACAGGTACATCCCTAACATGGTCCGCGGCGGCCTTGGTGGAGACGAATAGTACAACCCCGGTTACTGCACCGGTATCTCAACACCAATCACCTTCGGTATGGTGGACGACTTCTTCATCCATGCCATAACAGTTAGAGCCCAGCTGTCTGGAGGAACAAACATACTTACGAGCTCACCTCCAAGGTCATTGATAAGCTCGTTCATGGACTCGCTGTTCCAAGCACGTCGAGGCATGCCGTGGAAGGTAAGCTTTGTTAAAAACTCAAGCTCAGAGGGCACTGAGCGCCATCCTGGGTGCCACCGATCAAAGCTCACCAGCGCGCCATCGTAGAACAAACGCCGAGAAGATTCGAACACATGACTGCAGTCGAAAGTTGTTCGGAACCTGACGAAGAAATCAGCCAGTGGCGGACAGACTTCGACGAGCAAGTCACTTATTTGGATGCCATGCGCAATGCCAAGAGCTTTGACAAGGTCGTCCGGCGAGATGGGAGGCCGGTCGCCATTGATGGTTACCATCAGCACTTTGCCGGCAAACAAGTCGTCAAGCGCCGCCATGCCACTGTTGAGCGACAGCACGCAGCGACCGAAGGCAGGACGGACCTCAGGATCTCCAGCTCGGAGATCCGTGTTGACCGGCGACATGATAGTGCGCTTGAGTACAGGGAGTACATGAGGGGGATTTGGGGGAACTGGAGTAGGAGTTGAGATTCCAGAGGTGGGGGAGGGGCGGGAGACAGGGGATGAAAAGGTAGCATGAATTTCGAGCACGCGCCAATATGCCCTCGGCGCGCATGCGCACGAAAACACCAGTGGCGCCAATATGCCCGGCCTTTTTTCAGGATCTTTTGAGAGCCAGGCCCGAGAGTCATAATTGACCTGTTTGGCATTGCGCTACTACTCGGCCCATATTCAACGACACCTCACTGGCCCAAGCAAGTGTACATCATCGAAAAGGCAGTGAGCTCAAATTATATAACTTGAGAAAAGGAGATATACTCTGAACACTGGAGAATGGGATGCCCAAATTTAGCCCACCAGTAGTTCGAGACAATAAACAGTTCGAAACAACGATATATACAACATTCAAACACTGACTAATGACTACTACTGACATAAACAACAAGACATGATAGTTCATAAGAAGTCTTGCTACACCACCAAAACCTACCCATCTGCAGCGCTCAGACTCTCATGATCCAGACGAGAATGACATTCTAAACAGAAGCAACTATTACATAGAAAGAGTGACATAGACGAGGATGACCAAATGACAAGGAATATGCATAACAAAAGAAATAACTACCCATCCAGAATCAGCAACAAAGACAACAAAGTCATTCGAAGATATGATCCAACACCATCATAATTTGCAGCCCCGCTTCAGCGACCAGTGATCCGGAGACACCAGTACTCCACCCTTTCGATGCAACAGCCCAGTTACCTATCAACCTGAAGGCTTGAACCACATCACTACCTGTCGTAATTGAGACATCCAAGGATCAAAGTTAATCTGGATGCCTTTGTCATTCTCACCTTCTTTTGGCTGCAGGCTGTATCGTTGACAATTAGGGGAGTTTGCTCCCGAACTCCTAGGGCTCGCGGTGTAGACACAGTTTTCCATAGCAAACAGAGCCTCTCTGCCATCAAGGTCCTTGCCAACAGTGATCTCCTGGTTAATCGAATAATTGAGTCCGAGAAACAGAGAGTGTGAACCAAGGCTGTTTACCTGCCTCCAACTAAAAAATCCTAAAGGCCCCAACAAGCTGGTATCCTGCTCATAGACGTAACAGCCACTGTCCAGATACTCACGTATTACACGGTGCTTGTATACAGTGGGGTTTTTGCAATATAACTTTTCTGGCTCATGTGTCCGAATGATCATCAGTCTTTTGCCGTCGTCTGATCGAGCGAGGAACCAGTTGTGCTTCCCTGTTTTTGGCAAAGGTGGTGTAATTACAAAGGGTAATAACTGTAGGGACACTGCATCATATCAAAAAGGACAGGCATTGTTAATGTAAGATCAGCATTGTTCAGAGTATGAGTAGGATATTGCAAGAAACAACATTGATATGTCCCTGTTGGAACTGGGAGGAAAATATAGGGAAATGTATACTGGGTTCGAAAATATAGAAGTGCCATGCATGGTTATACTCATGTTATCTCGCAATCGATTCTTCACAGGAAACTACCATGTCATGCATGTTATGTAATCATGTTCTGTCCTCACAAACAAATTCTTCAAGGTAACTAACAGAACATGCATTGTTATATACTCGTGTTCTGTGGGCAAATTTTTTTTGAGGATATTATTCTAGTCATTGATTGCTGAAGGGCGAATATAGGTATGTACACATGGTAAGCATTGCAGGATTTCACTACTTCCAAATATAGACTTCTCCATATGCACATTTACTTCCCTAATGTATGGTTAGATGAAACCAACAGTGTGGTGCATGTTTCTACATCATGAAAATGAGGAAACTAACATGGCCATTGACACACACTCATATTTAGTAGTAGTATATAGATTACTGTAAAATAAGGATAATATCCATATATTCCTAACCGTTTGATTATCCAGGGTACAAATTGGCTATAATGACATGGTCACAATCGCATGAATTAACTCATTCCAAATATAGCTGATTTACGGCGTCTCTAATATATTGCCATAGTTCTACTCAAATTCTGCTCAAACAGGGATATGCCAATCATCACAAAAAGTTCAAATAGTGTCATGGCGTCATCATTAACATGAGACGGAAACAACTTACACGCGCTGTCCCAGCAATACGTGGTGCCATCTGCTTTGTCGATCGCGTAGATGATGCCATTGTGTTCAATAGCATCACAGAAGTGTGTATCAGCTTTGACGATGATCCACTGCGAGCCGAGTTGTCTCGAGCTAAAAAAGGCACCGGCATAAAGATAGGTGAGTCCGCGGTCGAACAAGGCAATTAGCTTGAAGTCTGCGTAATTCGCATGTCACGTGGGTACTTGGCAGATTACAATCTTCTGCAAAACAAGATCCGTCCAACTAATGTAGTAATCTAGATGACTTGGACCGCAATGGTAATACTCTATATAATCCAACGGAGGAAGGATAATCTCATGGGAGGTCTGGAAGTTCACGAGCACCAACTTTTTACCGTCTTCTCTGAAGGTAGCCATCCAGTGGGAGTTCATGCCGACCTAGTACATACCTGCCAAGAAGTTTCGGGCGATGGTGATCGGATCGATGTCGAGGGAAATGATGTACGGCGACACACTACATACCTGCAAAGAAGTTTCGGATAATGGAGATCGGATTGATGTCGAGGGGCATCATGCACGCCTCCGTATCATGGTGAGCCGATCTCGCAAGACCAGATAGCAGTAAGCAGGGTGTCTTGAAAAGCTTAGGCCTCGCTTCAACGATGGTCGTGTGCATGTCCCTCGAGCATGCAGCCAGTCGCAGGGCGGTTAACATATCCATACACGAACAACAGAGGTCGAGGATGTCACTGGGGAGATTGCTCCAATCGCGGCTCATATGGATGATGCGTGGTTCGTGTTCGGCCATGGTGGAGTTTGGAAGGGGGCTTGATTTACGGGGGAGAAGGATGTCGGTGCTGGAGCGGCTAGCGAGGGAATAGTGGTACTGGGGGAGGCGAGTGAGGTGACGGTACACGGGGGCACAGTGAGATGGAGACGGAGACGGAGAAGGAGAAGGAGATGGAGATGGAGTGGTGCTATGGGAGCGGAGAGGGAGACGAGGCGAGGCGCCAATGTGCTGTACAGTGGCGGTGACAGACTGCACAGTGCACAGGGTGAGGCTGACTTTGGTAACCCGAACACACCGCCTCGCCTGGACTAGTGTCAGGCGCAGGGTGTTTTCACTTCACTGTGAGGACCGGATGAATAGTATTTTGACCATCAAGTGTACCACAGTTGTACTACTACTACTACTACTACTACTACTACTACTACTACTACTACTACTACTACTACTAGTAGGAACATGAGTACTCCAGTATTGTATAGCGGAAATAGGTCTCTCGTGCTAGCATGCCTGTTCACTTCATCGTTCAGGTATCATCCATATTGCGAGCAGAACCAAATTCTCGTGCATGCCCAATCAACGCCCTACCGCGATGCATGTAGTGGTCGTTCTGGTGCATCAAGGACGACATGCAGATCGTTCCACACTTGAGAAGAGGAAAAATGGAAAGGTAGAACGCGGCACCAGAGGAAGAGAACACTGGCTAACGAGGCTGGGAGGGGATCAAGTAGGAAGTTAATGCTCCACGCCTAAAGGTTTTGGGGAAACCTGATTTTCATAAGGTGACTTATACTCACTTAAACGGAGGGAGTATTCCTTAACCAGAGAATGTTGTGTCTCCCACTCACGCGCTAAAAAAAAGCTACGACACATTTTTTTTATCTGTTTGCATAGGTCCTACCTATCAGGAAGGATGGGCACGTACACGAACAGGTACGACTCCTCAGTCTACCCGCATAGCCTTTTCGTTTAGTCTACCTAGCCGTCTAATCAATTGCCTGCACGCCACTTCTCCCATTTACTTCTCCATCAGGAACCGATTCGCCTCAGCTTCTTCACCTCCCCTTTATCTTCATTTGCATCCAAACCCCACTGCATTCACATTATTTTAACCTCTTTAAATAATCATCTACTACTTCAGTTAGACTAGCCATCTAATCCTAATTCTCCAAACCATAGCCCTCCGTTCCAGCGATTCCAAATGGCGAAAGAGATCGAGATGCAGGTTTTTAGCGTCCAACATGTCCTCGTCGAAGGCTCGATGCGCATAGTTGCCACCGTCACCGTCAACCCAAGGGTTGTTCGACAGTGGATCAACAATGTATCCAACTCCCTTGAAAAGGTAGAGACGAGTGTCATCAGTCTCGACGTAGAGTACACGGAGCGTGCCCCTGGGAAGATCCAGCGCACCGCCGTCCTTCAGCTGTGCCTCGAAGATGATGTTTTGGTGTACCACATCATACACTCGCCCCCCATACCAGGTGAGCTTCATGATTTCTTGTCTTGAGAGGACGTATACTTCTGTGGGGCAGCCATCGAAGGGGACAAACAGAAGCTGGAGCGGTACAACCTTGATTTGAAAAGCATCGCTGACCTACAAACCAGAATCAAAATTCCTGTAGAAGATTGTGCTAAACAAACACCATCCCTATTCGACATAGAAAATTTTGTGCTCGGTACAAATCTTCAGAAGGGTGATGAGACGGTGGCATTAAGGTCGTCTGGATGGGAGAATTATCCCTTGATGTACGAGCGGATAAAATATGCTGCCCTCGATGCCCGTGTGAGTTTCGAGATAGCTGCAAGGTCCAAAGAGCTTGTTGCGAAGCCGTCTCCCACAGAGAATGAGAACAAGAAGAAGAAGAAGAAGAAGAAGAAGAAGAAGAAAACGCTACACCAGCAGGAGGGCATTATGGATGGATGAACTATTTCCTCTCTGGTAAAAAAATATATTCCCTCTCGGTGTATATTGATATAGATGGACTATTTCGATGGTGTGCATGTCTTTGGAACAGAGTAGTAGCGTGGGTCTGCTTGACTATAAGGAACTATTTATCCGCATATATAGCTTTCTTTGCTACTCCTTCCAGTGATCGGTATGCAGTGCATGTGTCCGTAGACATGACAACTTGTCCATGGAAGTTCAACTACGGCGACCATCACATTTCATCTCGTGATTCCCACGATGCCTCTCCAACCCACGGCACCACGCCCCCCAACGTGCGCCTCACCCCTCTCGGCCGCACCGCCCCTCTGCCTTTGTGTGCATGACATGTGGGCCACCTAAAATGCGGTGAGCATCAAGTTTCTACCACAGCCACCCGTGATTCCCACGACGCTGCTCGAACCCATGAAACCACACGTCCCCCGACCTGCGGCTCACCCCTCTTGGCCCCACTGCCCCTCTGCCTTCAGGAGCATTACATGTGGACCAGTCACCTATCGGGTCTACATGTTATTGACTCAAAGGTAGGTGTAGTAAGGCGCTGAAGCTCAGTCCCGATGGCCCTGAGAGGGAAATGTAACTCCTGCACCAGGACTTGTGGTGCTCCCGCAACACGAACTCGTGCCAAACTCGAGATTTGTTTCTTTACTATACATGCACGCAACAATTTAATTGACATTGTAATCTCAACATATGATGGGGAGCTCTAAATTTGAATTTGAAACTTATAAAACGAAAAGATTCAAAACCAATAAACTGGGGGAGAGGGAGTATATCGTAGGATGTGTCCCATAAAAAATAAGTCCCCTGGTTTTTCACCGCGAAGATGCGGTTAGAATGGAGCACATCGTCTTCCTACTTGTACGGCAACAAATGGGCCGCAGACAGCATGGTCCGCCTTTGACCGCCATGTGCAAGGTTCGTGCTATCTTTTATTCAATCTCACCGTGGTTTCGTACCAATTCATGCGGTGGCCCGTTGCATGGCTGATCCCAATGTTGGACAAAGGTTCTATGGGAACGGTGTCACCGTTGTAAATGTTGTGCAAATTGATGTTGGTACCTACCGTACATATGCAAGCCAATCTCCACTCGCACCGAGCCTAGCCTGTGAAACAGTGGGCAGGGGGAGAATTAGGAAATGGACACAGAATTAGTCTTTAGAATGCATTTACTATGTGATCAAACTCATCTTACCTGCTTATCGGAGGAGATCCAAGTGCCCCTCAACGTCGGCATCTCAAGGGGCGTCAACTTGCAGCTACGACCGCGCCGCGCTGGAGAGACCCCCAAGGAAACATCCTCGTGCATTCCACGGAACATCAAGATGCATTTGTATGAGTAGTTTATCTTGTGAGAGAAAAGGATGAACGAGGGAAGGCCTCTAGAGATAGACATGGACACTACTACTACCAATGTGCTGGCCCGTGCGTTGCAATGGATCCAAACTAGTAGAATAATACTTGTTCACGTGCTTGAAATATAAACACCCTAGTTTTGATATACATGTGTCAGTAGACACGACAACTTGTCCATGGAAGTTGAACCACGATGACCATCACGTTTCTTGTTTCTACCACTGCCACACCCACACACGATTCCCACGACGCCGCTCCAACCCACGGCACGACGTCCCCCGACGTGGACATGGATCCTCTGACGTGGCTAGCACGGCCTTGCCCTGCCTTTCCTTCGCTGACAGGTCGGACCCGCGCTTATGGGTCCCAAATGTCAGTGATAGAATGGTAGGATTGTTCATGCCCCTCATCCCTCTCGGCCCCACTACTCCTCTGCCTTTGTGTGTATGACATGCGGGCCAGCTGAACTGCGGCGACCATCAACTTTCTACCACAGACACACCCGATTGGATGCGGTTTGCCTGCTCCGCTGCTGTGCTCTGATCCGTACTCCCGCACCATCGAATTTTCATCCAGTGGCTGTGACACATTTTCATCTGTACTCCGGTCGGTTCATCTCGAACGAGTGAGTCGCGAACCACGCCACCACCGTGAGAATGACATGTGGGCCAGCCACATTTAAGGTCCGCATGTCATTGACTCATAGGCCGGGCACTAAGCCACTGAAGTTCCGTCTCGTGGGCCCCGAGAGGGAAATGTAACTCCTGCGGAAGGCCTTGTGGTGCTACCGCAGTACGAGCTCGTGCCAAAACTGGAATTTGTTTCTTACTACTACCAATTAGTACTAGTAAGGTACACGTGCATTGCACGCATGAGATTCTGGTGGTTTGTGCATTATGCTTCTACATGTGGAGTTTTCTGGATTCTAACATGTGGCAAAATCTGGTGGAATGTAAGGTTAGGCCAGTTTGATTAACTTAGGTGAGTGTTTGGTTCAAGCCACACCTTAGGCAAGCCACACTAAGGCCCCACATGACATACACACAAAAAATGTGGAAAGATTCCCTTAGGCTTGCCAACTTGTGGATCTCATTTTGAAGAACTAATAACTTTGCCTAAGCTTAGTTGTGGAAAAGTTAGTCATGAATTAAGTTCAACCATGGAGTCTTCTAGATTATACATGTGGCAGAATCTGGTGGATGATGTCCAATGGCCAGTAGTGCTCGGATTTGCCATCTTTGTATCATCGGATTGGCTTCATCCAACGACCAACTTTCAAAGTTTTTCACACACTATATAGGGGGTATAGATATAGATGTGCCGGTCCGTTGCAATGGATCCAAAGTATATCTATTTAGTGGAGTGCTGTCGGTGTCAAAACCGGCAGATCTCGGGTAGGGGGTCCCGAACTGTGCGTCTAGGCGGATGGTAACAGGAGACAAGGGACAAGATGTTTTACCCAGGTTCGGGCCCTCTTGATGGAGGTAAAACCCTACGTCCTGCTTGATTAATATTGATGATGTGTGTTACAAGAGTGGATCTACCACGAGATCAAGGAGGCTAAACCCTAGAAGCTAGCCTATGGTATGATTGTTGTTCGTCCTATGGACTAAAGCCATCCGGTTTATATAGACACCGGAGAGGGCTAGGGTTACACAAAGTCGGTTACAATGGTAGGAGATCTACATATCCGTATCACCAAGCTTGCCTTCCACGCCAAGGAAAGTCCCATCCGGACACGGGACGAAGTCTTCAATCTTGTATCTTCATAGTCTTGGAGTTCGGCCGATGATGATAGTCCGGCTATCCGGACACCCCCTAGTCTGGGACTCCCTCAGTAGCCCCCGAACCGGGCTTCAGCGACGACGAGTCTGGCGCGTATATTGTCTTCGGCGTTGCAAGGCGGGTTCTCCTTCAAACTTCATGTTCCTGTCGAATAGTGTCCGGCTTCCTTATAAATGTTGCGCTCCTTGGCTTCTACGCCCAATAATGGCCTTCTTCCACGTGTCGTATGAATGCGAAAAGCTAGGGTATTTCTACATTTTTCCCCCTAGCCGCGCGAACGAGCCGCCTATAAGAGAGGCGAGGATCTAGATCCAGCTCACACCATCGTCCATTCGCAAGTTCTCATCGAAGCGCTTCTAACAAAAATCCACTCCATCATGGATAGTCGACACGACTCCTCCTCTCGCGCTCCTAGCCCTAAGCCAGGAGATTGGGGGAGATGCTCAGTTCCACACAGCGAGCTAGTGGCGCTCCAAACCGGGGGATATCTTCCCCCAGCTTTCATGGTTCCGGTTCGAGCCGGACTGGCCACCTTCAAGGGTGGAAAGCAGGCGGAGAGCGTCCCCAACCCTTCCAAAGGAGAGCGGGTATACTTCGTCCCTTATCTAATAAGGGGGCTCGGATTTCCCATACATCCGTTTCTCCGGGGGCTCCTGGAGTTCTATGGACTCCAGCTTCACCACCTCACACCTGCCTCCATTTTGCACACCGCGGGCTCTGTAGCTCTTTACGAGCTGTTCCTGGGCATCGAGCCCCATTTCGCGCTGTGGAAGAGATTGTTTTGCCTTGTACCTCGTTCTTATGACGGGTCGATATATCAAGTGGGCGGAGCCGAAATATGGCGCATCGCCGGGACCGGATATCTATCCGGCACCCCGAAGAAGGCGTCCGAAGACTGGCCTTCGGAATGGTTCTACATGGAGGACGCCCCTCTGCCGGATCCAGTTTGGATCGGCCTCCCGGAGTTCAGCAATGCTCCCTTGAAGAAACGCCTGAGTTGGCGCCCGCGGAGCCCTCAACGGGAGGATGATAGGAGCGTCCATTATCTGATGGTCCGGATTAGGTTACTGGCCCACTCCGGATTGACCATGATTGGAATCATGGCGACGTGCATTATGCGAGGGGTGCAACCACTCCAATATAGGGGCCACCCTATGTGGGATTTCAACGGGGAAGACGACGCCACCCGTCACAGCCACAGAGGGCCGAGCTCGGCAGCCGATCTGGCAAAGATCCTGTCCGGCTTGTACAAGGGGGAGGAGGAGGACTTTCTCTGCACGAATCCATTGAGCGGATTCTTCATGAATAACCCTTGGAGCTGGGTAAGAGACGTTTATCTACCCGATCTATACTTCCAAAGTCAAGTATTTTACTTTGTGATTTCGGCGCAGGAGCTGCGCCGGGACATGGAGGGCATACGAAGCCTAACTCCACAGCCCGAGGATCCGGAACGATCCCTTGATCCAACCTCTGAATAGGATCCGGACATAAAGGTGGAGCTGATTGACGGGGTGTTCCACCAACTTAGCATGGACAATGCCCTAGTCGCCATTACGGCTGACTACCCCGGTTTGATTCCGGCCTCCCAGGTGACTACGACCGAGGTCTTGACACCATCATTTGATCCGTGCTCAATTCTGACCATCCTATACTAATGGTGCATCGCAGGTGGTGCCTTTAAGGCGGGAAGCCGAACCTGCGGCGGCTGACCAGCAAGGGTCAGTTCGGCCCAGCAGGCGGAAGAGGAGTGCGACGCAAATCGAAACATCACCGCAACGGTACGGCGCACCATTGTTTTTAAGGGAAGGATCCCTACGAGGTATATTAACGCTCATAGCTCTTTCCAGGAGAAAGAGCGCTCGCCGGACAGTGTCCGGAGAGGTTGCCAATCAAGCCTCCGCCAGCCATGCTCCATCGCGTGGTTCGGAAGTGGAGGCGAACACAAGGCAAGAGCCGGATGCTCCTCCGACGGAGGATGCCGACAGGCTGTCCGCCACCCGGTCTGAGGTGGAGAGCGCCATGAATCACAGGCGTCGCCGGACAGTTCTTCGTGACGCGTGTTTCTCCCCGGAGGCGTTGAATGCCTTTGATGCGGGAAACGCGCACCTCCGTGCTGCTCAAGATGGTTTAACCAGAGCCACGGAGCAGTATGTGAAGGACATACGGGTAAGTAATTTTAATAGTTATATATGCTAGTAGCCCCCGAGACTTAAAATAGTTAAAATAACTGATTTAAGGATCATTTATTATGCAGGATCTTACGGAGAAGAATACCCACCTGTCCCAGGAGCTCCAAGAGTGCAAGGCCCAACTTGAGGCCGCACTAGCCACCACAAGGGGAGCCATAGAGACCCTCGCTGGTAATACGTACTTCGAAAAGATAAGTAGTTAACAAAGTGCGGCGTGTGCGTAAATCTCACAATAATATTGCAGAGGGCGCCGGACTAGATCCGGACAAGCAACAGCTACTGCGTCAGCTAAAGGCCGGCGAGAGGGTGCTTATGAAGGTGCAGCAGGAGAGAAACAAGCTCCAAGATGCCCACACCCAGCTAGGAGAAGAGATGAAAGGTGTTCGGGCCCAGCTGTCTGGCTCCATGAAGGAGAATCAGCGGCTTCATCGCGGCATTTATAGTATGTGGTTGAGCAAATTCCTTTGAAAAGAAGAATTCGGCGAGGAAGTCGATTGACAGAAATGTGTCTTTAGGTGTGCTCACAGGTCGCCCTGTGGAGGAAATGCGTGGTTCAATGGGTGACCAACTTCCCGAGCTGGTTCAACTGCTCGAACGTGTTCGGCAGGCGATGAGTGGCGTCGTTCAGGCTTTATGGCCTTCTGTCTCCCTACCCGAGGGCCTTGGAGAGCTTGCTGAGAAGCTTCAGGGAGCACGGCGACGCCTCCGTCTGTGGAAAATATCGGCCTGCCGTCAAGGCGCCAGGGAGGCCTGGGCCATGGTGAAGACGCGGTACCCGAAGGCTGACCCAAACCACATGGCCGAGGTCGGACCTGCGGGGCCTGATGGGAAGGAGATCCCTGTGAGCTTGATGTACGGCCAAGTAGAACTGGCCGCGAAATATTCCCAACAGGACTGTAAATTAGACAACCTATTAGATGGGATTGAAGAGGAGTACAATCAGTCAGTTTGACGATGTAATTTGAATTGACATGTAAAATGCCTTCTAGCCGGATTGTAGATCGTTTGTCTTTGCGGACCTTTTCACTTCAACCTCCAGACCCAACAGTCCGGAGTGTGTCCGAATACCCCTACGTTTATAGAAGAACCGGGGCATGCATGGAGACAAGGCGTCGGCGTCATAATTGCTTTATCAGACAAGTGCCCAACTAGCTATGTTATATTACATGGTTAGTAAGAAACATCTTCCAGGGAGAATAGTTCCGTTAAGGGTTCCTTTCCCTAGGAGGCATGCCCTAAAGTGCATGTCCGGACTGCGAAAATAGAAGAAAAAGCATCTGGGGGCAAATAAATAAGTAAGTAATAAATCATCTTTCAAGTCACCGACCGAATATTCTCTTAAGAACGCTAGCTTTCGGCTTCACCCAGTCTGAGGTACACATCCGGCTGACCCGGCAGTACCAATCGCAGAGGTGCTCCCTTTACCTCCTAGCTGAACAATCGGGAACGTAGGGGTAAGCACAGGAGCCAGGCAACCCAGCTTGGCCAAAACTTAAGTCATATCGATGCATATAATGGTGAATAAAAGGTATATGCGGAAGTATGACACATGTGTTGGGCATGAAGCCCGTATAAATAAGCTTCTGTTAAAGAAGCCCCCAGGTATAACGAGTTCTAGGAGCACATCGAGTGTGTGTGAACAATGCGCAAATCAGCCTATCAAAGGTATTGAAAAAAAGTGGGAAGAAGGAGGGGGACAAGAGATAGTGAAAATGTAAAAAGGTGGACGGAGGAGTGAGATGAACTCTGAGTCCGGCGTTAGGCGTAGAATCTTCGGAGACGGGCTGCGTTCCATGGGTTCGGCTCGAGTCGGTTGTCAGATGCGTTACGTAGACGGTATGCTCCGCCAGTCAGGACTTGGTCGATGATGAAGGGACCTTCCCACTTGGGCTTAAGTTTGTCCTTTTTCTTGTCCGGCAGGCATAGAACAAGTTCACCAACATTGTAAGCTTTGGCCCGTACTTCTTTGCTTTGATATCTTCGAGCCTGCTGTTGATAAAATGCGAAACGAGCTTTTGCCAGGTCCCGCTCCTCCTATAAGGCTTCCAAACTGTCCTGCCGATCCAATTCGGCTTCTCTTTCTTCGTACATGCGCACGCGAGGTGAGTCATGAATTATATCGCAGGGCAGAACTGCCTCTACGCCGTACACCATAAAAAATGGTGTGAATCCGGTAGTTCGGTTTGGCGTGGTCCGCAACCCCCAGAGTACGGAGTCGAGCTCCTCTACCCTGTGCGTGTTAGATTCCTTGATGGACCGCACTAGTCCGGGTTTGATGCCGCTCCTGATTAGACCATTTGCTCGCTCGACTTGACCGTTAGTTTGAGGGTGATAGACTGAAGCGTAGTCGAGCTTGATGCCCATGTTTTCGCACCAGAGTTTAACCGGCCGTGAAATTCGTGTCGTTATTAGTGATGATGCTGTGGGGGACGCCAAAACGATGTACTACCCCGGATATGAAGTCTATCACAGGTCCGGATTCTGCCGTTTTAACCGGCTTGGCTTCAATCCATTTGGTGAATTTGTCCACCATGACCAATAAGTATTTGTGCTTATGGGTTCCCCCTTTAAGGGGTCCAACCATGTCAAGCCCCCAGACCGCGAATGACCAGGTGATGGGTATAGTTTTGAGGGCGGTGGGTGGCATGTGGCTCTGATTAGCAAAGAGCTGGCAACCGACGCATCGTTGGACTAAGTCCTGAGCATCTGCCCGGGCTGTTGGCCAATAAAATCCTGTACGGAAGGCCTTGCCTACAAGGGCCCGGGCTGTGGCGTGGTGCCCGTCGAGTCCGGCGTGAATTTCAGCCAGGAGATTTCGCCCCTCCTCTTCGGAGATACACCTTTGAAGGACTCCGGTTGTGCTTTTCTTATAAAGTTCTCCCTCATGGACCTTGTAGGCTTTAGATCGCCGAACTATGCAGCGGGCCTCGTTTTGGTCTTCGGGAAGTTCCTGCCTAATTAAGTAGGCTAGGAATGGTTCCGTCCACGGGGCAATTACTGCCATTATTTCATGGTCTGAAGGTGTTATTTCATTGGCTGCGCCGCCGATTGTGTCAGAATTGTCTGAGTTAGGTGATGCAGCTGGCTCTGGATTGTTATTTCCGGACTCCTCTTCCCATCGTACGGATGGCTTAAAGAGCCGTTCCAGGAAGATGTTTGGAGGGACGGCGTCACGTTTCGCGCCGATACGTGCTAAGACGTCTGCTGCCTGGTTATTGTCCCGGGCTACATGATGGAATTCGAGTCCTTCGAACCGAGCTGACATTTTTAGGACGGCGTTGCGGTAAGCTGCCATTTTTGGATCTTTGGCGTCAAAGTCTCCATTTACTTGGGATATTGCGAGGTTTGAATCCCCGCGCACCTCTAGGCGTTGAATGCCCATGGAGATTGCCATCCGGAGGTCGTGTAGAAGGGCCTCGTATTCGGCTGCGTTGTTGGAGTCCATGTACATTATTTGAAGTACGTATTGGACCGTGTCTCTAGTTGGGGACGTCAAGACGACGCCAGCCCCCAAGCCAGCCAACATTTTGGATCCGTCGAAATGCATGATCCAATTGGAGTACGCGCCGTACTCTTTAGGGAGTTCGGCTTCGGTCCATTCGGCGACGAAGTCAGCCAGGACTTGCGACTTTATAGCTCGCCGTGGTTTGTAGGTTATGTCAAATGGTAAGAGCTCAATGGCCCATTTTGCAATCCTGCCCGTTGCGTCGCGATTGTTTATAATATCGTTGAGAGGTACTTCGGAGGCCACCATTATGGAACACTCTTGAAAGTAGTGTCGCAGCTTCCGGGATGCCATGAACACCGCATACGCTATCTTTTGATAATGTGGGTACCGGGACTTGCATGGAGTTAAGACAGTGGATACGTAGTACACTGGTTTTTCAAGAGGGAATCTGTGCCCTTCTGTTTCTCGTTCGACGACGAGTACCGCGCTGATAACTTGATGTGTTGCTGCGATATATAATAACATAGGTTCGCCCAGGTTGGGCGAGGCCAGGACCGGATTTGTTGCCAGTATGGCCTTGATTTCTTCGAGTCCGGCTGTGGCGGCATCCGTCCATTCGAAATGTTCGGTGCGCCGGAGGAGGCGATAGAGGGGCAGAGCCTTTTCTCCCAAACGGGAGATAAAGCGGCTTAGAGCCGCTACGCACCCAGTTAGTTTTTGTATTTGCTTGAGGTCTTTTGGGATATCCAATTGTGACAGAGCTCGGATCTTGGCTAGGTTTGCTTCAATTCCTCTACCGGATACGATGAAGCCCAAAAGCTTTCCGGCTAGTACTCCGAAGACACATTTTTCCGGGTTGAGCTTAATGTCATATGCTCGGAGGTTGTCAAATGTCACCCTCAAGTCGTCTACTAGAGTTTCGACGTGTTTGGTCTTGACGACCACATCGTCTACGTATGCCTCTACTGTTTTGCCTATCTGGGTAGCTAGACATGTCTGAATCATGCGCTGATATGTTGCGCCGACGTTTTTGAGTCCGAAGCGCATTGTGTTGAAGCAGAATGGCCCATATGGAGTAATGAATGCTGTTGCGGCCTGGTCTTTTTCCGCCATCTTGATTTGATGGTATCCGGAGTATGCATCGAGGAAGCACAATGAATCGTGCCCTACGGTAGCATCTATGATTTGGTCGATGCGAGGGAGAGGGAAAGGGTCCTTTGGACAGGCCTTGTTAAGGTCTTTGAAATCGACGCAGAGGCGCCAGGATTTGTCCTTTTTTGGTACCATTACCAGGTTGGCTAGCCAGTCCGGATGTTTGATATCTCTGATGAATCCGGCTTCTAAGAGTTTGGCTAGCTCCTCTCCCATTGCCTGTCTTTTGGGTTCGGAAAATCGCCGAAGAGCTTGTTTGACTGACTTGAATCCTTTTAGGATATTTAGGCTATGCTCTGCCAGCCTGCGTGGGATTCCTGGCATGTCTGAAGGGTGCCAGGCAAAAATGTCCCAATTTTCCCGAAGGAATTCTCGTAGTGCGGCTTCTACATCAGGATTTAGTTGTGCCCCAATGGATGCCGTCTTTGTGGGGTTCGTTGGATGGACCTGAAATTTGACTATTTCGTCTGCTGGTTTAAAAGAGGTGGACTTGGACCTTTTATCGAGTATCACATCGTCCCTATCCACCGTGGAGTGCAGCGCAGTTAATTCCTCTGCCGCTAGGGCTTCGGATAATGCCTCTAGGGCCAGTGCGGCTGTCTTATTTTCAGCGTGGAGTGCTGTATCTGGATCACTAGCGAGAGTGATTATTCCATTGGGTCCGGGCATTTTGAGCTTCATGTACCCATAATGGGTTATAGCTTGGAAGATTGTGAATGCCTCTCGCCCTAACAAAGCGTGATATCCGCTGCCGAATGGGGCCACTTGGAACGTGACCTCTTCGGACCTATAATTGTCCGGCGAGCCGAACACTACATCTAGTGTGATTTTTCCTGTGCAGCGTACTCTCGACTAGGGATTATTCCACTGAAGGTTGTGCCGCTTCGCTCAATGCGGCTCCAGTCAATTTCCATTTTTTGAAGGGTTTCCTCGTAGATGAGGTTTAATCCGCTGCCGCCATCCATGAGTACCTTGGTAAGATGAAAGCCGTCCACTATCGGACTGAGGACCAATGCGGCTGGTGCTCTAGCTGTTTGGAATTTAGGTTCGTCGCTGGCATTGAAGGTGATAGCCGTGTCGCTCCATGGATTTGTTGTTGCTACTTGGTAGACTTCGGCAAGACTGCGGATTGTTCGTTTCCGCATGTTATTTGATGCGAAAGTCTCGAAGACCGTTAATACCGTACTGGTGCTGCTGGGCTGGTTGCCCGGGGCTAAAAAGCCTTCATACTGCTTTTGGCCACCTGCCGTAACATCCAACATGCTCGAAGGCTATGTGTTGGAGTGGCGCCCTTCGTACTGTGGATTTTGCAGGGTCCGTTGAGCCATCCTTCCAGTACGGTTCCATACCCTTTATGGGGTTTTTGGTTTTTGGTTTTTAACCAGGTGCTTGAGTATGACGCACCCTTTTATTTTGGACTGGGGTTGTATTCAGGGCCAGATTGTCCCAATACCTAGGTTCGGTTTTCTAGGCACTTTCCATCGTGCAGTATTTTTGTACAATGGTCGCTAGGTCGGCGAAGCGTGTAACTTCGCGACGACTGATGGCGTTTATGATTCCCTTGTCCGTGCAATTGTTGCAGAAGATTGAAATCACGCTTTCTTCATGGCAGTCCTTTATCCTGTCCATAACCAGGAGGAATCTGGCCTAGTAATGATGTACTGTTCCATCGGGCTCTTGCCGTATTTGAGATAGATCGCTTATGTTTGGGTGGGCGGGTGGAATCAAGTTCGGAACCCCGCCCAATCTGAGGCTCAAAGGCCAAGAAGCTTCCGGATTCGGAAGCTTGGTTTGCTGGACGCTTTCCAACGAATCTGGTCCGATGCCTGACTTTAGGTTCAGTATTTGATTAGCGTCCGTCCCTCCGCGGGAATCCGGCATGGAGGGATCGGGAATCCGGACATAGTTGGTTTTTAACATAGAAGAAGAGTCGCCGCATTGTTCCTCTACCACGACAACGTGGTGGGTAACCTGGGGAGAGTTAATTTCTCTTAGATCGGTTTTAAGCCCAGTCTGATTGTAGTCGCTAGCGACTCCCAGGGCGGCGATGCGATCCAAGAGCTCGTTTACGGAGGAGAGCTCAATTGGATCTAGCTGCTCAGCGAATTCCGAGCTGACGTGAAGATCGCTTTTAATGACCTGAGAGGTCATTGTCGGAGCGGTGGCCGAACAGGTGGTCATAAGAAAACCGCCTAGCCGGATAGTCTGGCCGGCGGCCAAAGCTCCCTTGACGACGGTGCCGTCTTTGAAGACGGGAAAAGGCATCCTTCCTGATGGTGACGACACAGAGGAACTCTCAATGAAAGCACCAATGTCGGTGTCAAAACCGGCGGATCTCGGGTAGGGGGTCCCGAACTGTGCATCTAGGCGGATGGTAACAGGAGACAAGGGACACGATGTTTTACCCAGGTTCGGGCCCTCTTGATGGAGGTAAAACCCTACGTCCTACTTGATTAATATTGATGATGTGTGTTACAAGAGTGGATCTACCACGAGATCAAGGAGGCTAAACCCTAGAAGCTAGCCTATGGTATGATCGTTGTTCGTCCTATGGACTAAAGCCATCCGGTTTATATAGACACCGGAGAGGGCTAGGGTTACACAAAGTCGGTTACAATGGTAGGAGATCTACATATCCGTATCGCCAAGCTTGCCTTCCACGCCAAGGAAAGTCCCATCCGGACACGGGACGAAGTCTTCAATCTTGTATCTTCATAGTCTTGGAGTCCGGCCGATGATGATAGTCCGGCTATCCGGACACCCCCTAGTCTGGGACTCTCTCAAGTGCACTCTAACCACATTATCTATTTATTTTTCTCTAACCTTCCGTAGCCATGCAACCAAGCCACATAAGCTTCATGGGTGCCCCCCCCCCCCCACATCATATTATTCATACTATGTTGATTGAAAAAACGATAAATTACCCAAAACAAGATCTTCCTGTTTTTTGTTCCTACGATGTTGTGCCGTGCACGTATCTACCAGTAGTTGTATAGTGGTAGTACTAGTAATATAGTATTAGGAGTACAAACTTGGTAGTACTAGTAGGAGTTGTACTAGTACGGAATGCTCTTACTCTATCAACGAGCCCTGTCTGGCACAAAATTTCTTGGCTTCCGTGCTACAGCTAGATCTTCCCCTTGTTTCTGTTTTCCAACCCGGCGGCGGGCGGGGTGTCGGTTTGCTCAACCGCGGTCCCACATGAAAGTGAAAATGCTAGGCAGGCAACACGCCTTCCTTAAGCTATGTGTCGTGCCGGACGGGCCGTGTTGTACTCCCGATTCCCGGGCTTGTGGGGGTGCGACGCGAACGCGGTAGGCCTTTTCCTTTTACTAGCAATGTGCCCGTGCGTTGCACGGATCCAAAGTAGTAGAATAGTAGTATTTGTTCACAAACTTGGAAGAAATCACTATTGTTTTGATATACTCCTAATATATTACTCCCTCCATACCTAAATATTTGTCTTTGTTGAGATTTCAAATGGACTATCACATACGGATTATATAGACATATTCTAGTGTTTCTAGCAAGATGCCCGTGCGTTGCACGAAGTTGATGGAAAAGGTAAGCACAACTTATAAATTGACGGATGGAGTACTAGTTACAGTGATGCATATAATTAAGCAAAGGGATCGCACATGTCGTTATTGACTGGAACGAGAATGCAACTGCACAATAAGAATTAAGGCCACGATGATGCAATCGCAGTGGTGGTTACAGAAGGCAAGAAGAAAGATGGATCCACAAATGTACGACCTCCTCCTGCTCAACTTAGTGCACCGGGCCATCGACCGGCGGCTAAGGAGTGGCGTCTTTTGTGGCGAGGTCGAGGTGCTTCTCAACAAAGGCATCCAAGGCTTCCAGCCGGTTGAGGAAGGCCAACGTCATAGCGTGCTCACTGGCCTTGTAGATACCTATGTACACGATTTGCTCGTACGCGTGGATGTGTAGGTCGACGAATTCTTGTAGGGCGAGGCGCCTCACGGCGAGCGCGACCTCTAGGTTGACATTCTTTGTGGCGTCAGCGGGCAGTCGCAGGGCCACCAGTGCTTGAAAGAGGTTCCGACCATGGAGGCCGATTAGGGTGGCAGGCAATGAGGAGCCCGGGCACGCGGGCTGGAGGAGTATGGCGATGTCGTCCACGAGCTTCTTGAGGACGGTGAACTTGTTGCTGGTGGCAACGATCATCTGGTCCAACTGAGAGTCGTAGTTGGCGTCAACGGCGGCCATCCACCAGCCAGTCTCCAACACCGTCTGGAGACGATCCTCCGTGCCATGCCGCAGGCCGGCGTCGTGGACCATCTGGCGCAGCCGCTGGCCGCTCACGCGCATCGCCACCATGGGTCTGGAGCAAGCTCTTTTGCGCTTAGTGTAGGTGCTTAGGCAAATGCTTAGGTGCGTACGATGTGGTAGATGCATTGGAATGGAGGGGCGCCTTTATATGAGGGCAATGAGGGAAAACTGCATTGCATTCACACCGTGCAACCTCTTTTCCCAGACTTCCTCCCATTACTTCCCTCATGCATTAATTGAAGGAGGATGCATTGGCCGTTCAACATATCGGGCACCGCTACTCCCTCCCTTGTCTGCATTAAAGCCGTATCGGGAACTGCGCCGCCCGCTGTCAAATGGAATACTCCCTCCGTCAGGTGAGTACTAAGTCATCTTACGAAAATCAAATACTCCTACTAGTAAACACATAGGTGTGGTGCATTAACTCTCACGTTGTTTCTTATTTTTTGACATAAATAGAGGAATCAACCAAGAAGAGATGTGGGGCTTGTATGCATATGATACTAGTGTATGATACTACATCCGTAATGCATGGTGTCATATGTTGGTAGCATATAAGACTACATTTATTGCCATGCATAGTATATGATACTCAAGCTCCTCTTTCCTCATTTAATTCAATGACACCTCATCAAAATTGCTTAGTTGGCATGCATGATACTACCTATGATACTCCCATTACGACCAGCCTTAGTATCATATAGTACTTTATTTATTGCCATGTACATGACACATAGTCCACGAGCGCTCTCTATATGTACCACCTTTTTTTTAATTTCAAGTTTTGCTCCATGGCGCAATCCATCGATACTACTACTGTACAAAAGTGGAGTATATACATTTTTTAAAAGGCTAGAGGGCGGGGCAGTCTAGCTCGGTCCATTTCACGAGAGGCGAGGGTCTTTGTGATTTGACGGCTCATTAATGCTTTCAAATCGAATAGTACTGCACCGCCCGCTGCACGCCCGGTGCCTCCATTAAATCCCTCCGTTAAACCCGCATGCAAACCGAGAATCCTACTCCGGCCACACATCCGTCTTGAGCGGGCCGGAATTAAACGCAACACCGGCCGAGCTCCTCCCGTCCGCCCTCAGTTTAAACGAGGCCAGACGCCGGCCAAGCTCCTAGCGTCCGCCCTCTATTTACACGAGGCCAGACAGACAGCAGGCAAGAATCGCACCCCTCCGCCGCTCCCCCATCTCCTCCTTCACCATTTTCTCCAACCTTCCGATGGCTTCCGATGAGCCGTTCTCCGGCATATTACCCGGCTGGGTGGCTCGGCGAGCCCTCCGAATACGGGCGAGGCCGCTCGGTGCTTCACCAACCTCGCTTGGCCCGACAGAGCCAGTTGCTGCCCCAAGCAGGCGTGTGGTTCAGCAACTCGCCGCTCCAGTTCAGCTCGATGAGGAGTGGCGAGTTGCTCCACGCCGGCACGGCGGCAAGCACGCCGATACGGGCGCCGTCGCTGCCGCGTCGTACCGTGCCACCAGTGTTTGCGGTGGCCGCGCCTCCCGTGTCTGTGGGCGTGCCTCCCGTGCCTACGGCAGCGCCATGCAGGCAGAGACAAAAGCCGGGGGCATGGTGAGTGACGAGTCGGTGGCCAGCTTCTCCGTGTCCGCCGCCATCATCGAGGAGAAGTAGAACACGGGAGGCCGCCGCCACTTGGGACCCATGAAAGCCACCGCCGAGGCGACAACCGCGGATTCAGGTGGTTTCTTTGCTGCTTCGTCTCTTCCGAGGACCTTCGTCGACCCCGCAAGTGTCTGACGGACATGAGGAAGACAAAGGGATCCGCGGGCGGCCATTTAGAACTAAAATAAGTCTAGATATATCCATATCTAGGACAAGTATTTCCGGAAGGAGGGAGTATTAATTATACAAGAGAGCCGGATTGCACCTCTTAGTTCATGTAAATGTAATGAAATCCATCATGTTTATATGAAGATCCGGCTTTTTTATACGAAATCCTTCATGCTTATATGAAATCAGTCCGTGCTTGCACGAATTTCATCTGGTTGGTTAGAGTTGTAAAAATGTATGCCGCTGGCGTTTGATGTCGTGCTCCGCAGAAGGAAGCGGGAGGAAATTTGCCGGCTACCGTTGGAGATGCTCTTTATGCTGGAAATAATAGAGTGACATCCAATAAATTTGAGTTAATTGCCTGTATGATTGTCCCTCTATAAAAAGTTAATTGCATGTACAGTGTACACGTGACTTGCAGGGTGGCTACAACTTCGTACAGAAAGTTAAAAAGAAACAAGTCCATCCTTAATATTCTAAGTACTCTGTGGGTTCCACTGTCAGTACAGTAGCGAAAGAAGTATATATTAAATAAGTAGAATAATATATAATATAAAAATCTAAAGTTAAAAGACAGAATTCAAACTCATGTCATCGCATTGCGAGCATCCGACGCTAACTAGCCCAACACATTTTTGTTCTAGACCATGCTGGAGATATATCTCCATGTCTACTCTTATATATACTCCATTTGTTCCTAAATATTTGTCTTTTTCAGATTTCAAATGGACTGCCACATATGGATGTGTATGTAGACATATTTTAGAGTGTAGATTCACTCATTTTGCTACGTATGTCTTTTCAGGAAGGGGTCAGATTTGTCCTTGATTTATTTATGAGGTATCCAGATGGCACTGCACCGCCAAGAAAAGAGAGTAACATTAAAATTATGGACTACTTTTTTGAGTATGTTGGTAAGGTCCGGTCATAGTCACTTGTTGAAATCTCTAAAAGGACAAATACTCCCTCCGTCCGGAAATACTTGTCATCAAAATGGATAAAAGGAAATGTATCTAGACGTATTTTGGTTTTAGATACATCTATTTTTATCAATTATTTTCGGATGGAGGGAGTAGAAAACAGAGTTGGTGATGATGGTGTGCGTGCCATCCTGCAATATAGGCCGTCGAATTTATATCTAACGGTAGGAAAGAAACTATGGCAATTTTGCAAACATATACCCACACGTCTCTCCACGTTTGCAAATAAGGCCTTCCCTCATCCAGCCTTTTCTCTCACAAGATAAACTACTCATACAAATGCATCTTGATGTTCCGTTCAACGCACGGGCAGCTAGCTAATTTCTTTTAAAATAGTTGCTACGATAATTGGGTTCAAGTGATATATTTTATGTCTACCCCGAATGATTTCAGATTCACTAGTAGTAACAAAGAAAAGGTTGCCTTGTTAATTAACAGAAAACAGGGTGAAAAATATCACATGAGGCCGGTAAAAACAAAGCACACTGGGTTCAGCGTCATCGTCACTACAGCTGTGCGCGCGCGAGAAGTCTACATATCGAGGGGGCTACAGAGCGAAGCACCGAGACACAATGTTTGAGAGAGAAACCAATTGACAGATTATGATCAGATCGAGTTGTCACCCTTCTGCTGTCATTGTTGGGGGGGGAGGGGAGGGAGAGAAAGACGTATTGAGAGTGTGCGCGGTAGGCACAGAGGCACAACTAGCGAGTGTGTGCGTGTGTGTGTTTGAAAGAGGAGTAGATAGATTATTATCAAGATCGATGTGCCACCCTACTCCTTCGGTGCGTGTAGTGTGCGTGTGTGTATGTTTGAGAGAGAATCCAGTTGATAGATTAGTATCAAGATCGAGGTGTCACCCTACTCCTTCGGTGTCGGGTTGTGTGTGTGTGTATGTTTGAGAGAGAAGCCAGTCAATAGATTAGTATCAAGATAGAGGTGTCACCCTACTCCTTCGGTGTTGGGAAGTGTGGGTGTGTTGTGTGTGTGGGGGGGGGAGTGACACTCACATATCTCTACTCTTATAAAAACAGAGTTGGTGATGATGGTGTTCCTGCCATCCTGCAATATAGGCCATCCGATTTATATCTGACGGATAGGAAGGAAAATATGGCAATTTTGCAAAAAGATACCCACACCCCTCTCCGCATTTGCAAATAATGCATTCCCTCGTTCATCCTTTTCTCCCACAAGATAAACTTATACAAATGCATCTTGATGTTCCGTGCAACGCATGGGCATCTTGCTAGTAGGGAGAAGGAGTTTGTGTGACGCATATCTAGCTATATTAAGGGATAGGTAGATAGCATATGTGTGAGAGACATTATTATACTTTGAGACATTAGTGGCTGCGGGTGGGCGGAACTAAAGGGGTGGGCGTGTTAGACATATAGAGCGTGCGTGTTTCTGTGTGAGAGACTTGTAGGACGAGGTAGAAAGACGAATTTAACCCTGGCAGAGGGAGAGAAATACACTAAGTGCGCGTGTGTGATTCCGATGCCCATAGGGAAATGAGATATGTATGTGTGTGAGAGAGATTGCACAATTCATTCACGTATCACTATCTAGCGATCGTGGACGTGCATCGCTTGAACATAAGTCAATATCTACTTCGTATCGTGGCCAAAGGTACAATATCGATTCAACGCTGTAAAGATTGGACACTCGCATATCACATTTGTTTCTATTTAAATAAACCTTTTCAGTTGTGCATGCCAAAGTTACAGTGATGTTTCTTCAAACAACCAATGTAGCTATCGTGCACATGCACCATTGTTACTCTTGCATTCAAATTCATTAGTCTTGGATGATTTAAGTTTCTATTTTGAAGTAATATATGTAATATTCATATATGAATTCAACGGGTACACAATTTATGAAATGGAGGCTATGTAATCATATGAGGTAACACTTTTAAGTAGCTAACTACAATATCCATTTCTTTTTGTGCGCCTCTACACTAACACGTCAATGCATTATGTTTAAAGTAAATAACCAATGGCACCAAATTATCTATTTACACGAGAAATACATAGGCTGAGCGTTTGATCCCTTTTTTGAGAACGCGCCACTACACCCGTACGATTGGCCGCGCCCGTGTGAACGTCCAAGTTATCAGCGCATCATCCCGAGTTATTGTCTTTTTTTCTGGGGTGGACTTCACACCAGTTATTAACTGCGGACGCGTGCCCCGTGTACACAGTCTAGCATGACCTTCCCGCTAGCACGGTCCAAAATTAGTTGAAACTCTATACGAACGATCCTGCGGGCGGCAAAATCTCCAGCCTCCTTCTAAAATTTCCGCCACCTTAGTCTTTAGCATGCAAAATCCCCCTTTTGTCCTTGGTGCACGGAGACCAACAGTTACAATACGGCCCTCATCTACATGATAGGTCGGGGCTGCTTTGGTAACTTCCAGTTCTCCCGACTACACGACACCCCCATTTCCTCTCCCCCTCCCGCAAAAATGACTAACTCCACAGCACCAGAGTATCTTACATCACGCCGTCCGTACTTCATCTCCCTTTCTCCCCTCCCCTCTCGAAACCCTAGACTACTCATCCACCAGCGTACCATAGCCCATTCACTGCCAGCGGCGTCCACCTCGCTGGATCTGCTTCTGCGGCCGCATCTACCCCTCCCACCTCCCCTTGAAACAAGTAGACTGCTCATCCACCACTGTACCACAACCCATTCAGTGCCGGCCTTGTCCACGGCGCCGAATCTGCTTCACCGGTACTATCTTCAACCGCCGCGCATCTGTAGCGGCTCATTCGTACTCCCCACCGGAGACGCTTCGTCCACACCCCCCGGAGCCGCCCCACCGATGCCCCCGTCGACGGCCTATGATCCTCTTCGCCGATACCTTCCTCAACCCTACCGGAGCCGCTTCGCCGACACCATCGTCAACCCTACCGGAGTAGCTTCGCCTATACCATTCTTAGCCCTACCGGGGCCGCTTTGCCAACTCACAAGTCCACGGCCTCAGATCCTCTTCCTCGCACCCTCATCCAACCTACCGGAGCAACTTCTGACGCCCCGTCCACGGCCGCAGATCCCCATCGTCGACACCACCCTTAACCCAACCACCGGAGCAGCTTCTGATGCCCCGTCCACGGCCGCAGATCCGCATCATCGACACCATCCTTAACCTAACCACCGGAGCAGCTTCTGACGCCCCGTCCACGGCTGCAGATCCGCGTCGTCGACACCATCCTTAACCCAACCATCGGAGCAGCTTTATAACGCCCCGGATTCGATGCGCCAGGTGTCTGCCAGTTATTCGCCTTCATTGCCACGTCATTTGCTTGCGTGTTGCATTTTATCATGTCATCATGTGCATCTCATTTTGCATACGTGTTCGTTTCTTGCATCCGAGCATTTTCCCCGTTGTCCGTTTTGCAATCCAGCACTCCTATGTCACCCAACGCCCCTTTTGCCTCTTTTCGTGTGCAGGTGTTAAACTTTCTCGGAATGGCCCGAGGTTTGCCAAGCAGCCTTGGTATAGCACCGGTAGACCGCCTGTCAAGTTTCGTGCCATTTGGAGGTCGTTTGATACTCCAACGGTTAACCGGGTAACCGCAAAGGCCTCCTTTGTGTTGCAGCCCAACACCCCTCCAAAGTGGCCCAAAACCCATCCAAACCCCCTTCATGCCCTCCGCCATTCGATCACGATCGTGTGGGCAAAAACCGTGCATCATTTGGACTCTCCTAGCTCCCAGAATCTATAAATAGGTGCCCTCCCCCGAAATTCGCGGACGAAATCCCCCGAAACCCTAGCACCCATCTTCCTCCGTGCGCCGGACGCATCAGCCCGGCGCCGGACATGTCCGCCGCCCGCCATCACGTCACTCCGCCCAATCCCGCACCGCCACATCATCGCCACCGCCGTCCGCAACCAATCCCGCGCTGCCACGTCCCCGCCGCCAGCCTCTCTCTTTTCTTCCACCGCGCCGGCCCACCCGGGCCCGCCTCCGGCCCCCACGGCCCGTTCTGCAAGCCGCCGGGCCACGCCTCGCGCCCGAGCCGCCCCGCTCCGGCCTCGCCATTGCTGTGCCCCACCG
>NC_041389.1:424775543-424830080 GCF_002162155.2 Triticum dicoccoides
CGCCGACCGCGCCGCCCCGGCTTCCTCGCCCCGCCGCCGCTCCTCGTCGTCCCGTGCCGGATCCGGCGAGATCCGGCTGGAGGGCCGCGTCCCCGTGCCTCCCCGGCATCTTCCTCCTCGTCTCCGGCGACGAGCTCTGGAGAGCCTCGGAATCCGCGCCTTCCAGATCTATCCCGCAGGTTGACCTCCAAATATCCCTAAGTCCCCGTAATTTTGCATATTCTGGTGCCCCCTTTGACCTGCCATAACTTGCTGCATACTGCTCCGTTTTGTGCGTGTAATATGTCAAATTGTTCGTCTCGACGAGTAATTCATTTCATTCCATTGCATCATGTTCATTTGAGTCAATCTTGATGCCTGTATCATTGTTGCAAGAGTGCTTAATGATGTTAATCTGCTGAAACTGTTATAACTTGGTGATTTGTCATTTTTGTTGCATTTGATGTGTGCATCCTATGAGCTTGATGTCTACATGTTTTGTGATACATCATGCCATCTTTACAGTGGTGCCATCCATTTATTTTTGTGAGTCTTGTAGTGATTGCATCGATCTCGTGAAGTAGGGTACTTGCTGTTACTGTTTTACTAAACTGTATCTGCTATATCATGATGCTATGTAAACCTGCTGCTACTAGTCATTCTATGCATAATCTGGAGATGTTCACTAAGGATGATTTTTTATAAATGTCTTGTTCTATCCATCCATGCCCCTGGTTGCACATATAGCCTACTGTAGCTTGTTGTTATCTTGCCTTCAAAACTGCTAAACAATATTGCTATCAGCCTGTTAAAATTAAGTTCAGTTTTGCCATGTGTGTTGCTAGTGGTCCATGGACCCTATGAACTTGCTATTGCCATGCTTAGCTTCATAAACATGTCTTATTGCTGTTGGTTACCTTGACATGCCATGTATTGCTCTGTGGTGAGTGGTTCAAGCTCACAAACATGCCTACTTATTGTTGTTCCTGCCATGTATGAATCTGTCATATCATTTGCCATGTTTACATGGGTGCCATCATATTGTCTGTGCCCTTTTGGCTCATGGTCAGTAAGGGACTTTTGTTCTATGAAATTAGTAGATTCATTCCATGCCTTTGTTTGCCATGTTAAGTGCATGTAGCATGTTGTTTGATAGCTCTAAACATTGCAACCTGATGTTATTTCTGCTAATGACTGAAACTGTTATTATTTGCAAACATGCCATGTCATTTTGAGCATGTTCTAGTGATTTATGGAGATAGCTCAGTGTTCATGTTTTGTCATGCTTTACCTGTACATCATGTCCATGCCTTTTGTTTTCATATCGTGGTACTGTAGCATGTTGTTTTGGTGCTTGCTATATGCCTAATTGCTATTTTGGACAGCTTGTCCTTTAAACTTGTATAGAGTGTATGTGTTGAACCGTTGCTCCGTTTTGAGTGTGCTCTATATGGAACTTGCTTAGTTTTGCATGTAGTTTCATATTATCATGTTGCATCCATGTCTTGAGGTGTTTGCTTGATGTTTGTATGCATTTTGCATCAATGCCACGTTTAACTTGTTTTGCTCATATCTACTAGGCCGTAGCTCCGAATCTAATGAACTTTATATGTAACTTGACTAGAATCTCGTGTAGATCATCTTGGTGCATCCTAATGTGCTGTTTAAAACTTGAACATAAGGTTTATTCAGTTCTGGACCAATTTCTAAATTTGCATATGAGGACTTACCGGAATTGTTACATGTTGTTCCCGGCCTCATTTAAACTTGCCTTGATGTGTTGTTCTTGTTTGCATCATCTCTTGCCACGAGTAGCTTCATGTAGTCTTGTCTTGCATCATACTTGGTTGTGCATCATGTCTTGTCTATGTGTGGTGTGTTTACCATGTTGTGTGCTTCTTCTCGATAGTTCCCGTTTCGTTGCGATCGTGATGATTCGTTCGTCTACGCTTGATTCGTCTTCGTGGCTTCATCTTCTTCATGGACTCGTTCTTCTTCCTAGCGGGATTTCAGGAAAGATGACCGCTACCCTGGATCTCAGTACTATCATTGCTATGCTAGTTGCTTCGTTCTATCGCTTTGCCGCGCTTCCTATCTTTTGCTCTTCAAGCCTCCCCATTTGCCATGTCAGCCTCTAACCTTTTCACCGTTCCTAGCAAACCATTGCTTGGCTATGTTACCGCTTTTGCTCAGCCCCTCTTATAGCATTGTTAGTTGCAGGTGAAGTTGAAGATTGCTCCATGGTGGACAGGATTATGTTGGGATATCACAATATCTCTTACTTAATTTAATGCATCTATATACTTGGTAAAGGGTGGAAGACTCGGCCTTATGTCTGGTGTTTTGTTCCACTCTTGCCGCCCTAGTTTCTGTCATACCGGTGTTATGTTCCCGGATTTTGCGTTCCTTATGCAGTTGGGTGATTTATGGGACCCCCTTGACAGTTCGCTTTGAATAAAACTCCTCCAGCCAGGCCCAACATTGGTTTTACCATTTGCCTCACCTAGCCCTTTTTCCCTTGGGTTTCCGGAGCCCGAGGGTCATCTTTATTTTACCCCCCCGGGCCAGCGCTCCTCCGAGTGTTGGTCCAACCTGAGCGATGTCCGGCGCCCCCTGGGCAACCAGGGTCTATGCCAACCTGACGTCTTGCTCATCTGGTGTGCCCTGAGAACGAGATATGTGCAGATCCTATCAGGATTTGTCGGCACATCGGGCGGCTTTGCTGGTCTTGTTTTACCATTGTCAAAATGTCTTGTAAACCGGGATTCCGAGTCTGATCGGGTCTTCCTAGGAGAAGGTATATCCTTCGTTGATCGCGAGAGCTTATCATGGGCTAAGTTGGGACACCCCTGTAGGGTATTATCTTTTGAAAGCCATGCCCGCGGTTATGTGGCAGATTGGAATTTGTTAATGTCCGGTTGTAGATAACTTGACACCAGATACGATTTAAAACGCATCAACCGCGTGTGTAGCCGTGATGGTCTCTTCTCGGCGGAGTCCGGGAAGTGAACACGGTTTTGGGTTATTTTTGATGTAACTAGGAGTTCAGGATCACTTCTTGATCATTGCTAGCTTCAGGACTGTTCCACTTGCTCTCTTCTCGCTCTTATTTGCGTTGGTTAGCCACCATATATGCTTAGTCGCTGTTGCAACCTCACCACTTTACCCCTTCCTTTCCCATTAAGATTTGCTAGTCTTGATACCCATGGTAATGGGATTGCTGAGTCCTCGTGGCTCACAGATTACTACAACAACAGTTGCAGGTACAGGTTTATGCGATGATGATGACGCGAGAGCGATGTTTGCTTGTTTTGGAGTTCTTCTTCTGCTTCTTCTTTGATCAGGGGATAGGTTCCAGGTCAGCAGCCTAGGCTAGCAGGGTGGATGTCGTTTGAGTTTCTGTTTGTGTTTCATCCGTAGTCGGATGGTGCTTTCATGTATGATGATGTTGTATTGGTGTGGCATTGTATGCCTTTTGCATGTATCCCCATCTATTATGTAATGTTGATGTAATGTTGATGGACCTTCGAGTTCCTTTAGGGTAGGGTCGCATCTTGGGCGTGACAAGTTGGTATCAGAGCCTCGACCGACCCTGGGAGCCCCCCTTGATTGTTGGCTGTTGTCGAGTCTAGAAGAAAACTGTTTTCGGAGTCTAGTTATATCGGAGAGTAGGAATTCTTTTTACTCCTCAGTCCCTTCATTGCTCTGGTGAGGAATCTTGACGTAGGTGTTTTGAATTACTCCTCTTCCCTTTCGAACTTTCTTTAGGATCACACAGCTGGTTTTTTGATCGTTGTTCCTTAGCTCTTTGCATCCGGTGCATTTCTCGTCAAGTTGACTCGAGCTTCTTCATCTTTGCCAAGTTTTATCCTCAGTTGTTTTCTTTTCCCACCCACCCACCCCTTTTCTTCTCGAATCCAGAGCTGTAATCGAGTATCCATCCTTCTCGTGCGAAGTCTTTGCTTTTATTCCTCAATGTTTTCAACCGGTGTCTTCTCTTCAAGTTATTCGTTGTTTCCCCTTCCAAGTGTCTTTGTTTTTCCCGCCCTCCCACCCTTTTTCTTCTCGGAGTTTGAGTCTGTTTCGAGCATCAATTTCATTTGTGTGGAGCCTCTTCAGCCTTCCCTCAATTATTTCAACCAGTGAATTCTCGTCTCGTTCGTCATTCTTCATCTTTTTTCCTTTCCGGTGGACGCAATTCAAGTTTTTTTCGGCTGGTCATATTCTTTTCCTTGGATCAAGTGTTTTACCTGCTAGTTCGCCTCTCGCCATTTAATTATTCCGGAGTTTGGAAGACATCTCAGGAGATTCGTCTGTGTTCCAATTAATTTGAGGTTATCACCCCATTCTAATATCTCAATTGTTCCGGTGCATCATCTATCTCTTCAACAATCCTTTCCAACGATGTTTTTTCTCTTCAGTGGGCCCTAACCCACAGGTCTTTTCCCAGGATCTTACCTGACTCTTCTAATTTCCCCGGAGTTATTCTCAATTCTTTTCAAGTGTGATGTAAGAATGGATCCCATCAGTCACATGCCTTCTCCAAGAACGCTTTCAAATTCTTTTCATCTATCCGGAGTATTTCAGGAGTTGTTTTTTTTTCCATTTCTTTTCACCGGAGGCCATCGTTCCAGAAGAATTCTTCGTCCTCAGATTTCAGCTACCGTTATCCAATTATCCCGGTGTTTCGTTCAAGTATTCTTTAATCAGCTCATGATCTCTTTGTTCTTTTGCATCTAAATCCCCTCGAGCATATTGGTTCTTCTAATTCTTCCCGGTGATTCATTCTCTTTCGTCATTCAATTTTCAAATTCTTACGGTGGTTCCTTCAGATTCCTTTTCCTTGATTATCATATTAATTCATTCGTTCTTCCAACCCTACCGGTGGTTCATAAAGACATTCTCAAGTTTGCGATATGTCACTTCTCAATCCTTTTCAAGAAGAATAAGTAGTATGCAAAATCCATTACTTGTCATCAATTTAATTTGATGAAGGATAAGCATAGAATAAATCTTATTCTTATTTCGTCCAAGTGATTAATCCCTTCCTTCGGAGTTTGTTCATGATGAATAATCTCTCGGTTCCAAGTGTTTTCATCTTTTCTTTTCCAGAGTTCAAATTTCCTTGGTCATCTCGTCAGAACCTCCATCTAAATCATCGCAAGTCTCATCTTATTCTTTCTTCCTTCATTCTATCTCATCATCCTTTTGTCACCGGAGTTCTTCACGGTGGTTCTTCATGATTTAATTCATTCTTCAAGAGTTCATCAAGATTCTTGTTGGTGCAGTTCAAGTAACTTTTCTTCTCGCGTCTCGAAGTGCAATTAATTCTCCATAGTCTTTTGAAGTGGAGTTTTGCATTTCTTCGTTCATCTCAGATATCCAATCATTTCCGTTTGTGGCCGGTTATCACCTGATGATCTTGAGATGTTACCTATAAGACCAGAACAAGCTTATTCTTTTCATTGTTGATTTTCTCAACAACTCCGTTTAAACCTTCCTTCTAAAGATGCTTTCAATTTCATTCATGGCACAAGTTGTCATTTTCTTCTCCGTTCTTTTCATTCAACTCTTTCAATTCTTTCCGGAGGTTTTGTGTCATGTCTTCATCAAGTATCATCCCATCCTCTCAAGCTCGTGTTCTATTCCTCTCCATGTTCAACCAGAGTGTTGCCTAAATCCTTCCAGTCTTATTCGTTTCTTATCTCGTTCTAACCGGAGTGGTTGCAGAGTCTATCTGATTCCGTGAGCTTTCGATTCTCGTCATTCTCGTCGTTCCTTTTTCCTATCCAGTGCTCTCGACTTTGTTCTTCCTCTCTCTTTTGTTCTTATTTCACCTCATCCCTTTTCCCTTCCGTCTCGGTCCTAAGATCTCGGGACGAGATATCTTGTTAGTGGAAGAGTGTTGTAACGCCCCGGATTCGATGCGCCAGGTGTCTGCCAGTTATTCGCCTTCATTGCCACGTCATTTTCTTGCGTGTTGCATTTTATCATATCATCATGTGCATCTCATTTTGCATACGTGTTCGTTTCTTGCATCCGAGCATTTTCCCCGTTGTCCGTTTTGCAATCCAGCACTCCTATGTCACCCGACGCCCCTTTTGCCTCTTTTCATGTGCGGGTGTTAAACTTTCTCGAAATGGCCCGAGGTTTGCCAAGCGGCCTTGGTATAGCACCGGTAGACCGCCTGTCAAGTTTTGTGCCATTTGGAGGTCGTTTGACACTCCAACGGTTAACCGGGTAACCGCAAAGGCCTCTTTTGTGTTGCAGCCCAACACCCCTCCAAAGTGGCCCAAAACCCATCCAAACCCCCTCCATGCCCGCTGCCATTCGATCATGATCGTGTGGGCGAAAACCGTGCATCATTTGGACTCTCCTAGATCCCAGAATCTATAAATAGGTTCCCTCCCCCGAAATTCGAGGACGAAATCCCCCGAAACCCTAGCCCCCTTCTTCCTCCGCGCGCAGGACGCGTCCGCCCAGTGCCGGACTTGTCCGCCGCCCGCCGCCATGTCGCTCCACCCATTCCCGTGTTGCCACGTCATCGCTGCCGCCGTCCACAACCAATCCCGCGCTGCCACGTCCCCGCCGCCAGCCTCTCTCTCTCCTCCCACCGCGCCGGCCCGCTCGGGCCCGCCTCCGGCCCCCATGGACCGTTCCGCCCGCCGTCGGGCCGCGCCTTGCGCCCGAGCCGCCCCGTGCCGGCCTCACCGTCGCCGTGCCCCGCCGTCTCCTGCTCCCCGCCGGCGCCACCCTCTGCCGCCCCCGACCGGCGCCGCCCCGGACGGATCCGCCCCGCCGCCGTCCGCCTCCCTCCGCACCGCCAGGGATTGGCGCCACCTCGCCTCCCGCCACGCTGCCTTGCTGGCCAGTGCAGCTCCGGTCGACGGCGCCGCTGACCGCGCCGCCCCGGCTTCCTCGCCCCGCCGCCGCTCCTCGCCGTCCCGTGCCGGATCCGGCGAGATCCGGCTGGAGGGCCGCGTCCCCGCCCTCCACGAGCCTCCCCGACATGTTCCTCCTCGTCTCCGGCGACGAGCTACGGCGAGCCTCAGAATCCGCGCCATCCAGATCTATCCCGCAGGTTGACCTCCAAATATCCCTAAGTCCCCGTAATTTTGCATATTCTGGTTCCCACTTTGACCTGCCATAACTTGCTGCATACTGCTCCATTTCGTGCGTGTAATATGTCAAATTGTTCGCTTCGACGAGTAATTCATTTCATTCCATTGCATCATGTTCATTTGAGTCCATCTTGATGCCTGAATCATTGTTGCAAGAGTGCTTAATGATGTTAATCTGCTGAAACTGTTATAACTTGGTGATTTATCATTTTTGTTGCATTTGATGTGTGCATCCTATGAGCTTGATGTCTACATGTGTTTTGTGATACATCATGCCATCTTTACAGTGGTGCCATTTATTTATTTTTGTGAGGCTTGTAGTGAGTGCATCGATCTCATGAAGTAGGGTACTTGCTGTTACTGTTTTGGTAAACTGTATCTGCTATATCATGATGCTATGTAAACCTGCTGCTACTAGTCATTCTATGCATAATCTGGAGATGTTCACTAAGGATGATTTGTTATACATGTCATGTTCTATCCATCAATGCCCCTGGTTGCATTTATAGCCTGCTGTATCTTGTTGTTATCTTGCCTTCAAAACTGCTAAATAATATTTCTGTAAGTCTGTTAACATTAAGTTCAGTTTTGCCATGTGTGTTGCTAGTGGTCCATGGACCCTATGAACTTGCTATTGCCATGATTAGCTTCATAAACATGTCTTATTGATGTTGGTTACCTTGCCATGCCGTTTATTGCAAGCTCACCAACATGCCTACTTATTGTTGTTCCTGCCATGTATGAATCTGTCATATCATATTCCATGTTTACATGGGTGCCATCATATATTCTGTGCCCTTTTGGCTCATGGTTAGTAAGGGACTTTTGTTATAGGAAATTAGTAGATTCATGCCATGCCTTTGTTTGCCATGTTAAGTTCCTGTAGCATGTTGTTTGATAGCTCTAAACATTGCAACCTGATGTTATTTCTGCCATGTCATTTTGAGCATGTTCTAGTGATTTCTGGAGATAGCTCAGTGTTCATGTTTTGTCATACTTTACCTGTAAATCATGTCCATGCCTTTTGTTTTCTTATTTTGGTACTGTAGCATGTTGTTTTGGTGCTTGCTATATGCCTAATTGCTGTTTTGGACAGCTTGTCCTTTAAACTTGTATAGAGTGTATGTGTTGAACCGTTGCTCCGTTTTGAGTGTTCTCTATATGAAACTTGCTTAGTTTTGCATGTAGTTTCATATTATCATGTTGCATCCATGTTTTGAGGTGTTTTCTTGATGTTTGTATGCATTTTGCATCAATGCCATGTTTAACTTGTTTTGCTCATATCTTCTAGGCCGTAGCTCCGAATCTAATGAACTTTATATGTAACTTGACTATAATCTCGTGTAGATCATCTTGGTGCATCTTAATGTGCTGTTTAAAAACTTGAACATAAGGTTTATTCAGTTCTGGACCAATTTCTAAATTTGCATATGAGGACTTACTGGAATTGTTATATGTTGTTCCCGGCCTCATTTAAACTTGCCTTGATGTGTTGTTCTTGTTTGCATCATCTCTTGCCATGAGTAGCTTCATGTAGTCTTGTCTTGCATCATACTTGGTTGTGCATGATGTCTTGTCTATGTGTGGTGTGTTTACCATGTTGTGTGCTTCTTCTCGATAGTTCCCGTTTCGTTGCGATCGTGAGGATTCGTTCGTCTATGCTTGGTTCATCTTTGTGGCTTCATCTTCTTCATGGACTCGTTCTTCTTCCTAGCGGGATTTCAGGCAAGATGACCGCTACCCTGGATCTCACTACTATCATTGCTATGCTAGTTGCTTCGTTCTATCGCTTTGCCGCGCTTCCTATCTTTTGCTCTTCAAGCCTCCCCATTTGCCATGTCAGCCTCTAACCTTTTCACCCTTCCTAGCAAACCATTGCTTGGCTATGTTACCGCTTTTGCTCAACCCCTCTTATTGTGTTGTTAGTTGCAGGTGAAGTTGAAGATTGCTCCATGGTGGACAGGATTATGTTGGGATATCACAATATCTCTTACTTAATTTAATGCATCTATATACTTGGTAAAGGGTGGAAGACTCGGCCTTATGCCTGGTGTTTTGTTCCACTCTTGCCGCACTAATTTCCGTCATACTGGTGTTATGTTCCCGGATTTTGCGTTCCTTACGCGGTTGGGTGATTTATGGGAACCCCTTGGGCCGCGGGCAGACCGAGCCCCTTTCGGTTCGGCGGGGGGCGGAGATCGCACGAAGAGCAGATCGAGGCGAAGCACACGAGCAGTTTACCCAGCTTCAGAGCTCTCCGGAGAGATAATACTCCTACTGCTGCTTGTCTGATTGTATTGAGATCTTGCTCGGGAGCGGGGAGCGCTACAGTACACACGAGACCGAGCGTGAGTGCTTTCTGGTTTCGAACCCCCTCTACGTTGCGCATGGGCCTCCTTTTATACGCTCAAGGGGTCACCGACAGGTGGCAACATAGGCAAGGGTAAAAATGGAAAAAGAGAGGTGGTTGGTACAACTACCTGCACAGTGCATCCTACCTAACCCTGACGGCAGGGGACAAAGGCATTAAATGCCCATCTGTGTCGCCTAAACAGTGCAGAAAAGGACCGTCAGGGACGCCACCGTTCGCCACGATGGTAATCTTGTCAGCGTCGCTTGCCACCTCGCACCGCTGGCTGCTCAGCCTCCTGCCACGCGCACCTGGGAAGGCCCCAGGGCGACACGTTGGTCGATGCGCTGGAGCATGGGTGCAGAGTGATAACCTGCCGCGGCAAGCGCCTTGCCGCGGCCGTTGTCTTGTCGCGTTCGGAAGCTTGTCGCTCACCGGGTCTTGCTGGGACGCGTGGCGCGTCGCGGCAAGTTCCTCGAAATGCCTTGCTTGGCCTTCCCGGGAAGCTCCTCTCGCCAGGGCCTTGTCTCCTTGGCTTGAATACTTTGTTCTTGTATGGCTCCAAGGGAACCACGGAGGACCTTGGCGGTCGCCCGGCAAGCCTTGCCGCGGGGTGCTGCAACTGCCCATGCACAAGTTCGGGATACTAGGGTACCCCTACTCTAGTACACCTACAGGAGCCCCCGGGCCTGGGCCACACACGGTGCCGAGCGCTGTTGGGCTAGGCCCAAAGCAGGGCACGGGCACGCGCGGCCCGGGCCACGCCGTATCTTACTCCATATCCACCGCGCCCTCCCCGAATGGCACGCGTTGAATGCGGCATCGTGGGAGAGATCGTGGGTGGTTTCTTTATTTGGAAGGGCGAAACGTCCACCCCCTCCCTCTTTATAAGAAGGGGAAACAGGGGCAGTTTGCCCACTTTGCCTGTTGTTACTCCATTCTCGAAAGTCTCCGCCGCTCCCACCTTCTTCTCAAAGCCGAAAGAGAGCAGCGCTCCGCACCCATCGCCACCGGCGCCACCAACACCGTCGATCTCCCCCGCCACCTCCGCCATGGCTCCGAAAGCCGACAAGGGGAAGGGCGTGAAGTCAGCTGAGGCGCAGCGGCTCGCGGTGCTGCGAAAGGAGCGAGCCATCTTCCCCCCTCAGCTTGACGCCAAGGAGCTGAGGGAGTACTACTACCTTTTCTGGTCGACGGAGACGCGAGCGCATCCGCGCACGAAGGTACTCCCGGCTACCGCTTCGAGACTGGCTCCGAACGGGTATCCCTTCTTTGCGTTGTTCTTCTACTGTGGGCTCTGCCCGCCCTACTCTGAATTTTTCTTTGACATCATGAACACCTACGGGTTCCGCCTCCTTGACTTCACCCCCAATGCTGTCCTGACCATGGCAGTTTTCGCACATCTGTGCGAAAACTTTGTCAGAGTCCATCCAAACGTAGCCCTCTTCCGCCACTTCTTTATGCCCCGAGTCGAGAGAGGAGAGCCCCTTGCCGGCGGAATCGCTTGGATCTCGAGAACTGGCAAGAAGGATGCTTATCTGGAAGGAGAGCTCCGCAGCAAATGGGAAGAATGGAGAGCAGAGTGGTGCTGGATTGTAGAGGAGAACCCGCAGCCATTTACCGCCCTGCGCCAAGCCCCAGTAGTGCGCGGCAACGATTGGAGCAACGTGGCCCCGGAAGACGATAGGCTGAAGATCGCCGTCACCCGCATCCTTCGCCTCAGGCTTGCCGGGCTTACTGTAGGCGCAGTTGGCGCAAATTTTCTTCGCCGGCGCATCGCCCCCTGCAGGAGAGGAGGATACCAGCCTGGGAGTTCCAGAACTCGGCGGATATCATGAGGCTGCGCCCAGGCCTCAACTTCAACTTCACTATCTTGGAGCTGGATGCGATGCTCCTGGAGCTGTTCAAGCGTGATCCTCAACATCCATTCATGTTGCCGAGGAGTGTCGTTGCGCTGTGCAACAATTCTTCGCTTGACCGCATCCGCGCAATGATGCCGTTGTGCGATTCGCATGGGATTGTCCCAACCTGGCAAGAGCCTGCCGACGACGTTGTGCGGGCGTTCTTCGACGGCCTGGAGGAAGTGCCAGTCCACACCGACGAGCAGAAGAGCCTCACCCGCGACACCACCGATGATGAGATGCAGTGCATCGCCACCAGGCTGGAAGAGGCGGCAGCAGCCGTTGCCGCAGGCATGTTTGGATTCACCGTGGAGAAGGCAGAGGCAGCAGAGGCGGCAAGCCTTGCCGAGCGAGAGGAGTTCGTCGGCGAGGAAGAGCTTGCCAGGCCTGAAGCTGAACCGAGCGAGCCCGGCGAGGGAGAGCCTGTCGGACCCGAACCTTCGGACAGCTTGCCGCAGGCGGAGCCCCCGGCCCCGCCAAGAAGGCATCTCCGCAAGGCCTTGGACGTAGCGGGGCGGCAGACGGGTCAACAGCCGCCGAGCCGCGCGACACGCTCTACCGCGGCAAGCACTGTTGCCGCGGGAGCGCCTCACGCCGCTGCGGCAACCGGAGCGGGGTCTTCCCGGTCCACCGCTACTGCTCCTGCCAAGCGGACAAGGGAGCCTACTCCTCCACCTTGTCGCACCGGAGGCGAGCCGGACTTCGACCTCTCCGCGCTCAGCTTCGACGAGGAAGAAGAAGAGTAAGATTCCTTGCTGTACTTGTAGTTCTTCAATTTTTGTTGTTTCGTCTTGTATCTGATTTGCTTTACTCTGAACTCATTCCTTTTCAGGACTCTGGCCCAGAGAGCGGCAAAGAGAGCCAAGGCCCCGGTGATTGTCATCGAGGACGACCCCACCACGACGGCAGAGGACATGTCCGAGACCACCTTGTCGGACCCGGCAACCATTCCTCAAAGCAGCCCCCAGCGCAGCCCTCCACGTAAGTACATAGTTTACTTCCTGCTTTCAGGCGTGCGTGGGTGCTCTTCCTTTGCTGATATCTGAGTGTTGGTTCGTGCAGGAGCAGAGCAACCTCACCAGGAGGGCCCGGAAGCTGCTCCCGAAGTGCTATCTGCTTCGACTACACCGCCAAGGGAGGCTTCCCCGGCAAGGGAGCGTTCTCCGGCAAGGGAGAATTCTCCGGCAAGGGACAGTTCTCCGGCAAGGGGCAGCACCAACGATCCTCCGGTGGTTGAGACCACGAATGCAGGTACAGGTAATCCTCTTGCTTGAAAACTTCCCTTGGATTTTTCTTCTTCTGTTTTTCTTTTTGAATATTCGCTTGACCTTTCTCCCTCTTCGGTTGTCAGATCCACCTGCCTCGGAGCCGATGGAAACCGAGGCCACCGGCGAGGAGAACGCGCGCGACAACAATGACGACGCCGTGGCCACCGAAGAAGAGGCCGGTGCTGATGATCCCGCCGGCGAAGAGGCTGCCAAGGCTGCCGCCGCAGAAGCGGGCGAGGGATCCGGTGATCGCACTGATGGCCCCGAGGCCGCAGGAGCGCCAGGCTCTACACCGACCGCCGATCCCTCCGCCGATGCTGCAGCGCCAGGCTCCGAAGAGCCCCAGCCCGTCGCCTATTTGAATGCCGGCGATGGAGTCTTCATCAAGCTCCCCTGGGCGTCGAGCTCCAGGGCGCCGGTCGAAGGAGAAACTTTTGACGAAGAGGTCCTCGCCTCCGCTAGGCTGGCGCTGATCGGCGCGCCAAGCAGCAGCAGCGATGAGCCTGAGGAGGAGCGGCTGCTGCGGAAGCTGCTGTCGCTCTACCGCGCCCGACAAGCCAAGCTGGCATCCCGAGAGGCACTTGTCGCGAAAGTGGGAGTGGATATCGAGAAGCGCGCGGACAAGCTCCGGGGTCTCAGGCAGGAAACTCTCCGATCCCTGGCGGAGGAGCGGGAACAAGTCGCCGAGGAGCAGAAAGCTTTTCTCCTCGCGAAGGCTGAGGTTGAAGAGCAACATCGGCTTGTTGCTGAAAATCTATTTGCGCAGGAAGGAGAGTTGGCGCAGCGCAAGGTCAACCTTGACAGCCACGAGGAGGAGGTTGCCGCGCGTGAGCAAGCAATTGGCGGGGCCCTCAAGGAAGCAAGGGATGCTGCCGAAGCTGCCGAGGCCGCCAAGAAGGAGCTGGAAACAAAGGTAGCGCAGCTGGAGGCTGATCTCCGGGCGAGCGGCGAGCAGCTTGCCGTTCTCAAGTGTGAGCGCGAGAAGGACGCCGCCGCTCATGGCGAGCTGCAAGGTCTTCTCGCTGAGAGAAGCAAGGAGCTCAGTGCCGCCAAGGATTCTAATGCAGATCTCGAGTTGAAGCTGGCCACTTTGACTCAGACGCTGGACGGCGCCAGGGAGCGGGAGGTGGCCTTGTCGGAGAAGATCAAGGCCGACGAGGCGCTGCTGGTGAATGCTGCTGCCGCCCACGACGCCTTCAGGGAGACTGTGGAGCACTGGACTGAGGGTCTTGTGGATCTTGCCGCCGCCATCGACGGGGAGCTGGCGCAGCTGGGGATGGAGGATCTCGGGTACTCCTCCGACGAGAACCTCCAACCCAGCGCCAAGCTCAGCTTGTTCTTCAAAGGCGTGGCGATGGCCCTTCAGCGACTCCGGGAGAAGATCCCAAAGCAGCTGGCCGACGAGTCGCGCAAGATCTGCGCAGGAGCTCTCCAGAAGGTGCTGATGAAGGTGGCCTTCCACAACCCAGGCCTCAACTTCACCAACGTCCTCAAGTCCTTGCCGCCGGATGCTGATCTGGAAGCGCTCAAGGCCCTTGTCGCACCCATTGTGGACAAGGTGAGCGGAATCAAGAGGGTTGAGGGCGATCGCGTAGATTAGGCCGCCCGTTTCCTCTTTATCCTTGTCGCTGCTAGTCATGTCATGAGAATAATCTGTTAGAGCTGCGACAAGCTATCTTGTAATATAACTCTATTTTGGGTAGATATTTGCTATGTTATTTCCTTTACTTGATTCCTTCCTTTGTATGTTTCTGCCCTACGCTTTTAGGGAACTTGCCGGCGCAGGCACCTTAGCCGCGAGCGCTGAGTGCGGGACGTCAACAGCTTGCTGGCGGTGCCGCTACCGACAAGAAACCTTGTCGCAGCTAGTCGCAGCTCACTTAAGTTGTTGAGCGGACTCGAAACAAAGTAAGGGCGCAACTAGCTACGAGTTGGTTCCTCCGCGCACAGGTTTTTCATACAAAGCACGGTCGTTCAAGGAAGATAACTTAAAAATTTAAAACTGATCGCTCAAACTCTGGAAACTTAGCTTTTCTGTCGCTTGCTTTCCGGTAAGGCGAAACTTCCTTGAACGATGCCTGGTCCACACCATTATCTTCTCCTTCCCCCCCGGCAAACTTATGGGCGAGGGAACCTTCCTTTCCTTGGAGAAAGAGAAAGAAGAGAAAATAAAGATATGGAGCCTTATGGCTCGTTATTGCTTACCGGGAGTAGGTGCTGCACAAAGTGTCAGATAACGCATGCAAAAACAAAGTAAGTAGCATGATATTGACAAGATATGCTGAGCACATGAGCTTTACTTATGCACGGGGTCTGCGCCCGGCTTTGTACAAAGGATTACATGCAACATCGGCAAGACTTGTACAAAAGGTGGTTGCCTGAACGGGTTCCGGCAACCGCGCCCTACGGGTAAAACTTACGAAGATGCTCGATGTTGCAGGACTTGCTCACCGGGACGCCATCTTCGGTCTCAAGGCGGATAGCGCCAGGCCTAGTGACTCGTTTCACCCGATAAGGGCCTTCCCACTTTGGCGTCAACTTGTTGGAATTCTTGGCGGACTGAACGTGCCGAAGAACAAGGTCACCTTCCTCGAAACTTCTGGCATTAACTTTGCGGCTATGGTAGTGGCGCAAAGCTTGCTGGTATCGAGCAGCTCGTACAACAGCCTGAAGATGATCCTCCTCAAGGAGCAGTGCATCATCTTGTCGCAGATACTCTTGCTCAAGCTCATCATAAGCGAGCACTCGAGGTGACCCGTATATGAGTTCCGTGGGGAGAACTGCCTCTGCTCCATAGACTAGAGCGAAAGGTGTCTGGCCAGTAGCTCGATTTGGCGTCGTCCTGATCGACCAAAGAACCACCGGCAGCTCCTCGATCCAGTTCCTTCCGCACTTGCGCAGCCTGTCGAAAGTTCTGGTCTTGAGCCCGTGCAGCACTTCAGCATTTGCCCTCTCCGCTTGACCGTTGCATCTCGGATGAGCAACAGAAGCGAAGCAGACCTTGGCGCTAAGATCTTGGACGTACTGCATGAAGGTGCGGCTCGTAAATTGCATGCCGTTGTCGGTGATGATCCTGTTAGGGATCCCGAAGCGGCAAACAATCGACCTGAAGAACTTGACTGCTGACTGTGCTGTCACCTTCCTCACTGCTTCCACTTCCGGCCACTTTGTGAACTTGTCGATTGCAACGTACAAGTACTCAAAGCCCCCGACAGCTCGGGGAAAGGGGCCGAGGATGTCGAGCCCCCAGACTGAAAATGGCCAGGATAAAGGGATCGTCTGGAGAGCTTGAGCTGGCTGGTGTATCTGCTTAGAGTGGAACTGGCACGCTTCACACTTGGTTACTTGTGCAGTCGCATCCTGGAGGGCTGTCGGCCAAAAGAAACCTTGCCGGAACGCTTTGCCGGCAAGTGCTCTTGCGCCAATGTGGTGACCACATATGCCTCCATGTATCTCTGCCAACAGCTTTTGTCCGTCTTCCCGGTGAATACACTTCAATTTCACGCCGTTGAGTCTTCTTTTGTACAGTGTGTTGTCAACAAACTGGTACATACTTGACTGCCGGACTACTCTTTCCGCTTCTTCTTGCTCTTCGGGAAGTTCTCCTGACTGAAGGAAATGGACAATCTGCTGTGCCCATGTTGGAGCTTGCGGCTCGACAACAAGGACTAAAGGCACATCTCCTGCTGCGGGAACATCCGCTTCTACGGCAAGAACCTGCGGCTCAGCCGGAGCTTGATGTTCCCCGGCAAGCTTGCCGGAGCAAAGATTGCCGGGAGCATCTGCTTCAATGGAACAAACCCTAAGGCTTGCCGGAGCAAACTGCTCCTCAGCATCCTTGGTGTTGATTTTGAGGACCTTCTTGGTGGCGGCTTCGGGGAGCTCTGCCGGAAAATAGTCATCAGAAATCAACTTCCTCTTTTTTCCCTGCCCAATTGATGGTGTTACGGATGGTTGAGTCAGCTTGAGCACAAAGATCCCTGGTTCCACCGGTAACTTAAGTGCAGCGCACTTCGACAGGCCATCGGCAATGTCATTTTGAGCTCTCGGAACATGTTCCATCTACAGGCCGTCAAAGTGCTCTTCTAGCTTTCTCACTTCATCAACATAAGCTTCCATCAACGGACTCTGATAATTCTTGTTCACTTGGCGGACGACAAGCTGTGAGTCACCCCTGACAATGAGCTTCTTGATCCCAAGGTCTGCTGCGATCCTGAGACCGGCAAGCAATCCTTCATACTCTGCAGTATTGTTCGTTGCTTGCTCCTTGGGAAAGTGCATCTGGACTACGTACTTGAGGTGCTCTCCGGTGGGTGCAACTAGCAGCACGCCCGCACCGGCGCCTTGCAGCGAGAAGGCACCGTCAAAGTACATCAGCCACTCTTTGCTTGCTTCCTTGACGGGGATGCTTGTTTCTGGAATTTCTTCATCTGGTGTTCGCGTCCATTCTGCTATGAACTCTGCTAATGCTCTGCTTTGGATAGTTGAAGTGCTTTCAAATTTGAGGCCAAAGCTTGACAGTTCCAGCGCCCACTCGACAATCCTGCCTATTGCTTCTGGATTCTGCAGTATTCTCTTCAGCGGAAAACGAGTGACGACTGTGATCTCATGTGCTTGGAAGTAATGGCGCAGCTTTCTTGAGGCCATGAGAAGGCCGAAAAGCAATTTCTGCACACCAGAGTACCTTGACCTAGCCCCCTGCAGAAGGGAACTGACAAAGTAAACTGGGCGCTGCACCATTCTCTTCTGCATCTTCTCATGCTCCTGCGCAGATCCATCCTTGTCGAGACCAGAGCTTGCCAGTGAAGTCCTCTGCTTGTCGCTGGATGCATCTGCCGAGGTTGCTGGCTCATCATCCGCCTCCCTCTCCGCCACTAACGCAACACTAACCACTTGATTGGTTGCCGCTATATATAGCAGCAACTTCTCTTGTGGCTTAGGTGCGACAAGTGTTGGAGTGGAGGACATGTATTTCTTCAAGTCCTGCAGCGCAGCCTCCGCCTCCGGAGTCCATTTCATTGGACCTGCCTTTTTCAATATTTTGAAAAATGGTAGGGCGCACTCAGCAGACCTAGAGATAAACCTGCTGAGAGCAGCTACGCAGCTGGCAAGTCTTCGTACATCCTTGACGCGCTTCGGTGCTTCAATCTTCTCAATGGCCTTGATCTTGTCGGGATTGGCTTCAATTCCCCGCTGAGACACGAAGAACCCGAGAAGCTTGCCGGAAGGGACTACAAACACACACTTCTCGGGGTTGAGCTTGAGGTTAATCTTGCGCAGATTTGCAAAGGTTTCGTCTAAATCTTGAATCAGAGTTGCCTTGTCCTTGATTTTGACCACTATGTCATCCATGTAGGCTTCCACATTTCTGTGCATCTGTGGCTCAAAAGCGTGATGGACTACTCTTGCAAATGTTGAACCAGCATTCTTTAAACCGAAGGGCATCCGTACGAAACAGTATGTGCCACATGGGGTGATGAATGCGGTCTTCTCCTCATCCTCTTCTGCCATGAAGATCTGATGGTATCCTGAGTACGCATCAAGAAATGAAAGCAAGTCACATCCGGCTGTGGAGTCAACAATCTGGTCGATGCGCGGCAAGGGAAATGGGTCTTTGGGACAAGCTTTATTAACATCGGTAAAGTCGATACAAAGCCTCCATTTCCCGTTTGCCTTACGCATGACTACAGGATTGGCCAACCACGTAGGATGGAGCACTCCTCTGACAAGGCCTGCTGCTTCCAATTTCTTGATCTCTTCTGCAATGAATTCTTGGCGCTCCACTGCCTGTTTCCTGACTTTCTGTTTGACGGGCCGCGCATGAGGACAAACGGCAAGATGGTGCTCGATTACTTTCCTGGGAACGCCGGGGATGTCAGACGGTTGCCATGCAAACATGTCGACGTTCGCCCGCAGGAAAGCAACGAGCGCGCTTTCCTATTTAGGGTCGAGAGTGGCACTGATGGTGAAGGTACCACCAGTGCCATCCTCCTTGGCGGACACCTTCTTTGTCTCTGGTGGAGCCACCATTGTCTTCTTACACTTGCCGGTGGAGCTCGATGGTGCGTCCTCGACGGTAGCGCAGCACTCCGAAGAGGTGCGCTTGCCGGAGTGGGCATCAGAACTCTTGCCGGACCTGGTCTTCTTCTTCGCCCCGGGAGCTTCAGCGGCAAGTGACCTGCGATCTGTTGCGGCTGCTGCTTCCCGGTAGATCTTGTCGGCGCAGATAAGGGCATCCTTCTTGTCGCCAGGGACAGAGATGACACTTATCGGGCCTGGCATCTTTAGCACGCTGTATGCATAGTGAGAGGCTGCCATGAACTTGGCAAGTGCTGGACGGCCGAGTATCCCATTGTAAGGTAATGGAAAATCAGCAACGTCAAAAGTGACCCTCTTAGTTCTGAAGTTAACCTCGCTGCCAAATGTTACCGGCAACGTGATCTTTCCCTTCGGCTTGCTCCTTCTCGGATTGATTCCTTGAAATGTGCCGGTCTCTTCGAGCTCGCCATCAGGGATCTGAAGCTTCTGGAGTACCACGGAGGAGATCAGGTTCAAGCCGGCCCCGCCGTCAACTAGCATCTTAGTGACCTTGAGGTTGCAGATAGTTGGTGAAACCAACATCGGCAAGCACCCGACCGCAGTTATGCGATCATGGTGGTCCTCAATATCAAAGATGATAGGTGTGCTGGACCATTTCAGAGGCTTGCGTGACTCGATGGGTGGTTCTGCTGCATTGACTTCCCACACCCACTGCTTGAGCTGGCGGTGTGAAGTATGCAGAGAAGCACCACCGTCAACGCACATGACCTCTGTGGCTTTCTGGAACTCCTGCTCATCGGTCTCGTCATCATCCATATCTTCATCGTCGTCGTCATCTTCATCCTTGTCGCGGCCGCGGGGAGGTCTGTCTCCTTGCCGCTGCTTGGCCTTGCCGCGGCGTCCTCCTCGGTCGGGACGTTTCTTGCCGGATCCTCCAGCACCTTCCTGGGCCTTCTCCTTGTCACGTCGCTCGTATTCAGCCTTTTGCTGTTCAACAAGCTGCTCGACCTTCTTGCAGCTCTGGAGATCATGGCCCTTGGTGCGGTGGATCTTGCAGTATTGCTTGTTGGTGCCGTCTTGCTTGTCGGCGACCGCCACAGCTGCGGCAACCTCCTTGCCGGAGCTACTAGCTTTGGCTTCCTTGCCGGACTGCTCAACGACTAGCACCTCTTTGCCTTTCTTCTTTCTGTTGTTCCGCCGCCGGTTTTTCCTTGCCGGGGCAGTTTCCTCACTATCAGATCCTCCTGCTTCTACATCCTCTCCGGGGAGTTTCCTCCCTTCCTCAGCACGTGCACACTTGTCGGCCAGGGCATATAGCTCACTGACGTCTCTGATCTTGCACATCACCATCTCCTCCCGCATCATGCGGTTTCGCACGTTCTGATGGAACACGCTGATTACCGCAGCAGGGTGGACATCTGGGATGTTGTGCTGTACACGACTGAATCTCTGAATGTACTTGCGCAGGGGCTCTCCTTCCTTCTGGGTGAGTAGATGAAGGTCGCTCTCTTGGCCATGAGGCTTGTGGCCGCCTGTAAAGGCGCCGACAAACTGATGGCATAGATCTGCCCAGGAGGATATGGAGTTGTCCGGCAAGTGTATGAGCCAGGATCTAACATTGGGCTTGAGCACCAGCGGGAAGTAGTTGGCAAGGATCTTGTCGTCTCGTCCCCCGGCAGCTTGCACCGCGATGGTGTAGATGCTGAGGAACTCCGACGGATGCGACTTGCCGTCGTACTTCTCTGGTACATCTGGCTTGAAATTCTTCGTGCTGGGCCACTGGACTTGCCGCAGCTCACGAGTGAACGCAGGGCAACCTACCACGTACGGCAAGTCGCCTGGTTCCCCTGGCGCATGCATGTCAACAGAGGGCCCAGCGCGCTTGTCGGATTGACGTCGCGCTTCTCTTCGGCGCTCGATGCGAGTACGAGCGTCTTCTTGCTGTCGTTCATGAAGAAGTTGGCGCTGATCGCGACGAGCTCGTGGATCTGATGATGTGGTGGAGTCGCTGTCGAGGTGGATCCGACGAGTCGGCGATCTTGGCCTTCGGGGTGGAGAGTGCATGGTGGTTGCACCCCCACCGGTTTCGTCGCCACCGGCTCGTGCCTGGCAGTCCTGCCGCGGCCGTGATGCACTTGGCTGCCGCGGAGTGTCGCCGTTGGCAAAGCCGATGAGACTCTGAATGGTGGCCCTCCATTGGTCGATCTTGTCTTCCGCTGGAGGGTAATCCAGGAGCAGTTGAGCTCGCGCCAAAGCTTCTGCTAGAGTGGTGGGCGGCAGTGGCGAACGGTGCGAGGAGCGGGATATGCTCGGACTCCTAACTATGTTAGAAGGAGCAGTATCCTGTCCAGGCGACCGTGCCTCGCTCGTGCCAGCATGTTGGCGTGCATGCTGGTCTTGAGCACCCCGAGATCCACCAGCTTGATCTTGGCCCAACAAACGTATGGTACTGCGAGTACCATGACGCTGTCGGTCCTACGCCACCTGAGATGGGCGCGGTACATGTACGAACGCCGAGGTCTGTGCAGCCTTGTCCTTGGACCTGGCAACATCGTGAGCTTCCTCGTCGGCGTCCGTTCTTCCGCCGGCGTCTACTCCACCACCCGTTTTCTCCAGTGGTGGTGGAAGTGACACGGACGGAGCAGCCGCCGCCGAAGTTTTCTTCTTCGGTGGCATGTCGATGAAGAAGATGAAGATCTAGCTCGTGTGAACGCCGGATCAAGTTCGCACAACCTCGACGCCCCTACCTGGCGCGCCAAAGATGTCGGGAAAACTGATCCACGAACACCTATGGGACCGGTGGACCGAGCCCCTTTCGGTTCGGCGGGGGGCGGAGATCGCACGAAGAGCAGATCGAGGCGAAGCACACGAGTAGTTTACCCAGCTTCGGAGCTCTCCGGAGAGATAATACTCCTCCTGCTGCTTGTCTGATTGTATTGAGCTCTTGCTCGGGAGCGGGGAGCGCTACAGTACACACGAGACCAAGCATGAGTGATTTCTGGCTTCGAACCCCCTCTACGTTGCGCATGGGCCTCCTTTTATACGCTCAAGGGGTCACCGACAGGTGGCAACGTAGGCAAGGGTAAAAATGGAAAAAGAGAGGTGGTTGGTACAGCTACCTGCATAGGGCATGCTACCTAACCCTGACGGCAGGGGACAAAGGCATTAAATGTCCGTCTGTGTCACCCAAACAAAGGCATTAAATGTCCGTCAGCGTCGCTTGCCACCTCGCACCGCTGGCTGCTCAGCCTCCTGCCACGCGCGCCTGGGAAGGCCCCAGGGCGACACGTTGGTGGATGCGCTGGAGCGTGGGTGCAGAGCAATAACCTGCCGCCGCAAGCGCCTTGCCGCGGCCATTGTCATGTCACGTCCGGAAGCTTGTCGCTCACCGGGGCTTGCCGGGACGAGTGGCGCGTCGCGGCAAGTTCCTCGAAATGCCTTGGTTGGCCTTCCCGGCAAGCTCCTCTCGCCGGGGCCTTGTCTCCTTGGCTTGAATACTTTGTTCTTGAATGGCTCCAAGGGAACCATGGAGGACCTTGGCGGTCGCCCGGCAAGCCTTGCCGTGGGGTGCTGCAACTGCCCGTGCACAAGTTCGGGATACTAGGGTACCCCTACTCTAGTACACCGACACCTTGACAGTTTGCTTTGAATAAAACTCCTCCAGCAAGGCCCAACCTTGGTTTTACCATTTGCCTCACCTAGCCCTTTTTCCCTTGGGTTTCTGGAGCCCGAGGGTCATCTTTATTTTACCCCCCGGGCCAGTGCTCCTCCGAGTGTTGGTCCAACCTGAGCGATGTCCGGCGCCCCCTAGGAAACCAGGGTCTATGCCAACCCGACATCTTGCTCATCTGGTGTGCCCTGAGAATGAGATATGTGCAGCTCCTATCGGGATTTGTCGGCACATCGGGCGGCTTTGCTGGTCTTGTTTTACCATTGTCGAAATGTCTTGTAAACCGGGATTCCGAGTCTGATCGGGTCTTCCTTGGAGAAGGTATATCCTTCGTTGATCGCGAGAGCTTATCATGGGCTAAGTTGGGACACCCCTGCAGGGTATTATCTTTCGAAAGCCGTGTCCGCGATTATGTGGCAGATGGGAATTTGTTAATGTCCGGTTGTAGATAACCTGACACCAGATACGATTTAAAATGCATCAACCGCGTGTGTAGCCGTGATAGTCTCTTCTCGGCGAAGTCCGGGAAGTGAACACGGTTTTGGGTTATATTTGACGTAAGTAGGAGTTCAGGATCAATTCTTGATCATTGCTAGCTTCACGACCGTTCCGCTTGCTCTCTTCTCGCTCTTATTTGCGTTGGTTAGCTACCATATATGCTTAGTCGCTGTTGCAACCTCACCACTTTACCCCTTCCTTTCCAATTAAGCTTTACTAGTCTTGATACCCATGGTAATGGGATTGCTGAGTCCTCGTGGCTCACAGATTACTACAACAACAGTTGCAGGTACAGGTTTATGCGATGATGATGATGCGAGAGCGATGTTTGCTTGTTTTGGAGTTCTTCTTCTGCTTCTTCTTCAATCAGGGGATAGGTTCCAGGTCGGCAGCCAGGGCTAGCAGGGTGGATGTCGTTTGAGTTTCTGTTTGTGTTTCATCCGTAGTCGGATGGTGCTCTCATGTATGATGATGTTGTATTGGTGTGGCATTGGATGCCTTTTGCATGTATCCCCTTCTATTATGTAATGTTGATGTAATGATATTCCACCTTGCAAAAGCATCTTCAAGATGCGCTTCTATCCTTGGTGGGACCTTCGAGTTCCTTTAGGATAGGGTCGCATTTTGGGCATGACAAGCTTCACCTACACCCTCATCCACGGCCACAGATCCGCTTCGCCCACACCGTAGTCCACCCTACCGGAGCCGCTCCACAAACACCCTACTCGACGGTTCTAGATCTCCTTACGGGACCCCGACATGCAACGTAGCGTCATCACCCTCGATGTTTCTAACCTGATTCCCACCGTCTCAAGAGATGCCAAGCACCCGCCACAGCCTAGGTACTTGTCAACTTTAAACCCGTCCAACATCACCTGCCCGATGCACTTCAAATATACTAACCGATCGCTGTTACCTGTTATGCAGCTGGCAAAAACTACAAGGACGATGTTTCTTCTGGATCTAACAGCTTGGCCAACCAAGATCCTGGACTGAGGCATTGCTACGATCTTGTAAGCGCGTCTCTCTCTCTTATATTGTTCTGTGCCTGCCAGCGTGCTTTGCTAGGATTTTCGACCAGTAATCCCTTTGTGCAGACAATGATTTCTACTACTGGCTGCTAAATTAGACATTTAGATGTCATACATGATACTACCTCGTACCTCCATTCCTAAATATAAGTCTTTTAGAGATTCCACTATAGGCTACATACGGAGCAAAATGAGTGAATCTACACTCGAAAATGCATCTATATTCATCTGTATGTGGTCCATACTGGAATCTCTACAAAGACATATATTTAGGAACAGGGGCAGTACATTACACAAAATCGTAGGTGGCATGTAGGAATTCCAGTGCACTACATTAGGCTCCCTTAGAGTGCCTGCTAGTCCAGCATAGAGTCATGGCTAGTCTATGGTACGCACACAATCGTTAATTGGTGGTTTAAATATGCGCAAGGGATATGCAATGTAGTATCATGTAGAGATGTCTGAAATTAGCCGTGTTAACTTGCAGATAGGGTTACACAATGAAAAAGTACAAGATGTATGTGGCAATTTCATGGAACATCGCAAAAAAGGAGAGGCAGCGGTGAGCCTATACAGTGTGCTATGGTATGTCACTCCTCCATTGCAATCATCGTGACATGTTATTTGTATGCCAGTTCTATTAGCCAAGTTTCTTAGGGACAATTATTACGAGTTATCCTAAGAAAATAAGCACCTGTGAATATAAGCTCCATGTAATACGCCAACCAGTTCTTTTCATTACGTTTTCAGCTTATCTTTGGTATGATCAGTGGAAAGTCTAAATTGCATTATGTATTTTTCATTTTTCTGCCCATATGGAAATTAATTTGACTTGCAAACATCACAAATTGAACCCAGTGCAGTAATTAATATGATAGGAAAACAGACCATCACTATTTGCTCAAAATGCAAATACAAAGATACCATCTACTTGGCACAATCTACTTTGGTTAATGTTTTCCATAGAGATCCCATTGCCTAATTTAAACGAAGAACGCATGACCCACATTTAAATGAAGAATAATTATTTATTGAAATTCGATGGTCCAAGTGGCTGGTTATTATCATATAGCAGCACCACCTGAAAGCATCATATAGCAGCAGCAGCAGCTCATAACAACTCATCATACAGCAGTAGCAGTCTGCAATTCATCATATACTAGCAGCAACTCATAGCAATTCATCATATAGCAGCAGCAGGAGCAGCTCATATCAATTCATCATATAGCTGCAGCAGGAGCAGCTCATAGCAATTCATCATATAACAGTAGCAGGAGCAGCTTGTAGCAACTCATCATATAGCAGTAGCAACAGCTCATAGCAATGCATCATATAGCAGCAGCCGCAGCTCATAGCAACTCATCATATAGCAGCAGTAGCTCATAGCAATTCATCATATAGCAGCAGCAGGAGCAGCTCATAGCAAAGCATCATATAGCAGCAGTAGAAGCAGCTCATAGCAATTCATCGTATAGTGGATCAGAATGAAAATTTGGCAAAAAATCAGAGGAGATCCTCACCTTGTTGGATGAGCTCATCCTTCAACAACACCTCAAGGCCATGGCCTGGGAGGAGGACAGGGGGAACAAGGTGCCTTCTGCCGCAGTGTGGCATCAGCCGTAGTTGTGCAGCGCCCGCCGGAGTAGTGCGTTGGACGAACCATAGTGGAGCAGCTGCTCGAGACCATGAGAATGAGGGGCGGCGCCAGAGGGAGGAGCAGCCAAGGAGATTTGCCCCTATCTGCCGGCCATGTAGCCTAGCTGGACATAGCATCGTCGAGGACCAGGCCAGATGGGACCAGTGGCGACGGCTCGCTGGAGGAACCCTAGTGCTGCAGGCAGAGGATCGAGGTAGAGGGAAAGGGGAGAGGAGATGCAAGCGGGCAGGGCAATGAATGCTTGCATGTTTGTTTTTACTTGAGGGTCAGGTGTGACACGGGCATCAGCAGTTGCATTTTGAGTAAAATATAGGCAGACAGCAGAGTCATTTCACTATTCCCCTTCCCTTCAATTTTTTGTGAGGTTCTACCCGAAACACCCCCTCCAAAGCAAAATTAGTTAAGCCCAAGCCCATAACTCAAAAATGACTTCTTTACATCTTTTATGGCTTATTTTGACAATATGCCCTGAAAAGGCGGAATCGAACTGGCCCTTAACCTGCAATTCAATTGTGCGTGCAATGATGAATCACTCCTGCCTGCTATCTGTACATTTAGGCATCATCATACATGGCATAACCTAATACATATGCATTCCATTGTTGAATCTGGAATATGCAATGTTTATGTTAGTTCATATGTTGCACATGATGTTTAAATGCCCCTTAAATCTGGTCAGTCAAGTGATGGTCTTTAAGCCTCCTTTGCTTCTTTTCTTGATATGTAAGATTTTCTCACACATCTGTTCAATTGCTTGTTTGCATCAGCCAGCCATACTAGGACTGTTTGCTTTGATTACTTGCTGTTCTTGACCTAACACTCTAACAGAGCTTGTCAATGATTTAAACACTAAGGGCTGCTGTAATGGGGCCTTGTCAAACTCATAGGTGACATAAAGGTTTGGCTGTACCCTACAGTACGCTCTCCAAGAGTACCTGGAGATCCAGTTCCAAGGTATGCCTAGTTTTTACATAGTGCAGACATAGTAAATGCTCATTTCATTGTGTGTAAGTGCAAGAGATGCGGCATGTTTCATTATGTGGTGTTGTTTTGTTATAATCTCATCCTTTTGTGTTCACAGACTGGAAAGTATGCATATTTATCTTCCAAGGAGACGAGTAACTAGTTTATGTCACCTTGCAGAGGGGGTGCAATGAAGATAAGATTGAGGATTTCCAAGTACAAGATGTTAGGAAGGAGCCTTGCAAGAGAAGTAGGAGCTGCACTGAGCCTCTTCAACCTGCTAAGGTAAGTCACTGTATGCAACTCAACAGTTCAATTTCTTGTTTGTTTCAGGCATAGTTAATTTTCTCTTTTCAATTGCTTTATTTGTCCTCACTTAATGAGATGCCCAAATAATTATGCCTGATGTTCGGTACTTGTATCACTATTAGTTGACATAATTAAAGGCATTACCATTTAATTACTCTGCCAAAGTGTGCCTGAAGCTTTGAAGTCTATTAACCAACTAATATTGCATGAGGCTCACAATCTAGTTTATACTACGATAATGATTGCATAGTTTTTCCTACTGTAGTATGTTTGTATGAAACCCTCTGCTGTTCATTATGCTCCCTAAGACTTTAGTTGAGGTACAGAATGGCCAACTGCTTGCTTACTTATACGCAACGTGCTGTATAAATTTGTAACTTCTCTGTGTTTTCAATTGGGCCCCAACATCATGCTCCTCTGGTGAGCTAAGAGGGATTTCTGTATGCAGGCTGCACAGACTATCTTTTTTATAATTTTTAAAATATCACCTGCTTATGCTTCATGATGTGTAACATTTTTTTGTGAAAGTGATGTGTAACATTATTATTAGTGCTGTTTTGCCATGTAGTACAAAATAGTGTCTTGTTCGATTCACTGTTGTAACTATATTTTTGCCCTAGTCATGTGTACTTACAGAAACATTTCAGGATGAAGTGACATCAACACAAAAATCTGCGAGCAGTGCGACATGGCCGTTACCGAATGATTATGGATTGGAATTGGAATGGGATGTTCTTGAGCATCAACTAGAGGTGGCAAGACAACGTGTACATGATTGTCAACGTATAATCAACAAGTTGAGACTGGACATGCAGGTATTAGATGCAGGAGTCAAAAAAATGAAACAAGACACTGAGGTAACCATGAAGGAATTGGAGATTTTGCAAACTGAAATTTGTGCTATCTGAATCCGGCCAATCCTATTTTCTGAAGAGATTATAGTTCAAATGGAGTTAAGTTGATGCGCGTCCATGATGTATGAGCTGTATTTGCCCAGCGTATGTAATTTGCTGTTTGTGTATGCTGTATTATCACCTGTGCCGAACCATAATGCCCAGTGGGTATAATCGGCTGTAATTTCTTTATTGTATAGTGTAGGATTATTCTACCTTTCTATGCCTTGATCTCTTTGTTGTATAGTGTATGCTTTCTAGAGGTGATGGTATTGAGTAGGATAATTCTTTGAATATGCTATATCGTTCAAACGGGGGCCAACTCGCCCGACCATGCGCCTTCTACGGGCCGCAGGATCCATGGGCCTTCTACATCTCGCAGGATCCATGGGCCTTCTACGTCTCGCAGGATCTATGGGCCTTCTACGTCTCACAGGATCCATGGGCCTTCTATGTCACATAGGATCCGTGGGCCGCCGACTCATTTATGGGTCTTGTACGGGCCTTTAATGGGTCGTAGACGGGCCTATAATGGAAATCGTACGTTTTATGGGCTGACCATAACGGACCGTTAATAGGCCGTATTTGGTGATGCTATGAAAATGGCCCAACATACTAACGGACCACAAACGGGCCGACTGTAACAACGGGCTGAATTTGGCCCACAAGCAGAAAATGACAGTAACGGGCCGTAAGTAACCGAATGCTGCAAATGAGCCCAAGAATAAATGGGCCCTCAGAAGACCGAAAGTTAACTTGGGCTGGAAATGGCCCAACGGAATAACCGCCCGTTAATGGGTATAAAGTGTTACACTATTCATTACGGGCCAGTTTCACCGCGGGCCATTAATGGGTGTAAAGTAATACACTGTTCATTACGGGCCAGTTTCAGCAGGGGCCGCTAATGGGCCAAGAGTTACAAAGGGCCTCATATGGGCCGAAAGACGTCATGGGCCATACATGGGCCAGAAGTGAAAATGGGCTGGAATCATATTGGATGGCCCAGATGACGCTACTGGGCCTAATTCGCATAGGGCGTAACGGGCCTTGGGTTAGCGGGCCGTAAATGGGCTATATGCTAACAGGCCGTTAACAGGCTTTCCATGGGCCGGCCCGCCAGCTTTTGACCAAGTCAAACGGGCTGGCCTTTTCTCAGGAATGGGCCACTGTTGGGCCGTGCCATGTGTCGACGTATCATAGGCGCCTTCTGTCCAGTGAGTGGATGACATCTGTCCCAATGATGAGCCGACACGTGTTTCCTCCAGCCAATGATGATTTTACACGTGGAAAATCCCCATTGGTCGGGGCTGTTAACGGGTTATCGGATCCAAAACCCGACCCGATAGCTTAACAGCGTTCCGTTACGGTGGATGCCATGTGTCGGTCACCCTTGATGAAAGAACTTCTGTGGCGCGCGATTTATCGTCATGGAAGTGGACACTTCCATGATGATAATTTTGGCAATGTCATGGAACACTTCTACGACAGCACATGTATGACTATCTTGATTCTGTCATAAAATCATCATGGATGTACATGCATGACAAAAAATGCGACCTACTGTGACAAACACGTATCATCACGGAAGTGTATTTTTTTTGTAGTGCATTTGGGTGAAATTACAAACCTACCCCTATCAAAACCTATAGAAATCCAGCAGATAGGCTTTGCGTGGCAGGGATAGGCAGTAGTAATTTCCATCTCGCAGATTTTGGTTTCGGACGGTTACTGCGACTTTCCCCGCTTCGTTCAAATTTTGCACAGTGCACGTTTACGCTCGTGCCAACTCAATTCGAATCCCATTTGTATTCTATTTTTTTCGGGCGGGATCCATTTTCAATTGGAATTACATTCTATATACATCATTTTTAATATATACTTTCAAAAGCACAACACCATTTATACATAAATATGGTTTACAAATGGCATGATCTCAGATTCATAAGGTTGTATCCATCAATTTGGATTTTCAAATATTTGAAACCACTTTATGTTGAAATCGAAAGTATGCATTCCTCGCTAATAGTCTCCAATTAATGTGTGTTTCATGAAGGTTTTTTTTACTTCTCAAACATGTATAATGTGTTTCACACATGCAACATATAGTGTAATCCCATTTAGACATTAATTGCATATAAACCATGCATTGTTTGTAATTGAAGAATCTATGGATCACCAATATTGATGAACTATATAACATTACACGTGTGCCCAAATTCAAATGAATAGGCATGTCTGATACACCAATTTGCGTTATGATATTATCGATGTCGTGATCTCCAGTTTAAATATTTGAATCCCCTTTAATCCAGATATTCTTCTCATATAGCTATCACTCATTCTTATATATGACTATCTCTCTGGACCTATACGCGTTCATCGTCTCTCAGGTATCTCTCGTGCTACCTATATGCCGACAATGATCTTTTATCTTCATAACACACTGACGGTACTCTCTCCCTCGACCTTCATCACCCTATCTCTCTCTAAGTATATCTCGCTCCCTGCTATGTGTCTCTAACTATGATTCTCCATGTGGAATCTCTTTCTCTCACACAAACACAAAACTTTGTCTCCCGGGGTCTCATTTCTCTCTACTATTCCCATGTGTGCCACTCGCACACCCCTCATACAGAGATGTCTTTCGCTCCTTAGATATGAGAACCTACGACTCTTCCTCTTAAATATCTCTTTCTCACACACAAACACAAACTCTGTCTCCCAAAGTCTCATATTTCTCCATTGTTCTCTTGTATGCCGCTCACACACACACTCTCTCCCTAGATATATCTTGTGTTCCCTCATATGTCTCTCTAGCTATCACTCTCGTTGTGAAATATCTTTCTCTCTCGCAGACACAAAACTCCGTCTCTCAGGATCTCATTCTCTCTAATATCTGTTTGTATGTGACTCACATGCACCCTCTCTCTATCTCTCTCACACCCACACACATAACTCAGCCTTCTGATCCACTCGACTCCTATCTCTAACACACACTAGTTAGCATCTTTATCTTTCTATTTATCTGTTTCTCCATCAACCTTTTTTCTCACCCTCACTCTTGATTCCTATCACGCACACTACATATGTTTCTCTCTACATGCAGTCAAGTGTCCTCTCACACACATATATAACTTCACCCTCTGAACCACCTGGCGGTCATCTCCAACACCCAAACTAGCGGATGTCCCTCTAGCTAGCATCTCCATCTCTGTATCTATCTGTAGTTTCTCCGTCAACATTTCTTTCTCGCACGGAGTCTTTCTTACTATCACCCACACTATATATGTCTCTCCATACATATGCATTTATAGGTTGATCTCTTTTGCACAATTGTTGTGCCTCACTCCCTCTGCTCGCCATAGATGCATGCTCTAGCCCACGCCACTATCTCTTAAAGACAAAAACACATGCTCAATTGTTGGGCCTTCTTCCCTGCATTCTCACATGCATGCATATTGTCATACCGATCCGTCTCTCCCATGTCATTGATCTTATGACTTATGTCTTCTTTCTTTTATCTCGACCATGCACGCGCGCACACACACACACACATCCCATGTATACATGTATACCTCTCACACATGCATGTTCAAGGTATCTATGTATCCATACGTAGTTAATTATCCTCAATCCTAACGCCACATCGAATCGTTCTTTTCTTTTGTGCACATAACTTCCGCCTGGATGGGTAAAACACACACTCACACTTAACAATCTCCTTCTAGCTACCCCTCGCCTCTCACTCTTCCCCTATATCCCCGAAACCAATAAGACCATCCCTTTGTTTAATTCCTGCCTACATGCACCATCGATATATAGTAGTCTTCCTCGGTGTCTCTCAAACAAACACGTTCTCTAGGTATCGACTCCTCTCACGCGCACACACCTTCTCTTCCATCTCTATAGGAATTTTCTCTCTCGCACCCCATCGTTGGTGGCCTCTGCCATACACATCACCTCTCTATGATGAAACCATGCACACTTACACACACGCATGCACGCACCCCCCCCACACACACACTAAGACTCCATCTCTCTCTCTCTCCCTCTCTCTCTCACACACCCACACACACCCACACACACACTAAGACTCCATATCACACACACATGCTCTAGGCGGAGCATTTGTTCCTACCACCCTTCATCCAACCTTACCCGTATGATAAAAAATCACCTTTATTTACTTGCATAACTTGGACAAATTCCAGTTTAATTTAGTAGTCAGCAAACTTATCATCTGTACCCTTATAAAAAAATGAGTTGGCGATGATGGTGTGCCTGCCATCTTGTAATACACACCATATGATCAATATCTGATGGATAGAAAGCAAACTATGATAATTTTACCAAAGATACCCGCACCTCTCTCCACATCATTATCTCCCACAACCTCATTGCTTAGCAATTAAAAAAGGAATAAGTCTCTAGAACAATCTAGCATGCATGGTGGCCGCTGCCGCTTGCCGGCGCCATCCATCCCCATGCCTCCGCCCATTCCGACCACCACTCACCACCATGCTCCACTCCTCCTCGCCTTATCTCTCATCTTTCATTTTTTCGATGACATTCTCGAGATACCAGTTTTCCGATAAAATTCTCGAGATATCATTAGTTTTTACACATGGGATTACTCCTGCATGGGTCAATCACAACAGGTGTTTTGTAAAAAAATGCATATTGATGTTCCGTGCAATGCACGAGAATCTTGCTTGTAATTATATAACGCAAATCACTAGCAGGAAGTGACATTTTTTTGACACAACCACGTTAACATGGCCACGTAAGTCACTAGCTAAAGTAAATACCATTATACTTATATCCTGATGCAAAAGGTTGAGTACATGTCCGAAGAGTAGAGTCACACGCACGCACTCTGTCTCTCAAAATCTCTCTCACACACACCAGTTACGTGACGCCCACTTAAGCAGACATGTATGTTACAATTTGTGCACCCGCGGGTACACGTGATGCTGTGCATTTATTTAAGCCGGAAGGCGAACCCAAACCGTAGCTGCATTCATTCCCCTCCCGCCGCCTCTTCTCTGGTTGCTGTTTCCCGGTAGCCATGGCCCGGCCGAAGGTAACAACATACGCCATACTCCCGCCGGAGCGGCGCTTTAATATGGAAATTTTAGTGGTCATGCATGCATCTTTTTGTGCTAGCACTCCTATATAAGGGTTGATCAGTTGCTTCCCGCGGACGTGCGCGGGCCGTGGAAGAGGAAGGAGAAGGGAAGCGGGCTGTGGAGTAACGTTTTTTACCACAATTTCTTAGGAAACTGAGTGCAATAATTGAGTAGTTTTGCAAACTACCAGTACTACACCTGAAACGGTTCAAAACCTATACTCCCTTGCCAACACGCGCTTCTCGCGTGAAATGGTCAGCGTCGCCCTGGAGCGTCAGTGCCACATTAATGACCGGCCAAAGCGGAGGTGACCTCTCACTGGCGCCGGCTTTGAAGTGGCGCAAAGGCCGAGAGAGCGCCGCTTCCCGGTGCACGCGACTGCTTCGCGTCGAGACTGGCCATAGGCCCTGTTTGGATCCATGGGTTAGAGTTAGTTTGAGCTAGTTGGGGCTCCAATAGCCCTAAAGTATCCAAGCATGAGGGTTTAAATTGGAGCAAGTTACACCGAACCCACCAAAAAAAACTATCCCACCCAAGAGGTGCTAACTGGAGATAGTTCTCATTGGGACCACTGAAAAATCACTTTTCTCCCTCCATCAAGTGTATTTATTGTCAATCTAACCCTGTAACCCAAACACCTCTTTGGCTACAGTTAGTTCAGGCTTAGTCATGAGTTAGTCTAACCTGTAGCTAAGTTAGAGTATCAAACAGGAGCAGTATAGGACATGCAAGTTGCCCAAAGCATACAGGCAAATTCGTACATGAAAGGATTTTTTTCTTTTTGAAAACGGAACGTGAAAGGAATTTTTTTAGAATGCTCTTGGCATGTCGCTAACATGTGATGAGTTAACCGACCTCAATAGACGGCAAAAACGCCAGCCCACCGCACTTTGATAGAGACGAGGAGGGAGAAGCGATACAGGCTGCTGGATTACTAGAGATAGGTGTCGCACGGAAGCCAAGAAATATGGTGATAACGTGGGTTAGCCATGTACTAGTATGATGTAACTACACTGGGCTGCCGTGTTTCGTACTCTTCCAGTCCGCTGTGGAGATGATTGGTTAATTTTATATCGCTGAATAATATTAAATATTATGGGTGCAGACGCTCCACCACGAGGTTCCTTGCTCCTTCTCGTTCGTCCGAAATCTATGTTCTTCCACTCTATTTTTTTTACGTGAGCTTTGTTCATCCTTTTGCCAACACGCGAGACATCTAGCATCAAAGTGCACATGTTATGCAGGGATCGTTCCATCTATATGAAGAACATGTGGGACTGGAACTACGAGACAGACATGTACCCAGGAGTGGACGTACGAACCTAAGTAATGTAGTGCAGTAAGTGAAGTAGAAAGGCACAAATGGTATGAACATGCATGGCATATAGGGTGTGTTTGGTTGCGTTCTCGTCTCAGCATAGTTGTTCCCTCTTCATGCATGCTCAACTCAACACCCCTCTTCATGCATGCTTCTAGTGTATTTGTGCTAAACTAGTGTGGACTCATGAACCCTCCATACACTCTACCAAACACCCAAAAGTGGGTCGAGAAGGGAACTCTTGGGCGACATTTGTCTCTTACTACGTACTACCACTAAATGTTGTACATGCAATGCACGGTGATGTTATGGAGTACGTGCCTAAGTACTCTACTACTACTATATTAGTTGGAGGCACATATTAACTTTTATATTTGTTTACTTGTATGCCCCGAGACCTTCCAACTAGACGCGTCTTTCTCTCCAGGTCGCACTTTGTATCATTCGTACCACTAAGTACTACTACATGTGGTCTCCGACGCAGAAGTGGAGACGCTCTACCATGCTGTTTGTTTTTTTACGCTGGGCTCTACCACGTTGTTCATGTCCCACTCCTTTTGCTGACATGTGGGACATCCAGCACATGCCGTGTTTGGCACCCTTCATTGTAAGAGTTAAAATGCTAGCATTCATCAGAAATAGAAAATAATTAATCAGTAGTGATACTATGTTTTTGCGAACCAATCAGTAGTGATACTATACCACGCGGTTTCATTGCTCCTCGATATCGGAAAGAATACTTCCGTTCACCAACATGTGGGACGTCGACCATCCTGGTCCACTTGCCATGCACGCAGAACTCCAAGGGAGAGTCACCCAGGTCGTCGCGCCGCACTAACAATGACTAATGAGCCGTCAAATCACAGGCCCACTTCCCACTTTGAAGTTGCTCGGACGATGGAACCATCATGACTTCGTTGAATTACGCTTCTTGAAGAAAACTACTGTACTAGCAGTACTGCTAGCTATAGTAGTTACTCCAACAGAGGCCTCCTTTCGTTCATAGGATAGTAATTTTATAGGAATATGAAAATCATAGGAAGTGAGATGACATGCATCTCAATTCCTATAGAGAAAGAGATACCATTTGATGCATAGGATAGGAATTTTTTCCATTTAGTCTAGGCTAATGTACTGGTAATTTTCTCTAAAAACTACAGTAGTAACTAGTAGTACTGGTACATGCTCGTAGTCAGACACAGACACACACACTAACTACTAGTACTACTACTTCTCACATGCTGGCCAGACACCGTTGTTCTCCTTCACGGCTTTGTCGGCGACACCCCGCCGTGCTTGGATCTCCACCGACCTCTCCGCAGCAGCGCGTGCGTCCTTTTCTTTCTTGCGGCGGCGGGCCTCTCTTTTCTTGAGTGCTTTCTAACTTTTCTGCTCCCTCTGTGCGGCTTTGGCCACCTCTTGCTCTACCGCCCATTCAGCCTTGGCATCTTCAAATTCCTTCGACATAGTTGTGAGGTCGCGAGCGGCGATGAACTCGGCACGGCGGGATGCCATCGCTTCCCTACCATTTTGTGTGCGGTCGTGGGCGGCGAGGAACTTGGCATGGCGGGATGCCATCGCTGCCTTACCAGTTAGTGTGTGGCGCGGTGGCATGAACGACGCTTGGTGAAAGCTCTGGGTGGAGTGGCCGGACAACCGTATAGTGCATTGATACGTCTCCAATGTATCTATAATTTTTTGATTGTTCCATGCTATTATATTACCTGTTTTGAATGATTATGGGCTTTATTATACACTTTTATATTACTTTTGGGACTAACCTATTAACTGGAGGCCCAGCCCATATTGCTGTTTTATTGCCTGTTTTAGTATTTCGAAGAAAATGGATATCAAACGGAGTCCAAACGGAATGAAACCTTCGGCAACGTGATTTTTTGGAAGATTATCATCCTGGAGACTTGGAGTTCACGTCAAAAGATCCTCGAGGAGGCCAGGAGATAGGGGGGCGCGCCCCCCTGTGTCGTGGACCCCTCGAGCACCCCCCGACCGACTTCTTTCGCCTATATAAGCCTACGTACCCTAAAACCATCGAATATCAAGACAGATCGGGAGTTCCGCTGCCGCAAGCCTTTGTAGCCACCAAAAACCTTTGGGGAGCATGTTCCGGCACCCTGCCGGAGGGGGGGGGATCCCATCACCGGTGACCATCTTCATCATCCCGGTGCTATCCATGACGAGTAGGGAGTAGTTCACCCTCGGGGCTGAGGGTATGTACTAGTAGCTATGTGTTTGATCTCTCTCTCTCTCTCTATCTCTATCTCTCGTGTTCTCTCTCATGTTCCCTCTATGGCACGATCTTGATGTATCCCGAGCTTTGCTATTGTAGTTGGATCTTATGATGTTTCTCCCCCTCTACTCTCTTGTGATGAATTGAGTTTCTCCTTTGATGTTATCTTATCGAATTGAGTCTTTTATGAGAACACTTGATGTATGTCTTGCCGTGCTTATCTGTGGTGACAATGGGATATCATGTGCCACTTGATGTATGTTTTGTTGACCAACTTGCGGGTTCCGCCCATGAACCTATGCATATGGGTTGGCACACGTTCTTGACTCTCTGGTAGAAACTTTGGGGCACTCTTTGAAGTACTTTGTGTTGGTTGGATGAATCTGAGATTGTGTGATGCATATCGTATAATCATGCCCACGGATACTTGAGGTGACAATGGAGTATCTAGGTGCATTAGGGTTTTGGTTGATTTGTGTCTTAAGGTGTTATTCTAGTACGAACTCTTTAATTGATCGATCCGAAAGAATAACTTTGAGGTGGTTTAGTACCCTACCATAATCTCTTTGTTTGTTCTCCGCTATTAGTGGCTTTGGAGTGACTCTTTGTTGCATGTTGATGGATTGTTATATGATCTATTTATGTTATTATTATTGAGAGAACTTGCACTAGTGAAAGTATGAACCCTAGGCCTTGTTTCCTATCATTGCAATACCATTTACGCTCACTTTTATCACTTGTTACCTTGCCGTTTTTATAATTTCAGATTACAAATACCTTTATCTACTATCCATATTGCACTTGTATCACCATCTCTTCGCCGAACTAGTGCACCTATACAATTTACCATTGTATTGGGTGTGTTGGGGACACAAGAGACTCTTTGTTATTTTGTTGCAGGGTTGTTTGAGAGAGACCATCTTCATCCTACGCCTCCTACGGATTGATAAGCCTTAGGGTCATCCACTTGAGGGAAATTTGCTACTGTCCTACAAACCTGTGCACTTGCAGGCCCGACAACGTCTACAAGAAGAAGTTTGTGTAGTAGACATCAAGCTCTTTTCTGGCGCCGTTGCCGGGGAGGTGAGTGCTTGAAGGTATATCTTTAGATCTTGCAATCGAATCTTTTTGTTTCTTGTTTTATCACTAGTTTAGTTTATAAAATAAAACTAAAAATATGGAGTTAAGTTTGTCTCGTACGCTTCGTCTTTTTAATATCTTTCGTGAGTATGATGGAAAGGAAAATTGTGCTCAAGTGCTAGAAGAAGGATGCATTAAAATGCTTGGTACTAAATCTTTGTATGATGAGCATGATTGCAATGTTGTTAGTATGAATTCTATCAATATCCATGATGCTAATGATATGCAAAGCCACAAGCTTGGGGAAGCTATGTTTGATGAAGATGATATTTTTTGTTCCCCAAGTTTTGATGAGCAAATTTATTATGATGATAGCATGCCTCCTATTTATGATGATTATATTGATGAAAGTGGGTTTGGAAGAGTGTGAACTTTAGGAAGTAGTGATCCCACTATTTTGGAGGATGTTGAATCTTATTGTGATGAACATGAAAGTGGATTTGGAAGAGTGTCAACTTTATTTAGTGATGATCCCACTATTTCGGAAAAGGTTCCAATTGATTATGAGAACAAAGTTGCTATCTATGATGATTATTGTGATGACTTGTATTCTATAAACAATAATGATAACCATGAAACTTGTCATCATGATTTTAGTTTTCAATTGGATTATACCTCACATGATAGTTATTTTGTTGAGTTTGCTCCCACTACTATTGATGAGAATAAATTTTCTTATGTGGAGAGTAGTGATAACCCACAAGTATAGGGGATCGCAACAGTTTTCGAGGGTAGAGTATTCAACCCAAATTTATTGATTTGACACAAGGGGAGCCAAAGAATATACTCAAGTATTAGCAGCTGAGTTGTCAATTCAACCACACCTGGAAACTTAGTATCTGCAGCAAAGTGTTTAGTAGCAAAGTAATATGATAGTGGTGGTAACAGTAACAAAAGTAAAGACAGTAAAAGTAATGTTTTTGGTATTTTGTAGTGATTGTAGCAGTAGCAACGGAAAAGTAAATAAGCGTAAACCAGTATATGGAAAACTCGTAGGCACCGGATCAACGATGGATAATTATGCCGGATGCGGTTCGTCATGTAACAGTCATAACATAGGGTGACATAGAACTAGCTCCAGTTCATCAATGTAATGTAGGCATGTATTCCGTAAATAGTCATACGTGCTTATGGAAAAGAACTTACATGACATCTTTTGTCCTACCCTCCCGTGGCAGCGGGGTCCCATTGGAAACTAAGGGATATTAAGGCCTCCTTTTAATAGAGAACCGGAACAAAGCATTAGCACATAGTGAATACATGAACTCCTCAAACTATGGTCATCACCGGGAGTGGTCCCGATTATTGTCAGTTCGGGGTTGTCGGATCATAACACATAGTAGGTGACTATAGACTTGCAAGATAGGATCAAGAACACACATATATTCATGAAAACATAATAGGTTCAGATCTGAAATCATGGCACTCGGGCCCTAGTGACAAGCATTAAGAATAGCAAAGTCATAGCAACATCAATCTCAGAACATAATGGATACTAGGGATCAAACCCTAACAAAACTAACTCGATTACATGATAAATCTCATCCAACCCATCACCGTCCAGCAAGCCTATGATGCAATTACTCACGCACGGCGGTGAGCATCATGAAATTGGTGATGGAGGATGGTTGATGATGACGACGGTGACGAATCCCCCTCTCTGGAGCCCCGAACGGACTCCAGATCCGCCCTCCCGAGAGAGATTAGGGCTTGGCGGCGGCTCTATATCGTAAAACGCGATGAAACTTTCTCTCTGATTTTTTTCTCCCCGAAAGCCAATATATGGAGTTGGAGTTGGCGTCGGAGGGCATCAAGGGGGCCCACGAGGTAGGGGGGCGCGCCCAGGGGGGAGGGGCGCACCCCCCACCCTCATGGACAGGGTGTGGTCCCCCTAGTCTTCATCTTTGGCGAGGATTTTTATTATTTATTCTAAGATATTCCATGGAGTTTCAGGTCATTCCGAGAACTTTTGTTTTCTGCACATAAAACAACACCATGGCAATTCTGCTGAAAACAGCATCAGTCCGGGTTAGTTCCATTCAAATCATACAAGTTAGAGTCCAAAAGAAGGGCAAAAGTGTTCGGAAAAGTAGATACGATGGAGACGTATCAACTCCCCCAAGCTTAAACCCTTGCTTGTCCTCAAGCAATTCAGTTGACAAACTGAAAGAGAAAAAGAAAAACTTTTACAAACTCTGTCTGCTCTTGTTGTTGTAAACATGAAAAGCCAGCATTCAAGTTTCAGCAATTATTATGAACTAACCATACTCACAATAACACGTAGGTCTCACAATTACTCATATGAATAATATAATCGGCTAGCAAGCCATAATAACAAAACTCGGATGAAAACACTTTCTGAAAACAATCATAACATGATATAACGAAATGGTATCTCGCTAGCCCTTTCTGAGACCACAAAACATAAATGCAGAGCACCTTTAAAGACCAAGGACTGACTAAACATTGTAATTCATGGTAAAAGAGATCCAGTCAAGTCATACCCAATATAAACCAATCATAATGAATGCAAACGACAGTGTGCTCTCTAGCGGGTGCTTTTAATAAGAAGGGTGATGACTCAACATAAAAGTAAATAGATAGGCCCTTCGCCGAGGGAAGCAGGGATTTGTAGAGGTGCCAGAGCTCGGTTTTGAAATAGAGATAAATTATATTTTGAGCGGCATACTTTCATTGTCAACATAACAACTAAAAGACGACGATATCTTCCATGCTAAACAGATTATAGGCGGTTCCCAAACAGAATGGTAAAGTTTATACTCCCCTTCCTCCACAAGCATCAATCCATGGCTTGCTCGAAACAACGAGTGCCTCCAACATTCAATGGGTCCCAAGGGGAGTTTTGTTTGCAGTTATTTTGATTTAGTTTGCACGAAGCATGGGACTGGGCATCCCGGATACCAGCCTTTTTCTCGTGAATGAGGAGCGGAGTCCACTCCTCTTGAGAATAACCCGCCTAACACGGAAGATAAGGGCAGCTCTAGTTGACATATGAGCTATTCGAGCATGCAAAATAGAATGTTCATTTGAAGGTTTAGAGTTTGGCACATACAAAATTACTTGGGACGGCAGGTAAATACCGCATATAGGTAGGTATAGTGGACTCATATGGAATAACTTTGGGGTTTAAGGAGTTTGGATGCACAAGCAGTATTCCCGCTTAGTACAGGTGAAGGCTAGCAAAAGACTAGGAAGCGACCAACTAAGAGAGCGACAACAGTCGTAAACATGCATTAAAATTAATTCACACCGAGTACAAGCATGAGTAGGATATAATCCACCATGAACATAAATATCATGAAGGCTATGTTGATTGGATTCAACTACATGCGTGAACATGTGCCAAGTCGAGTCACTCAATGCATTTAAAGGAGGATACCATCCCATCATACCACATCATAATCATTCTAATAGCATGTTGGCACGCAAGGTAAACCATTATAACTCATAGCTAATCAAGCATGACACAAGCAACTATCATCTCTAAATGTCACTGCAAATATGTTTACTTCATAATAGCTGAATCAGGAATGATGAATCATCATATTTACAAAAACAAGAGAGGTCGAGTTCATACCAGCTTTTCTCATCCCAATAAGTACATTATATATCATCATTATGGGCTTTCACTTGCACGACCGAACGGTGTGAATAATAATAAGAGTGCACGTGCATTGGACTAAGCTGGAATCTGCAAGCATTCAACTCAAAAGAGAAGACAGGTAATATGGGCTCTAAGTTAAATAAAAGATCATGCATATGAGAGCCACTAAGCATTTGCAATATAGTCTTCTCGACCCCCAAAGAAAGGAAAAGAAATAAAAACTATTTACACAGGAAAACTCCCAACAAGCAAAAGAAGAATGGGAAATATTTTTGGGTTTTCTTTTTAATTATTACTACTACAAGCATAGAGAGTAGACTAACTATTTTTTTTATTTTTCTTAAGGTTTATCAAACACACAAGAAGAAAGCAGGAAAAAGAAAATAAACTAGCATGGATATTACAATGAAAGAGTATGAGCACTGACATCTAGCAATGAGTGTGTGTGAACATGAATGTAATGTCAGTGGGAAATACGTACTCCCCCAAGCTTAGGCTTTTGGCCTAAGTTGGTCTATTGCGAGGGATGGCCTGGCGGATATCCGTAGGTGAAGCTGGGGTCGTAGTGTGAGGAAGAAGACTCTGACTGCCACTGGCTGGCAGCCTCCTCTGGATCCCAAGAATAAACAGATAGTCGTGGAGGCTCATATTGCGGCACCGGCTCCGGGGCTGGTGCAGGGTTCAGATAGGCTTGAACGGCCGACCACGGAACGATGTGAGGTTCTGCAGACAAGTCAAACAAAGAAGGAGCATGCAAAGTAATAGTCTCAGGGTGATGTTTATCAAATTACAATTTATATTTGGGCTCCCCATCGTGACTCTTAACAAGAAAGTCATGCGCTATCATACTCCTATAATCTAAATAAGCACGGGGCAATGATGTTTCTTCTTTCTCTTCATGCCTAATAGGTATTTCAAAATGTTCAGCTAGGCGTGAAGCATAAATGCCTCCAAAGATGGGGCCCTTAGTACGGTTCATAATCAACCGTCTAGCAACAATTCCACCCATACTAACAGAGTTATTGCGGTATAAACCATGGAGCAAAATAATAATATCAGGAATACTAAGGTTCCCACAGTTCCCACGACCAATCAAGCAATGACTAGCAAATAAGGCAAAGTAGCGTAAAATGGGGAAATGTATGCTAGTAATTCTTGCATCAGAAACCTTCCTGGTTTCTCCCACAGTGATGGTGTCAATAAAAGCTTCTAGTTCATTACGGTGTGGTTCATCTAAAGAACCCTCGAAAGGTATTTTGAAAACCTCGCAAAATGCAGCTAATGTCATCTCCCTAGCAACATCATATAAATGGAACTCTACTGTTGGAGGTGATTTCTTAGGGAAAAAGTAGAAGTTCTGCACAAAAGTATTTGTGAGTAAGAGATACTGATGACGTTGGTCGCGGAGGAAGTTGGTGAGGCCGGCGTTCTCAATTAATAGATAGAAATCCTCATAAATCCCGGCGCTCCTCAAGAAGTCATCAGAAGGCCATTCACACGGCCGGACCTCCGTGATACGAGGCAGATTAAATTTGGGCTTCTGTTCTTCTTCCTTTTGTTTCTCCTTAGAGCTTCGGCTTGACGAGCCCCTCAAAAGCCTCTTCATTATTTCTGAAACAATCTGAAATTTTTAGTAACTTCAAATAAAAGTGAACCAACTTCAATAAAACTGATAGCAACTACTCATACAAGTGCCTAGAGCATATATCAAGCATTAGAACTACTTGGAACCATATAAATTTGACATGCAAGCTCAAGAACATGGTCACATATGCAGCACAAATTTGCAATGAATAAAGCACTAGAACAAAAACTAATTGGACCAATGGAGGAGTCACATACCAAGGAACAATCTCCCCAAGCAGTTTTGCGAGAGGTGCTTTGAGCAAGGAGATCGAAAATCACAGCAACGGGGGCTGGAACTCGTGCTTGAGTTGGTTTTTCGTGTTTGTGTGAGACAAAGGAAGAAGATGGGTGCAGGGATAAGTGGAGGAGGGCCACCGTGGGCCCACGAGGCAGGGGGGCACGCCTAGAGGGGTAGGGCGTGCCCTCCAGCCTCGTGGCCAGGTGGCAGCTCCCCCCGCGGTAATTTTTGCACCAAAAATCCTCAAATATTCCCGAAAAAATCATATTAAATTGGCATGGCATTCTGAGGACTTTTATTTTCGGGATATTTTTACATTGCACGGATAAGTCAGGAGACAGACAAAAAAAATACTATTTTACTTTATTTCTACTAAAGAACAGAAAATATAAAGAGGGTACAGAAGGTTGTGCTTCTAGTTTCATCCATCTCATGCTCATCAAAATGAATCCACTAACAAGGTTGATCAAGTCTTGTTAACAAACTCATTCCGATTAACATGGAACCGGAGAAATTTCCAATAACACTATGTTACCTCAACGGGGATATGGACATCCCCAATAATAAGTATATCATATTTCTTCTTGACAGTAGGGAGAGGAAATTCAAAACCTCCAAATATAATCGATGGAATTTTTCCAATAGAGTTGATACTATAAACTTGAGGTTGTTTCCTCGGAAAGTGTACCATATGCTCATTACCATTAACAAGAAAAGTGACATTGCCTTTGTTGCAATCAATAACAGCCCCTGCAGTATTAAGGAAAGGTCTTCCAAGAATAATAGACATACTATCATCCTCGGGAATATCAAGAATAACAAAGTCCGTTAAAATAGTAACGTTTGCAACCACAACAGGCACATCCTCACAAATACCGACAGGTATAGCAGTTGATTTATCAGCCATTTGCAAAGATATTTCAGTAGGTGTCAACTTATTCAAGTCAAGTCTACGATATAAAGAGAGAGGCATAACACTAACACCGGCTCCAAGATCACATAAAGCAGTTTTAACATAATTTCTTTTAATGGAGCATGGTATAGTAGGTACTCCTGGATCTCCAAGTTTCTTTGGTATTCCACCCTTAAAAGTATAATTAGCAAGCATGGTGGAAATTTCAGCTTCAGGTATCTTTCTTTTTAGTAATGATATCCTTCATATACTTAGCATAAGGATTTGTTTTGAGCACATCAGTTAATCGCATACGCAAAAAGATAGGTCTAATCATTTCAGCAAAGCGCTCAAAATCCTCATCATCCTTTTTCTTGGATGGTTTCGGAGGAAAAGGCATGGGTTTCTGAACCCATGGTTCTCTTTCTTTACCATGTTTCCTAGCAACAAAGTCTCTTTTATCATAATGTTGATTCTTTGATTGTGGGTTATCAAGATCAACAACAGGTTCAACTTCTACTTCATTATCATTACTAGGTTGAGCATCAACATGAACATTATCAACATTATCACTAGGTTCATGTTCATCACCTGATTGTGTTTCAGCATCAGAAATAGAGATATCATTTGGATTATCAGGTGGTTCAGCAATAGGTTCACTAGAAGTTTGCACAGTCCTATCATTTTTCTTTTTCTTCCTCTTAGAAGAACTAGGTACATCAATATTGTTTCTCTGAGAATCTTGCTCGATTCTCTTAGGGTGGCCTTCAGGATACAAAGTATCCTAAGTCATTCTACCAGTTCTAGTAGCCACTCTAACAGCATAATCATTTTTCTTACTATTCATTTCATCAAGCGCTTTTTTCTGAGCTTTAAGTACTTGTTCTACTTGAGTGGTAACCATAGAAGCATGTTTGCTAACAAGTTTAAGTTCACCTCTAATATCAGCCATATAATCACTCAAGCGTTTAATCATAAAGGCATCTTGTTTTAATTGTCTACCAAAATAAGCATTAAATTCATCTTGCTTAAACATAAAGTTATCAAACTCATCCAAGCACTGACTAGCAATTTTAGTAGGAGGGACTTCAGCTTTATCATACCTATAGAGAGAATTTACCTTTACTACCTGTGTCGGGATATCGGGAGATTCTTCAGTAAATAAGTAATTGAGATCATACACTTCTTCAACGGGCGGTAAATTAAGACCATGTATTTCTTCAATAGGAGGTAAATTCTTAACATCTTCAGCTTTAATACCTTTTCCTTTCATGGATTTCTTTGCCTCTTGCATATCTTCGGGACTGAGAAATAGAAAACCTCTCTTCTTCGGAGTTGGTTTAGGAATAGGCTCAGTAATTGGCTCAGGAGTTGGCTCAGGAGGTGCCCAATTATTTTCATTTGCCAACATATTATTCAATAGAATTTCATCATCATCCGGTGTTCTTTCCCTGAAAAGAGAACCAACACAACTATCCAGGTAATCTTTGGAAGCATCAGTTAGTCCATTATAAAAGATATCAAATATTTTAGGTTTCTTAAGAGGATGATCAGACAAAGCATTAAGTAACTTGAGAAGCCTCCCCCAAGCTTGTGGGAGACTCTCTTCTTCAATTTGCACAAAATTGTATATTTCCCTCAAATCAGCTTGTTTCTTATGAGCAGGGAAATATTTAGCAGAGAAGTGATAAATCATATCCTGGGGACTTTGCACACAACCAGGATCAAGAGAATTAAACCATTTCATAGCATCATCCTTTAATGAGAACGGAAATATTTTGAGTAAATAGAAGTGGCGCGATCTCAGATTATTAGTAAACAGGGCAGCTATCTCATCTAGCTTACGAAGATGTGCCACAACAGTTTCAGATTCATAGCCATAAGAAGGATCAGATTCAACCAAAGTAATTATATCTGGATCAACAGAAATATCATAACAATCCTGATCAGGAACACAGATAGGTGAAGTAGCAAAAGCAGGGTCGGGTCTCATTCTGCCTCTAAAGGATTCCTTACTCCACTTAATTAGTAACCTCTTACGTTCAAGTTTATCATGGCAAGCAAGAACAGCTTCAAAAGATTGAGCATTAAAAAGATAACCCTCAGGAATAGAGGGAATAGGTTCATCATCACTCACATCATCGTGTTCAGGTTCACTAATTTCTCTTTCTCTAGACCTAGCAATTTGCTCATCAAGATATTCACCAAGTGGCACAGTAGTATCAATCATAGAAGTAGTTTCATCATAAGTATCATGCATAGTAGAAGTAGCATCATCAATAACATGCGACATATCGGAACGAATAGCAGAAGCGGGTTTAGGTGTCGCTAGCTTACTCATAACAGAAGGTGAATCAAGTGCAGAGCTAGATGGTAGTTCCTTACCTCCCCTCGTAGTTGAGGGATAAATTGTTGTCTTAGCGTCTTTCAAGTTCTTCATAGTGTCCAGCAGATATAAATCCCAAGTGACTCAAAGAATAGAGCTATGCTCCCCGTCAACGGCGCCAGAAAAAGGTCTTGATAACCCACAAGTATAGGGGATCACAACAGTTTTCGAGGGTAGAGTATTCAACCCAAATTTATTGATTCGACACAAGGGGAGCCAAAGAATATTCTCAAGTATTAGCAGCTGAGTTGTCAATTCAACCACACCTGGAAACTTAGTATCTGCAGCAAAGTGTTTAGTAGCAAAGTAATATGATAGTGGTGGTAACGGTAACAAAAGTAAAGACAGTAAAAGTAATGTTTTTGGTATTTTGTAGTGATTGTAGCAGTAGCAACGGAAAAGTAAATAAGCGTAAACCAGTATATCGAAAACTCGTAGGCACCGGATCAGCGATGGATAATTATGCTAGATGCGGTTCGTCATGTAACAGTCATAACATAGGGTGACACAGAACTAGCTCCAGTTCATCAGTGTAATGTAGGCATGTATTCTGTAAATAGTCATACGTGCTTATGGAAAAGAACTTACATGACATCTTTTGTCCTACCCTCCTGTGGCAGCGGGGTCCTATTGGAAACTAAGGGATATTAAGGCCTCCTTTTAATAGAGAACCAGAACAAAGCATTAGCACATAGTGAATACATGAACTCCTGAAACTATGGTCATCACCGGGAGTGGTCCCGATTATTGTCACTTCAGGGTTGCCGGATCATAACACATAGTAGGTGACTATAGACTTGCAAGATAGGATCAAGAACACACATATATTCATGAAAACATAATAGGTTCAGATCTGAAATCATGGCACTCGGGCCCTAGTGACAAGCATTAAGCATAGCAAAGTCATGGCAACATCAATCTCAGAACATAATGGATACTAGGGATCAAACCCTGACAAAACTAACTCGATTACATGATAAATCTCATCCAACCCATCACCGTCCAGCAAGCTTACATGCAATTACTCACGCACGGCGGTGAGCATCATGAAATTGGTGATGGAGGATGGTTGATGATGACGACGGTGATGAATCCCCCTCTCCGGAGCCCCGAACGGACTCCAGATCAGCCCTCCCGAGAGAGATTTGGGCTTGTCGGCGGCTCCGTATCGTAAAACGCGATGAAACTTTCTCTCTGGTTTCTTTCTCCCCGAAAGCCAATATATGGAGTTGGAGTTGGAGTCGGAGGGCATCCAGGGGGCCCACGAGGTAGGGGGGCGCGCCCTGGGGGAGGGGCGTTTCCCCACCCTCGTGGACAGGGTGTGGGCCCCCTGGTCTTCATCTTTGGCGAGGATTTTTTTTATTTATTCTAAGATATTCCGTGGAGTTTCAGGTCATTCCGAGAACTTTTGTTTTCTGCACATAAAACAACACCATGGCAATTCTGCTGAAAACAGCGTCAGTCCGGGTTAGTTCCATTCAAATCATACAAATTAGAGTCCAAAACAAGGGCAAAAGTGTTTGGAAAAGTAGATACGACGGAGACGTATCAAGTAGTAAATTTTCTATGCTTGTAGATCATGAAAAGAATACTTTAGGTGCTGGTTATATTGTTGAATTCATTCATGATGCTACTGAAAATTATTATGAGGGAGGAATATATGCTTGTAGGAATTGCAATAATGTCAAGTTTCCTTCCTATGTGTTGAAATTTTTGAAGCTATGCTTTTTTTACCTTCCTATGCTAGTTGATTATTGTTCCCATAAGTTGTTTGCTCACAAAATCCCTATGCATAGGAAGTGGGTTAGGCTTAAATGTGCTAGTCATATGCTTCATGATGCTCCCATTATGTTTCAATTCTTATCTTTTATTAGAGCATCATTGCCATCATCATGCCTAGCTAGAAAGGCATTAAAGAAAAGCGCTTGTTGGGAGACATCCCAATATTTATCCTTACTGTTTTTGTGTGTCCACATGATTATGCTACTGTAGTAATCATGTTTTATAGCTTTTGTTTCAATAAAGTTCCAAGTAGGACCTTTGGGAAGACTTGGGTGAAGTCTATATGATCTGGCTGTAAAAAACAGAAACTTTTGCGCTCACGAGAATAGCTGCCACTTTTTACTGGAGAGTAATTTTAGGTTGATTCTTTTTTCAGATGATTAATAGACAAATTTCTCAGGTCTATCAGTTTATTTCAGAATTTTTTGAGTTCCATAAGTATACGTTCGATACAGATTACTACAGACTGTTCTGTTTTTGACAGATTCTGTTTTCTATGTGTTGTTTGCTTATTTTAATAAATCTATGAGTAGTATCGGAGGGTATGAACCATATATAAGTTGTAATACAGTATATATTACACCAATATGAATTTAGAATGAGTTAATTACAGTACCTAAGTGGTGGTTTCATTTTCTTATACTAATAGAGCTTACGAGTTTTGTTTTGAGTTTTGTGCGGTTGAAGTTTTCAAGTTTTGGGTAAAGATTCGATGGACTATGGAATAAGGAGTGGCAAGAGCCTAAGATTGGGGATGACCAAGGCACCCCAAGGTAATATTCAAGGACAACCAAGAGCCTAAGCTTGGGGATGCCCCAGAAGGCATCCCCTCTTTCGTCTTCGTTCATCGGTAACTTTACTTGGAGCTATATTTTATTCGCCACATGATATGTGTTTTGCTTGGAGTGTCATTTTATCTTGTTAGTATTTTCTTTCTGTTATTTAGATTAATGTTTTTCATCTTTAGTTTCAATAAAAAAAGTCAAGGATAGCCTTTGCCATGCTTATTTTGCTAGTATACATGTTGCTGTTTGAAAACAGAAAGTTTACCGCTGTTGCAAAAATTCCCTAGAAAATTAAGAGAATGGTATAATGTTGAATCTTTTTGATATTGAGCTATGATAAATTTAATGCAGTGGGAATTTTCTCTCATAATTTTTGGACTTAGGGAAGTATTGATACTCTTGCATTCTTTACAGACTGTACTGTTTTGGCAGATTGTTGTTATGGTTGCATTGTTTGCATATGTTTGCTTGTTTAATGATTCTATTTGAGGATAGGAGTATTAACTATGAAGAGACATTTATTATTCAATGTTGAATAATAATTTTAGTGATTTGTTACAGTAGAAAATGATAAGGTTTTGCATTGGTTTATACTAACCTATCTCACGAGTTCTTGTTGAGTTTGTTGTGAATGAAGCTTTTGATAAAAAGAGAAATCATGATATGAGAGGAATTAAGGAGACACAAAAGCTCAAGCTTGGGGATGCCCAAGGCACCCCAAATAATATTTCAAGAAGTATCAAGCATCTAAGCTTGGGGATGCCCCGGTAGGCATCCCACCTTTATTCTTCAACAACTATCGGTTAGTATCGGTTGAGCCTAAGTTTTTGCTTCTTCACATGAGTTGTGCTATCCTTGCAATGTCATTTTATTTTGCTTTGCTTGCTGTTTGTATACAATACCAAGATCTGAAATTCTTTAATGAGAGAGAGTCTTCATATGGCTACATAATTATTTAGCTACTCATTGATTTTCACTTATATCTTGTTGGAGTAGTTTGTCGTTTGCTCTACTGCTTCACTTATATCTTTTAGAGCACGACGGTGGTTATATTTTGTAGAAATTAATGAACTCTCATGCTTCACTTACATTATTTTGAGAGTCTTAAACAGCATGGTTATTTGAATGAAAACTATCATAGGAAGTGAATTGGATGCTATGATCAATTTGATCCTTGATAATTGTTTTGAGATATGGAGGTAGTGATATTAAAGTCATGCTAGTTGGGTGATTATGAATTTAAAGAATACTTGTGTTGAAGTTAGCAAGTCCCGTAGCATGCACGTATGGTTAAAGTTGTGTAACAAATTTGAAACATGAAGTGTACCTGGCTTGTGCATCCTTATGAGTGGCGGTCGGGGACGAGCGATGGTCTTTGCTTACCAATCTATCCCCATAGGAGCATGCGCGTAGTGCTTGATTTTTGATGACTTCTAAATTTTTGCAATAAGTATATGAGTTCTTTTGACTAATGTTGAGTCCATGTATTATACACACTTTTACCTTTCCACCATTGCTAGCCTCTTCGGTACCATGCATTTCCCTTTCTCACCTTGAGAGTTGGTGCAAAATTCTCCGGTGCATCCAAACCTCATGATACGATACGCTCTATCACACATAAGCCTCATTATATCTTCCTCAAAACAGCCACCATACCTACCTATTTATGGCATTTCCATAGCCATGCCGAGATATATTGCCATGCAACTTTCAATCGTTCTGTTTATCATCATCATGACATACTTTACTTTTGTCATATTGCCATTGCATGATCATGTAGTTGACATTGTATTTGTGGCAAAGCCACCATGCATTATTTTTCATACATGTCACTCTTGATTCATTGCACCATCCTGATACACCGCCGGAGGCATTCATATAGAGTCATATCTTGTTCTAGTTTCGAGTTGTAATTCATATGTTGTAATCAATGAAAGTGTGATGATCATAATTATTAGAGCATTGCCCAAAAAAAGGGAAAAAAGAAAGGCCAAAAGAAAAAAAGGAAGGCCAAAGAAAAAAAAGAAAATAAATAAAAAGGGCAATTCTACTATCTCTTTTTCCACACTTGTGCTTCAAAGTAGCACCTTGTTCTTCATGTAGTGAGTCTCATATTTTGTGCTTCAAAGTAGCACCATGTTTTTCATATAGTGAGTCTCATAAGTTATCTTTTCATACTAGTGGGAATTTTTCATTATAGAACTTGGCTTGTATATTCCTACGATGGGCTTCCTTAAATGCCCTAGGTCTTCGTGAGCAAGCAAGTTGGATGCACACCCACTAGTTTTCTTTTGTTGAGGATTCATTTGTAGCTCTAGTGCATCCGTTGCATGGAAATCCCTACTCCTCATGTTGACATCAATTGATGGGAATCTCCATAGCCCGTTGATTATCCTCGTCAATGTGAGACTTTCTCCTTTTTTGTCTTCTCCACACAATCCCCATCATCATATTCTATTCCACCCATAGTGCTATATCCATGGCTCACGCTCATGTATTGCGTGAAGGTTGAAAAAGTTTGAGATTATTTAAGTATGAAACAATTGCTTCGCTTGACATCGGGGGTATAGAAGTTGGGAACATCTTTGTGTGACGAAAATGAAGCATAGCCTAACTATATGATTTTGTAGGGATGAACTTTCTTTTGCCATGTTATTTTGAGAAGACATGATTGCTTTGATTAGTATGCTTGAAGTATTAGTATTTCTTTTATCAATATGAACTTTTATTTTGAATCATTTGGATCTGAACATTCATGCAACAATAAAGAAAAATTACATTGAGAATCATGCTAGGTAGCATTCCACATCAAAAATTCTGTTTTTATCATTTACCGACTCGAGGACGAGCAGGAATTAAGCCTGGGGATGCTTGATAAGTCTCCGACGTATCTATAATTTTTGATTGTTCCATGCTATTATATTACCTGTTTTGAATGATTATGGGCTTTATTATACACTTTTATATTACTTTTGGGACTAACCTATTAACCGGAGGCCCAGCCCATATTGCTGTTTTTATTGCCTGTTTCAGTATTTCGAAGAAAAGGGATATCAAACGGAGTCCAAACGGAATGAAACCTTCGGCAACGTGATTTTTTGGAAGAGTATCATCCTGGAGACTCAGAGTTCACGTCAGAAGATCCTCGAGGAGGCCAGGAGATAGCCCCCCCTACTGGGCGCGCCCCTGTCTCGTGGACCCCTCGTGCACCCCCCGACCAACTTCTTTCGCCTATATAAGCCTACGTAGCCTAAAACCATCGAATATCAAGACACATCAGGAGTTCCGCCGCCGCAAGCCTCTGTAGCCACCAAAAACCTCTCGGGAGCCCATTCCGGCACCCTGTCGGAGGGGGGGATCCCATCACCGGTGGCCATCTTCATCATCCCGGCGCAATCCATGACAAGGAGGGAGTAGTTCACCCTCGGGGCTGAGGGTATGTACCAGTAGCTATGTGTTTGATCTCTCTCTCTCTCTCTCTCTCGTGTTCCCTCTATGGCACGATCTTGATGTATCCCGAGCTTTGCTATTGTAGTTGGATCTTATGATGTTTCTCCCCCTCTACTCTCTAGAGATGAATTGAGTTTCCCCTTTGAAGTTATCTTATCGGATTGAGTCTTTTATGAGAACACTTGATGTATGTCTGGCCGTGCTTATGTGTGGTGACAATGGGATATCATGTGCCACTTGATGTATGTTTTGGTGACCAACTTGCGGGTTCTGCCCATGAACCTATGCATAGGGGTTGGCAGACGTTCTTGACTCTCCGGTAGAAACTTTGGGGCACTCTTTGAAGTACTTTGTGTTGGTTGGATGAATCTGAGATTGTGTGACGCATATCATATAATCATGCCCACGGATACTTGAGGTGACAATGGAGTATCTAGGTGACATTAGGGTTTTGGTTGATTTGTGTCTTAAGGTGTTATTCTAGTACGAACTCTTTAATAGATCGATCCGAAAGAATAACTTTGAGGTGGTTTCGTACCCTACCATAATCTCTTCGTTTGTTCTCCGCTATTAGTGGCTTTGGAGTGACTCTTTGTTGCATGTTGAGGGATTGTTATATGATCTATCTATGTTATTATTGTTGAGAGAACTTGCACTAGTGAAAGTATGAACCCTAGGCCTTGTTTCCTATCATTGCAATACCGTTTACGCTCACTTTTATCACTTGTTACCTTGCTGTTTTTATAATTTCAGATTACAAATACCTTTATCTACTATCCATATTGCACTTGTATCACCATCTCTTCGCCGAACTAGTGCACCTATACAATTTACCATTGTATTGGGTGTGTTGGGGACACAAGAGACTCTTTGTTATTTGGTTGCAGGGTTGTTTGAGAGAGACCATCTTCATCCTACGCCTCCTACGGATTGATAAACCTTAGGTCATCCACTTGAGGGAAATTTGCTACTGTCCTACAAACCTGTGCACTTGCAGGCCCAACAACGTCTACAAGAAGAAGGTTGTGTAGTAGACATCATGCATTGGTTTGTCAAGAGCTCAAGGACAGAATACGAAGCAAATTTCGATTCCCCTTCAATCCTGGTCATTTATTACCGAGTAAAATGTATTGGCGGTCATCGAACTTGTCTTATACTAGCTCACTTTGATCATTGTATACGAGATATGGTGATTATACGGTCACTGGATCAGCGTATAGCTCCGTATTTGTCTGGTTGACCAGTCAAACAGTCCGCATGCACCTCATCAGCTCTTGTTCTTTATCTATCTATGCAGGCCTAACTGTCAATGGAGAAAGAAATACTGTAAAAACCAAAATTATGCATGGGGAATCAAACCACGGACTCGTCGCTGCAACGCACCCTGGTCAGCCAAATGAAAATGAAATACTTCGCGTCAGACACTCACGCTCACGCTGTCAAAGCATGCTAATGCATGCACGTCGCCCTCTAAATAAAAGTCCTGCTCATGGCACAACGCAAACGGCGAGCCCATCACCTGCGCGCCCCGGCGATGCCTGACATTACTGTTTAAACATTTGATGGAGGCTACGCGAACGCCGAGCATGTATTCACCTGGCTCAACACCAACGGTCATACTCGGATCGCCTTGCTAATGTATATCGTCCATCACAACGACAATCTATAAAACAGCCTAGCTAGAGAGGGTACTATGGTAGTATGGTACGGAGTATGTACTATCGTGAGCGACCGATCTTAGTGCCACTGCACACCGAAACCCCTTCCATCGCTAGCGCATGCTTCCCGCCTGAAACGGTCACCGTCTCTCCAGAATGTCAATGCCGCATTCACCGGACTTAACTGTAGGTGCAATTGGTGTGTCACTGACATGCGGGCCAGATGCCCGTTGGGCCCACATGTCAGTAACCCAGCGCATCTGCAGTTAAGTCACTGAAGCAGCGTCCGCATTCACGCCCGATGAACCTACTCCGGCGCCAGTTGTCCATCCGTATGCCGCGGCTCATTGCCATTCACCCTCTATATTAACTTGAGCCCCAGCTCCCAGCCATAGCCAAAGACCCACACTTATTCTCCTCTGATCCCTTCCTTCTGTCGGCACCACTCCAACCATGGCCTCCTAGCGCTCCGAAGCTCTCTTGGACATACTGTCGCAGGAGCAGACGAGGGACATCAGCAGCTCCGCTCTGGGCACGCTCCAAAGCTCTCTTCGACGACTGTCACAGGAGCAAACGAAGGA
>NC_041389.1:424830423-424846847 GCF_002162155.2 Triticum dicoccoides
GCCACGGCCACGAAGCCGGCGCGCGTGTGCGGGTGCAACCGACAGCGAGGAAGATTAGTACACGATAGGTCGCCATCGTTCTGGTCCCGGGAAGGCCACCGCTACTCCACTCAGTTGACTCCAAGCTTTGTGGGGTAAACATCGGCGGCTGATTAGCCGCTTGACGGCGACGTGGAGGCGGAAATCTTCAGAACCTTATGCTCCGGAGGAGGAGGTTATCGAGGCGGATGAGGAGGAGGTAAAGGCAATGGCCGACTTTCTCGGGTTCATGGCCAGACATGGTGGTCCTACGCCGACGATCGTTTAGATTAGGTTTATAGTAGGTTTTAGTACGGTTTGTGCGAAATATGTAATGAATTTCGTCCAGTTTGTAGGAAAAGTTTTCGAAATGTAGTGAATTTCATCCGGTTAATTTGAAATTTGCTTTGTTTGCACGAATTTCGTCCGGTTAGTTCATATAGATGCCGGTGTAAATTTGTGGGCCAACGCTGGAGATGCCCTAACTATCATGCTATAATCGCTAACAGTCCTCAATTTTTATCTTGCTTACATAAAAATGGAGCAAGTGGACGTCACTGTAGCACGTCATATCACTTGAACTAGCCCGCCTAATGAGCGGGAAAGCACCGCCCTCATCATTTATCGATCTATCGCGTGAAAATGTTACGCTTTGCAAGTTCTAAAGGAAAAGGCGGCACACTTACGACTCGTACGTGTCGCACCCCCGACAGTCCGGCTCGCACGCTGCTCACCACAGGGGACACGCGTTGTCTTGCAATTTCACTGACATGTGGGACTGTAATTGAATAAACCGGCGATAGCCGAAATCTAATCGCTCGGCGGGTGTCGGCTGAGAATAGAGAAATGGGGGAGGGAGAGGAGATCGCCCGCCCGCCGTGCACGGACTCCAAGAAATATATGGTGATAATGTGAGGTGGGCCATGCTGGAGTCCGGACCACTTCCGGAGCCCGCTCTGACCACCCTGGCCCCTCAAGACGCCAGCTTCCCGTCGCATGCATAGCAAGTAGTCCCTGCTTATGTGGAGGAGAGAGAGGCATTGACAAAGTCAAGGAGTAACAGTGGAGACAATAGCTTTCATAAAAAATAAACAATGAATACTCGTTGCTCGTCCTCTATAAAGGAAAGAATAATTTCATTCACCGACATGTGGGACGTCAACCATCCTAGTCCACCTGCCATGCACAAAATTATCCTGGTCTACCCCGGTCGTATCGCAGGCCCAACCTTTCCCACTGTAAGTTGTTCGGACGAAGGAACCATCATGACTTCATTGAATTCCGCTTCTTCAAGAAAACTTACTATACCCGCAATACTGCTACCACACGCGAAGACTGGACGGCACTGTACCACGTCAAATCACTGAAACCCACTAGGCCAAACTAGCCCGCCTAGGTCATCTATTTTGGAATGGAGGGAGTACGTCTCTACACTGCTATGATTTTGTGTTGCACGTTCTCTGTACTTTTGCTACAATTTTCCTACCCTATGAACCAAATGAGTCCTGAATGTATCTGTATCGACTATTGTCTGATCGATCGCTAAGCCTACAATTTTAGGAGCTAGGGATATTGGTCGGTCGCCGAGGGATAAGTATAAGCGTACCATGAGCTCATCAGCCCCAATGTTTCTCTTCGTGAGTGTTTTGCAAGTACTATAGCTCGCACAGTAGCTAGCCTACTAACACCAAGAATCATCAAACAAGCCCTGCTGATATGATAAACAGTTCAAACTTACATCTAAGCATGCCATATATTACATCAAAAGCTGGTGAGGATACATCTGTTTCCATAACTCGGAGAGGGTTCGCATGATTCATCGCATGATTCACTATCAAACAAAAGTAGCAAGATCTGCCCACACAAGACAGTGCACAAGCCCTAAGATGGTTTGATAAGACGCATCGTTCTGGTAACTAAACACAGGGCAATGCAAACTACCCTGAAGGATTCGCGCGACCAACTATTTCTTGTCATCGATCTCTCGGTCAATGACCACAACACGGACAGCGGCATGGGAATCGATTTCTGGGGTGATGTCCACAGGACCGACCGTGACATCGGAATCAATCTCTGGGGCGATGTCCACAGGATGGACAGTGACATCGGAATCGATCTCCGGGGCGATGCCAACAGGACAGGTCACGACATCGGAATCATCAAGGACGTCCACCGACACCTGCACAACCCTAACATATTAGCAAGAACATTGCAAATAATCAAAAACCACAACTATGGTAATAAGCCACTATTTTTTACCTTATGCAGCTCACCAGGGGATCTCATCCCTCTGGGGGCCATCTCCTCGTCCTCGATGGGGGCCATCACCTTGCCAGGGGAATACTGCTTCTCAACGGCGACTATCTCCTCAAACTCGGTCTTGAGCCTCACATAGGTGGTAATCAGAGTTCCTGGGGTAGGCACGGTGGAGCCCTTGCTGTTCCTCCAACTTTCTTTGAGGAGCTCGTCCACCAACGTCCTCAACTCTTTGTCCAGTGCTTGTTTCTTGGAGTTCTTCGTCTCCATGGGTTCACCCGCCAACATGGTCAACTCGTTGGTCGGTGCTCGCTTCCTGGAGATCACTGTCTCCAGTGGGTTGTCCATCGGCAACTCTTTGCCTACTGCTCCAGGATCCATCAATGAACTGACAAACAAAAAGCAATCGAAAGGAAACCACAATCGCAATGAAAATGGGAAAAGAATAGGATGTGAGAATCGGTCGGTGCTTCACAAAAAGAAGATTCTTGGAATGAAAATATAGCAGCATAACTGATTCGCCCACCTTTCCTTTGTAGGTACAGAAGAAAAATGGCAGAAGTGAGTAGCCTAGAGTGAGGTTTTCTTCAAGAAAGGGAAGAAAGAGCTTGAACGAGAATTCCAGTGAAATGATGGTTGGTTCGTCCAGTCCAACTTGGAGGCCACCTTACCACTGCTGGTAAAGGTGTGGGTTTTGTGATATGACGGGTCATGACGGCCACACCGAGGTGACAGGTGAGTCTCGACTGTAGCACCTCGCTGTGATTTGGTGGATGGCACACGGGCCCGGATGCTTTGAAATGTCCCGCATGTAGATAGAGCGGCTAGTCATATAGGAGTGCTCAATATTGTGCACCGTGACCAAGGCAGAGAGGAAAACGAGAGAACTACGTTTAATGCATGAGTTTAATTAGGGTAGTTTTGTAAAGTAGTACGAGATACTACCTCCGTCTAGATGAATAACTCATTCACGTAGTTCTAAGTCATCGATTTGAGGAATTAAATATGCGTTATATGTCATGAAAAGTATATCACTAGATTTCTAAACGGATGTAGTTTCTAAATATATATTTTTGTCACATATAATAAATATATAGATAGTTAAATCGTCAACCTAGAACTATGTGAATGACTTATTCACCTAGATGGAGGTAGTACATTCCTCCAATCGCAGAATGCCTTGGTTCATGAGATTTGAGATTTGAGCCCTATAAACCGGAAGGGAGGGAGTACTGCACGGCTGCACGCGGTGTAGTCTAGTCACTTGTTGAAATCTCTAGAAAGGCAAATACCCCTTTCTGGTTTACAGGGCTATACTACTCCCTCCGTCTAGGTGTGTAAGTCATCTTACGAAAACCAAATAGTCCCAAAACACTTAGGCGCGGTGCGTTAACTTCTACCTTGTTTCTTGTTTCTTGACATATCAACCAATAAGAGATGAGAGGTGTGCATGCTTTTAATAACTTGCAATGGCTAGTTCATTGCAAGCAATGCTATTAATTAGCAAATAAACATTGATGACCCCAGGAGGAAACGGTTCTAAGAACGTGGACCTATGCAGAATGAGTATCAACCAATGGATGATGGAGTTTAATTGTTAAACAGTAGCAATTTTGTCTCATGCAAGAGCGCCTGGCTACTATATGCGTGCTCCAAGGCACCACACCACGCGAGCGTTCGCAACTGCCACGTTCGGGTTGCGTTTGGCTCTTCGCCTCTTCGAGAAGACGAACAATGATGTTACTCCTACTTCTACAGTATCGAATCCACTGCTGCATGTCCGTCCACCTCGTGCGGGAGGGATAGCGTGTAGCGAAAGCTTCTACTTACTGCTCCTGTCTTTGCGTCTATGACTGGTGGGCCCAACAGGTGGTTGGCCCTCCTGTCATGCAGCCAAAGGCAGGTGCAGTTAAGGCACCGGACCTCAGTCCGCGAGGGAGAGAGCGTTGTAGTAATCAAATTTCTCGGTCTTATACAAGTTGACGCGACACATCAAAGCATTGCACTCGATATAAGGCTGGTCATAGTGGGGAGTAACTTAGACTAGTAACATGCATATGTTACTAGTCTATGTTACTTATCTCTATAGTGCATAGTATCATAGATTAGTATCATAGGTGGTCTCATTTATTGACATGCATGACACATAGTAGCATCACATTTATTTTGTTACGGTATCTATCTATGTTACTATAACCATCTCTCTCTTCTTTAATTGCCTGCCACATAAGCATGTTTGCGAGTCCCAAGTGCATGATACTACTTATGTTACCCCCACTATGGCCAGCCTAAGTCTTTTTACACATTTCAAATTGACTACTTCGTATGTAGACATATTCTGCTTCATATGTAGTCACTTGTTGCAATCTCTAAAAAGACTTATATTTGGAAACGGAGGGAGTACAACGCATGCATGCATGCCGTGACTTTCCTTTTGATACTTGCATGTGTTGATTTGATGCACCTTGCCAAATTTTGACTATAAATTTAACTAACCAAATTTTCATGCATGTCACAAAAAATTACGGGGCTGTTTGGATTGTGACTATGTTTGTCTTATGTTGCTACATTATTTTTCCCACACTTGCCACACTTGCCTAACCTAAGTTGCTCAAATTGTTAGACACACTTTGGCTTGCCTAAGGGAATCTTGCCACAATTTTTGTGTCTATGACACATTATTTTTGTGTCTATGACACGTGGAGTAGAAAATATAAATAATAATGCATGTTGGGGAAACCCACGTTTCCGCTAATTTTAGCCGTGGGCTTGTTCACAATTTTTACGAGGGGGTGGTTGTTCATTTAATGGAGGGACTTGTAGTACCAGACTTGAACGATACAAAGTGCGACCTGGCACACCGTAACACCACTTGGAACAAGCGGGTAGCTATCTCAAAAAACAATCAACAACTAAAAAAACCGCGACCTGGCATGTAGTAGTACGCAATTTTAAACGATTGTTTTGATGGAGTGAAAAAGGAAAACTACCCCACTACGTATATATAGGCCGGAGCCTCCGCGCTTGCTTGCTAGGGTTGCTCTATTCACACACTCTCATCCTCTCTAGATCTAAAAAAGATAGGGGTAGTAGCACTGTCTTTCTCCCTTCAAAAAACACTGGCTTTCCATTCTCACCGCTGGTTACAGATCCGGACGTATCCCCCTCCGCCGGTGAAGGGGAGGAGGGGCAGCGTTTAGGCCGTCATCGACAGCGAGGGAGGAGACCCACTGCCGGCCGCACCGTTATCTCTGGCCGAGCACCGGCACGGGAGGTCCTCTGATCCCTTCGTCGTTTCCTGTGGGCGGATCCGGCCTCCCGCCGCCCAGCTATCCACATCCCGACGACCTTCAGGTATATCTTCGTTCGAAACCTCCTTATCTCTACCTCCCCAGCTTGCTACGTCACTGCATGTGCATCATTTTCTACCTCTGAGCCCCTCTCGATCGGATGGTCCAACGTCACCTAGTATTTTTTTCTTCTATTGTTAGAGGTAAAGCTACTTCATGGAGTTGAATTTGTACTCCCTCCGTCCTAAAATACTTTTCATTGAAATGGATGTATCTAGATGTATTTTAGTTCTAGACACGTCCATTTTGATGAAAAGTAATTCCGGACGGAGGGAGTACTTGGTTCAAACAACAAATAAAGTGGGGGTGGGGGAATTTAGTATGTACATCGGACTTGGTACAAACAGGAAGGAAAGGGGGTGAAAGTAGTACAGACTGGTCATCCAGCCGGTATCTTGGTCGAAAAGGGAAATATAGGGGTAATGCTGTACACAGTGGTATGACCAGGACTAGATTTTCTATCCACACATAGGAGTAGGTGGCTAGAGTGAACAAAAATGGGACCAACCCAGATATGTTTCTTGGATGTTTGTTTCTCGGGGGAACAAACTATGAATCACCACTTTATGCCCCTGTTTACGTATATGGTGCTGGACTGCTGGTGCATCCACTGTCCCATGCCCTTATACCAAATATTTAGCTGTTCTTAATCTAATGTCCCTGGTAAAAATGAAGCCATGCCACTGTTATAAGCCACGACAAGTTTAGACAAATGTTTTTGCATGTAATTGTTTGAGACTCTGACTGTTTCCTCTGTACCTTTTTGTGCAAACAGGGATATCCAATTCACCTGGTTGCTGTTGTGACCTTTTGGTGCACTACACAAAACTCTTCTTAAAAGAAATGACTTTTGTGCTGTTTAACTGGAATGTCAGAATGGAACAGTTGGTTCATTTCGGAGGAACTACACAAAGGGAGATATGTGTTCCAATCCTCATCATCCATATTGGGGCGCCATAACCTTCCTTTAGGTAAGAATGATATTTAATGCATGTGTTCATCTCTATTTTCTGACTGCCATGAGAAAATAATGCTATTTTTACTAGTACACTTGTACTCTCTCACTGACAAAACCAATTCTGAACTAGAAGGCCAATCATGTACTTGGTTTCAACAACTGGTGAGGAGAAAGAGAAACAGAGCATGAAGAGGAAGAAGAAGAAGAAGGAGGAGGAGGAAATGAAGAAGATCACATGATGGTACCGTCCTATGTTATCCTGACATCTTGCTAGTGGTGTTGTATTGCTGTGTTGCTACTAGTCTTAATTTACTTGGAAGACTAGCAAGATGCTCGTTCGTTGCACGTAACATCGAGATGCACTTAACAACAAGATCACCAAATCTGTTTTTGTAAGAGTATAAGAGTAATAGATAATAGAGTAGAGAGAGATAGAGAAATGCAGCATAGTAGTACTTGGCTTAACGACACATCATACTAATTAACCGGATTCTCGATGCATGTGTGACCCAGCTCTACACGATCAACAGTGCCAAGTTGATCTTGCTGAAGCCGAGGCCTCAGTCGAGGCCATTCAAGGGCTCCAGCAATGTCTCCCTTACATGTGAGACGATCCTCCAGGGAGCCCTTCCACTTCTGTCGTCTCTCCTGCAAGGTCACTTAATTAATCAGGAGTACTTAAGTAGCACTAATTTATTGCTGCCTAATTTTCCCGTCAGAGTTAAACAAATCTTTAGTAGCACCCTATGCTGAATCATGTATGTGTATATATGTATCTGGAGGTGAATCATGTGGTGGAGCAAGGAGGGAATCTTGGTAGTGTCATGACATAATAATGCTATTGTCTTTCTATCCTTTCTCACTAAGCTAATGAAGGTTTCACCTTTTTCCTACTTGTGCAAATAGGGATCATGTTGTGCCAATCGTACATTTTAGTGGAACTGCACTAGAGAATACAATGAACTGTATCCCAGCCACTGCTTTAACTCTGCTAGAAGTTCTTGATAATCTTTCGATATAATCTCACCACTGGTAAACAACAGTTATTTCAACCATACATTTGAAGTGCACAAAAATATATACCATTCAGTGATTCCAGTGAGTGCTTTATCATCTCTTCTGGAATTACTTGAATAAGCATAGTTTGCTCAGGTTGGCACCAGCCTAAGGCCTTTAGCCATATTAGTTTGTTGTACCTATATATGTATTGTGCTACTGTGTTGCTACTGTCATGAGAAACTCCTTTATCTTTGCACATTAAAGTTTTGCAACCTATGATACATGGCAATGTTTTGAGTGTTGAGCTAATTGGCACTGATTAAATAAACTAATACCTCTCTTTAAGCAAGACTACTATGTTGCTAACTTTACCTATTAAGATAATGAGGGTGCTTCTGTTTGTTAGTGTATGTTTCATCAACTAGTCCCACTATTACAGTAATCTCACTCTCTCAATATATGTGCCAACAGGGATGCTCGATTTTGGTGGAATTACACAAAAACTTTGGGTGCTTCATTGCCTCGACCGCTTCCTTCCCTTCATGTCAGTCGCTTTGTCTCGGCTTGCTTGCTTCCTTCGTTTCCTGTCAGTCGCTTATCTCGACTTCCAGTGAGAGGAAATAGTAATTGATATGCTACCTCACACAGGTTGGTACTGGGCTTTATCCTGATTATTGTGCTTGTCATGTATTGGTAATTTGGTATTGTGCTACTGTTTGCCGATTTTATAAAGGAGTAACTTGGAGCCTGAACTCGCAGGCAAATCATTGCATTGGGTGATTTCAGTAGAACTGCACAAAATGATCAGATGGACAGATACTTATGTTGGGGAACGTAGCAGAAATTCAAAATTTTCCTACGAGTCACCAAGATCTATCTATGGAGAGACTAGCAACAAGGGGAAGGAGAGTGCATCTACATACCCTTGTAGATCGCTAAGCGGTAGCGTTCAAGAGAACGGGGTTGAAGGAGTCGTACTCCTCGTGATCCAAATCACCGGAGATCCTAGTGCCGAACGGATGGCACCTCCGCGTTCAACACACATGCAGCCCGGTGACGTCTCCCATGCCTTGATCCAGCAAGGAGAGAGGGAGAGGTTGGGGAAGACTCCGTCCAGCAGCAGCACAACGACATGGTGGTGATGGAGGAGCGTGGCAATCCTGCAGGGCTTCGCCAAGCACCGCGGGAGAGGAGGAGGACTTGGGAGAGGGGGAGGGCTGCGCCAGAACTTGGGTAAAGCTCCCATGCGCCTCCCCACTATATATAGGGGGTGGAGGGTGCTGGTTTCTTGCCCTCCAAGTCCATTGGGGCGTTGTCAAAGGTGGGAGGAAAGAAATCCCATCATTTCCTTCCCCACCGATTGTTATCCCCCCTTTTTAGGGATGTTGATCTTATCCCTTCGGGATATGATCTTATTCCTTCTAAGGGGGGATCTTGGTGCGCCTTGACCAGGGGTGTGGGGCCTTGCCCTCACTACCCACGTTCATGTGGGTCCCCCCATGCAGGTGGGCCCCACTCTAGAACCTTCTAGAACCTTCCCGGTACAATACCGAAAAATCCCGAACATTTTCTGGTGGCCAAAGTAGGACTTCCCATATATAAATCTTTACCTCCGGACCATTCCGGAACTCCTCGGGATGTCAGGGATCTCATCCGGGACTCCGAACAACATTCCGTAACCACATACAAACTTCCTCTATAACCCGAGCATCATCGAACCTTAAGTATGTAGACCCTACGGGTTCGGGAGACACGTAGACATGACCGAGACAACTCTCCGGCCAATAACCAATAGCGGGATCTAGATACCCATGTTGGCTCCCACATGTTCCACGATGATCTCATCGGATGAACCACGATGTCAAGGACTCAATCAATCCCATATACAATTCCCTTTGTCCAGCGGTATTATACTTGGCCGAGATTCGATCGTCGGTATGCCGATACCTTGTTCAATCCCGTTACCGACAAGTCTCTTTACTCGTTCCGTAACACATCATCTCGTGATCAACCCCTTGGTCACATTGTGCACATTATGATGATGTCCTACCGAGTGGGCCCAGAGATACCTCTCAGTCACATGGAGTGACAAATCCCAGTCTCGATTCGTGCCAACCCAACAGACACTTTCGGAGATACCCATAGTGTACCTTTATAGCCACCCAGTTACGTTGTGACGTTTGGTACACCCAAAGCATTCCTACGGTATCTGGGAGTTGCACAATCTCATGGTCTAAGGAAATGATACTTGACATTAGAAAAGCTTTAGCATACGAACTGCACGATCTTTGTGCTAGGCTTAGGATTGGGTCTTGTCCATCACATCATTCTCCTAATGATGTGATCCCGTTATCAACGACATCCAATGTCCATGGTCAGGAAACTGTAACCATCTATTGATCAACGAGCTAGTCAATTAGAGGCTTACTAGGGACATGGTGTTGTCTATGTATCCACACATGTATCTGAGTTTCCTATCAATACAATTATAGCATGGATAATAAACAATTATCATGAACAAGGAAATATAATAATAATAACTAATTTATTATTTCCTCTAGGGCATATTTCCAACAACTCATGCTACTGCCATGTACTCCAAAGTTCACTCAGACAAGCATTGATGTTGACAAGAAGTGCATATATTCATTCGAGTATCAACCGACGTCAAGCAGTTGTCAAACTCCCAAGTATTAGGAGAGTGAACGCCAAAAATATTGCTTGGCGCATAGCCCAGAAGAACACAGTCCAGTCTTTGGTCCCAACTTGTGCCTTTTGGTTATCGGCAGATATGGTAGCGAACTGTATGGCATGGAGTCGAAAGATTCCAGACAAGTTGGTTGACGCGTATATTCATCTCGCACTTAATCAGTCTGCACACCAGGGATGCTCCATTTCAGTTGAACTGCACAAAAAATTTGGGTGGTTCATTTTCTCAACTGCCTCCTTTCTCGTCTGCAATGTAGAATTTTGGCGAGCTACAGGACCAAGATGAGCCAGTAAACTAGTTGGATGAAAGTAGTGGCCAAGTTGCTCAAACCTCGCTTGGCACGAGGCCACTATTTGAGGATAAACCTACAAGCAAAGTTCAGATTGTCTGTGTTGCCTCTTATGTACTCAAAAGTTTACTCGTACAAGAACTAATTTTAGCAAGAAGTACCTCCGACTGAACATCATTTACCAGTCTGTACCCTAGGTAATTAAAGTTTGTCCATGGATCATATTGGTTGTGATCTCAATTATTTGGATGCATAAACATACTGAACATGTGTATATCTAAATCTTTTTGTGAATTATGCATGAATATTGTCGTGTGATCCATCAATCATTTGGATGCATAGATATGTTGAGCTTGTGTATATATGAATCTTTTGAGTTGTTGATAGTGAATGTTGGCTATGAATATGAATGTGTCCTGTGAACCTGAGTTTGATACGAATGTTTACCTTTTCTGTTGTATTTGTGTGTGAACTTGTTAGTATGCCTACTGTGGGGTATGTGACGTGTGGGTGTCAACGGCACACCTTCTTCCTGAGAAGAATTGCACCTACTTTGTTAGGGTAGCAACGGCACATCAGCTCTTTTTAATCTTTTTATTACTCTGTCTTCCCCTCTCCCCTGCTCAACCCTTGCCGTAATGTTTTCGGCCTCAAAACAAACATAGTACTGCGTTGTTTTTGGGGCTTGTTGAAAAATCAAGTGCTGGTTTCTGTAGGTTGGCCCGCCCAGCAAATGGGCTGCTGGTCCACCACGACAGACTGGGAGGCTAAAAATACAGGTTGTATGGTGCAGAGGCAAGTAAAAAAATGCTATCGAGAGCCATCCACTAAAGAAAAAAATCGCTCCTGATGTGCTTCTTCAGTCGTACCGCCGGCCCCCTCTTTAATCCAGTTCGCTCGGGGATCTGGTATCTTTTTTTCCAGAGGGCGAACTAGTATCAGCTAGGCCTGGGTTTTGTATTTTAACATGCGTAGCCCACGACATACGGAGACAATGGTTTCAACTTATTTTTTGAGGTCCATACCGGCCTATGGGCTTTTTCTTAAAGATCGGCAACCCAATGTACTTTTTAACAAAACGCAGGTCTCTGTTATATTTATCCATATATAAGAATAATAATGTTGTGTCCAATTTATGTTTTCCCTTCTAACCACATTATATATTTATATTATTACTATTATCGTATATTTTATAGAGACTTTTATATACATTATAAAACATCCCACGTGTTATTAACTTATAAAAGTAAATGTTTAACAGAAGTTGGCAAGGAAAATCCTGGTTGTTTTTGACTCACAGGCAAGGAAAATCCTGGTGATTGTGTACAAAAGCTTGCGGAGATTTTAAGGACTAATTTAATAATAACGCGCTCATTTTTATTTTGAGCAATAACTCGTTAATTTATTAATTATATATAAAAATGTGCGTCTCCGGTTTATTCTTTGATATTAATTGCTCCTTCTAACATAACATTATATATATAACGAGCCCAATATTTTGTTTTTTGAGAATCACAGTTTACTTTATTGCCTAAGTTCAATGCTTACAGGGATACATAAATGAGCAGGTGGTGCATCAAGCCACACATGCCTACCTATATCAAGAGACGTAGCCATACGTGCTAGTCTGTGAGGCTCCTCAATACATTCGCGCTGTCCATGACTAGAAAGACAAGCCCTAAATAAATTGCTTCGTTCTTTGATCTCATGAAACACCATACAATGTCCACCAAGGTTCTTTGGTGATTCGATTTCCCAGACGACTCTCAGACAGTCAGTAGCAATATGTACTCTTTCCAGGTCCAGGTCCTCACTCAACGCTAGTGCTTCTCGACATGGGCTGGGATTCGTGTATAAATGGGCTGGGATTTCTTAGAAAATATAACGAGCCCAGCTAATTCATGTATTTCAAGGAAGTGCAAATGGGCTAGGATTTCTTAGAAAATTTAAATGGGTTTGATTGACGCAAAATTATTTGTTCACCCAGCCCAGCAAATGGACTGTACATTCTAGAAAACATGGGTTAAATATATCCCACATTTTTGAATGCTGACATGTGGGCCAATAGGTCGAATGCCTACGCAGGGCATTGTCAACTTGGTCAACAAATGATTGTGACATCTACAGCCATTGGATTTATATCCAACAGCCGGCATGCACCTTCAATCTCTTGTCTTCTTCCTCCAGCGTCGCCGGGACCGCCTGGTCCGGCCTCCGGCGGCTAGCGGCTCTGCTTAGCACGCATCACTGCGAAGCGCTACCCCACCGCTGGCTAGGCTATCACTGCGAAGATGACTGTACGTGAGAGGCTGACAGTGGGGACGCACCATGCCCATGGACGTATGCATGCAACAGAACTCGGCATGGTCAACATGGTCAAGGAACGACTTCCATCGGAAGTATACTGTACGTGGAGAGGCTGACAGCTGGGCCCACTAAGTTGACGGGGATGGAGATCTTTGTCAACTTAGTCAATATGAACGATTCTAGTTGCAGTGATCGTACGATGTCCATCCAACGGCCATCGTGCTTCTTCAACCTCTGGTCTTCTTGCTCCAGCCGCCCAAAGCAGCGCCGGTTGTGCCGCCTTCTCCTGCCTCCCATGGCCGGCTGTGATGCCCTGGAGGCCTCACCGCCCCCTACTACTCCCGCCGCTGGCCAGGCCATTCCTCCACTCACCCACACCCCCTGTTATTCTGTGGCGACGGCAGCCTCACAGCGCAGCCGAACGAGTGAACCCTCATACTCCTCTACGCGTGGGCATCCACTGCCGTGTCTTCCCCGGCTCCGTGTTGTCCCCTTCCCAGGCCTCGCCATCGTCCACCGCCGTGGTGCTCTCGGCACGGCGTGGTCAATGTGGTCAACGACCGACTTCCATCGGAATAGTACTGTACGTGGAGAGGCTGACAAATGGGTCCATGGCCACAGCCCAGTTTTTTTGTGATTTGCCAAGTAAGTCGCTTTGTCAGGCCTGTTGGGCTGCAAATCTTTCAAGACAGGGAGAGCTTCATTCGGCTGGCCGAGAAAATGGCCTATCAGTAATGACAAATGGGTTGTACATTTTTAAAACACATCAAACCGGCAATTAGTTTCAAATTTCTTTTTTTTCATTTTGAGATTTTAAATTGCATTGATTTTTATGCGTGGACAATTTGTTGGACTTTATATTGATATAAATTTATTTTTAAAATCAGTTTGAATGCGACTTGAAATTTCGGGATTAAAAATTGTTCGGACCGCACCGAAACATGCAAAATTTCGTATAATTTTTTAACCGTGGCCACAATATGGGCTGTAATGCTAACAAAAAGAATATGGGCTCCAAAAAAAACCCTTAAGAATTAGCAAATGGGCTGTAAATTATTAGAAATAATGGCAGATGGGATGAATGTTGTTTTCCACAGATTTGAGGCTTTCCTAAAAAAAGGTTGACACACAAGCAGTGACTGTTGGATTTCCATCCAACGGCCGTCGTGCTTCTTCAATCTCTGGTCTTCCTGCTCCAGTCGCTCAAACAAGCACCGACGGGACTGCCTGCTCCTGCCTACCCACGGCCGGCTGTGCTGCCGCAGGCCTCACCGCCCCATCGTACTCCCATCGCTGGCCTAGCCATCCCTCTACTCACCCATACCTGTTGTTATTCTCCGGCGACGGCAGACGAACCAGTAAACCCTCGTACAGTCGTACTCCCCTCCGCATGGGAAACAACTATCGAGTCTTCCCTGCCTCCATCTCGTTCCCTTCCTAGGCCTCGCCATCGTCCACCGCCCTGGTGCTCTCGGCGCGGCCTGGTCAACATGGTCAACGACCGACATGCATCTGAAGTGGATTGTACGTGGAGAGGCCGACAGCTGGGTCCATGGCCGCACACAAGGAAATGCCTCCTTATTACGCGAAAAATAGTGATTCCTCCACCTGACATCACGGAGCCACCGAAAGGGCCTCTGTATTTCGCGAAAAAAATGTTACTGCCGCTGACTTGTGGGCCTACTAAGTTGATGGGGATGGAGGGCTTTGTCAACTTAGTTAATATGCACGATTCTAGCTCCAGTGACCGTACGATGTCCATCCAACGGCCGTAGTGCTTCTTCAACCTCTGGTCTTCTTGCTCGAGCCGCCCAAACCAGCGCTGGTCGTGCCTCGTGCTCCTGCCTCCCGTGGCTGGCTGCGATGCGGTGGAGGCCTCACCGCCCCTACTACTCCCACCGCTGGCCAGGCCATCCCTCTACTCACCCACACCCCCTGTTAACTGTTATTCTGCGGTGATGGCAGCCTCACACCGCAGCGAACCAGTGAACCCTCATACTCCTCCACATGTGGGCATCCACTGCCGTGTCTTCCCTGGCTCCGCATCGTCCCCTTCCTAGGCCTCGTCGTCGTCCACCGCCCTGGTGCTCTCGGCACGGTGTGGTCAACATGGTCAAGGAACGACTTCCATCGGACGTGGACTGTATGTCGAGAGGTTGACAACTGGGTCCACGGCGGCCGCAAGGAAGTGCCTCCTTATTACGGCAAAATAATTATTCCTCCACCTGACAGCGGGGACCCACCGGACGGGCCACCGTATTTCGTGAAAGAAAAACATTTCCCCCCATGACTGCCGGGACCCACCAGCTACACCTTCGCAAGAAAGGAATTGCGTCCGGGCAAAAAAAACGTTTCGCCCCCCTGACAGCTGGGACCCACCAGCTACATCTTCGCACACAAGGAAGTGCTTGACAGTCGGGACCCACCTGGTCGAAGCGTATGTAGCGTTGTCATTCTGGTCGCGAACGTGTACGTACATATATACTGGTGGATGTAGATGCGCGCACGTGTCGTAGTAGAGTCGCGCACGTAGCATGTACACGTACGTACAACAGCCAGGGTGCAAGAAAGAAAATATGGCCACGTATGTGTACATACGGGCGGGGTCTCGAACGCCTACTCGCGCATATATACGTATGACAAGTGCTCGTGTACATTGGCTGGGTCGGAACGGAGAAACAGCATCGTCGTCGTGTTCATGGGGAGCCAACCAGCTGGGTCAGAACGGAATGCGTCATCGTGTTCATCGAGAGGGCTTGGACGGAACAGGCGATGGAAACAAGGCCTGGCGTATCGCAGAATGGAGGAAACGAACCTCCTACGTTTGGAACGGGGTCCTGTTTATCGGGAGGGGTGTGGCATACTGCAAAACGGAGGAAATGGATCTCCTACGATCGAAACGGGGGTCCTGTTGATCGGGAGGGGTGTGGCATACCGCAAAACGGAGGAAACGGACCTCCTACGGTCGAAACGGGGGTCCTGTTGATCGGGAGGGGTGTGGCGTACCGCAAAACGGACCTCCTACGGTCGAAACGGGGGTCCTATTGATCGGGAGGGGTGTGGCGTACCACAAAACGGACGAAACGGACTTGTGTTGGAGCGCTATGGTCGAAACGGGGGTCATGTTCATCGGGAGGGGTGTGGCGTACCGAAAAACAGGACTCCACGGGATACTGTTCATCTCCACCCTCGACCTCCTCCAGCCTCCACGGGCTACTGTTCATCCACCATCGACCTCCTCCAGCCTCCACCTGCGACTGTTCATCCATGGGCTCCTGCTCATGCAGCCTCCACCGCGCACTACTCCACCGGCTACTGTTCAACCACCCCTCTCCATGGGCTCCTGTTCAACCTCCCCTCCACGGGCTACTATCCATCCACCCCTCCACCTTCTACTGTTCATCCAGCCCTCCACGGGGTCGTCCTGTTCATCCAGCCCTCCATGGGGTCCTGTTCATCCAGCCCCAATCGGCACGATCGATCGGGGTCCTGTTCATCTAGAGGCAACATCACGGGTCCTGTTCATCCACTCCCACC
>NC_041389.1:424846963-424891129 GCF_002162155.2 Triticum dicoccoides
GTTTGTCCAGAGAGGCAGCATCAATCGGCTTCAGTTAGCAGCAGTAGTGAAGGAATCGATCGCTCGGGATCAGTAACGCGTAGCCTGCAGTGCAATCGCTCGGGTTCAGTTAGAGCCCAATGCCTCGCTCGGGTTCAGTTAGAGCCAACGCCTCGCACACACACGCGCATACGTGTACGAGAGAAACGCGCATCGCTCGGCCCCCGACCTCCCACCGTAACCGGGAACTCCCCGAAATTTTCCTCCCCCTCGCTTCTACCATGGTTTTTTCCGTCATGGACAGCCCAAAGAATGTCATGCAGCTGCGTCTCCGTCCCGCCCAGGACGAAAAGCCGATTTTCTGTCATGATTTTTTGTCATAGAAGTAGTAGCCCACCACATCTATCGTCATAGAAGTGTCATATGTATGACAGAAAAAAATTCGTTCGGCCCAAAATGTCACGGATGTGTCTTTTTTTTGTAGTGCATGTTGGCATACATGAGCTGGGGACCACTTTTCAGTGTGCTGGATGGAGGAAGGAACGCAAGACAAAATGGAGCGCGGAAGGGTGCGAATCGATTGGCTCATGTGTGATGACCACTGGAGCAATCCACCCAGATTGTACATAAAAAATCGTGCAAACACGACCGGTTATACTATGAGTAGGTGACCGTGCGCTTGGCTCTTCGCCTCTTCCAGAAGTTGAACAATGATGATGGTACTACAGTATATATACTTCTGGCAATCTGACACTGGATGAACTGCTGCACGTCCACCGCCTGGATTAAGCACACTATCGTAAAGCAAAATCTTCTCCTCGTTCTACGAGCCATCGCGCGCGTGTGTGAGCGAGGGAGAGGTCGTACTAGTAGTAAGCAAAGCTTCTCCTCATTTGCGAGTTGACGGGACACATCAAAAGTAGTGTATTAGTCTCCAAAAAGGGATGACCATATCCATGGCTACCATCTTGTGCTCCGTCATTCAGTGCGTGCACGATTCACGCTCCATTGAGAAAATAATGTTGTGTATGTGCCATCGAATAGAATAACTTAATTTGTAAAAAACACGCCACTGCGTCACGATCGAACTTTGATTCGTTCGCGCGTGGTTCCCATGAACAACTAATTCACCCGCTAAATTATCACCCTAGCTGCCTCTTTGTACAGAAATGAGCTCACCATGTACCCGCGCGTGAGTATTAGGGAAAGAGGCAAAGAGTACCTGCATCAGTGCCTGCACCTCTTCTCTTCGTGCTTGTATTCCTTTTTTCCCGGGTGATTCGTGCATGTACTCCACCTACGTTCGTGATAGTTGGTGAGTCTCTCCTACTATACTTAACTCCATTTTCTTGCATGACACGTGGACTTGGATGCTGGATGTCCCTGCAAAACTTTGAAGAATGCTTTCCGACGAAGGAGCAAGAAACCTCGCGGTGGAGCATCTGGACTCTTAATATTTTGATTCAGCGATATAAAATCTACCCAATCTTCTCCATAGTAGACCGAAAGAATTTGAAACACGGCAACCCAGTGTAGTTACATCATACATGGCCCACCCACGCATCACCATATTTCTTGGCCTCCGTGCGACACGTAGCTCTAGTAATCCACCAGCCTGTATCGATTCTTGCTCCTCGTCTCTCTCAAAGTGTGGCGGGCTGGCGATTTTGCCGTCTATTAAGGTAAGTTAACTCATCACTCGCTCCCACATGTTAGCGACATGGCAAGAGGATTCTCAAAAAATTATTGTACTCTATTGTTATGGCAAGAAGAGGAAGCGCTTTGACCGATGGACCAAACGGGACGGGCATGCCGTGCCATGAGTGGGTCTAGTGTCAGGACCCCGACTCAATGCCACATCGATCTAGCATGTAACACCTCATATCACTTTGCGGCCTCACGCACGGTATTCCCATGGGTGTCGCCTTACCTTTGCCCGGGACCGTTTGCGCCTTTTGGCACACGTATATGATAGTGTCGCTAGCATCCATATGATAAGGAGCCCGGGCTGACATGGCTAGTCGTAAACCCAAAGTGGCACAGACTTACAGGGACAGGCATCCATGACCCAGCATCGAACGTGTCGGTCATCAGCAAGTGGGTCCGGGCTGTAGCACTGGGCTAGCAGGACTCCGGCAAACCGGGCTGTAGCGGGCTAACAGGGCTCCGGTACTCATCGCGTGACATTTCCCGAAGGGACAGACACAGGAACGAAGAAGGACACATGCCGGCCAGCCTAAGTGTTCCGGAGCAGTAGCAAGCTACCATGGCTCAGTGGAAACACTAGGAGACATTTCCCGGTAAGAGAGGCTACTAAGGATAAAAAACTAGATAGTCAGATCCCACACATACCAAGCATTTCAATAACATACACACAATATGCTCGATATGTGCAAATACAACATGGCATCACAACATGACTCTACAACTCAAGTATTTATTCATTAGGCTCCGAGGGGCGAGATATTACAAACATGGGTCCTACGACCCAGCATTCAGAGCATACAAGGCAAAGCACATGCAGAAGCTATCATGTCTGAGTACAGACATCTATAAATGAAAAAGGTTGAGAAGCCTGACTATCTACCAGATCCTGCCGATGGCACAAGATCATAGCTGAGGTAACAAGCTAAACGTCGAAGTCCACGTGGAACTACTAGTGAGACTGAAGTCTCTCTGCAAAAACATAAAATAGGCAAACGTGAGTACAAATGTACCCAGCAAGACTTACATCAGAACTAACTACAGATGCTTCATTATCAACAAAGGGGAATGGTGGGGTTTAACTGCAGCAAGCCAGCTTTGACTCGGTGTCTATCCTAAACTACGACTGCAAGCAACTCTTTTGAGGTGGCGCACACGAGTCCACATATTCACCAACCAATACACCACTATGGAACCGCTCCCGTCTCCCTACGAGAATGCCATCCATAGCACTCACGCTTATCTTGCGTATTTTAGGGTATCCACTTTCACTTGTCTATGAACTGATATAAGCAACCCAGAAGTCCTTTACCGCGGACACGGCTATTCGAATAGATGATGTTAACCCTGCAGGGGTGTACTTCTTCATACATGTTTCCACCACTTAGCGTCTGCACACGACATGTGCTCGGCAGACTTCAAGCGAAAGCCGACGTGGGTGTAGACCATGACCTACCTAAACACTCAAGTCTCTAGTCTAGGTTTATCGCCTATTCGGGTTCCATCCATGAGGAGATCCGGCCGGAGTTTCGCTCACAGCCCCAAACGATGTGTGCAGGGTTCCCGAGATACCTAACGGGTATCCGGTACACCGTGCCACGTACCTACCGCATCACAGCCCACCCCTATGGTCAGCGCTGTCCACGGCCTCCAGTAAGCTACAAACACCAGAAACTACTTGCAACTCCTGGACAGAGGACTAGGGTGAATAAGAAGTCGAGCGGGGTCATATTTCAGGGCCCAATGCATGGTAGTAGCTGAATCATGGATCACAAACACATAACTCAGTTCCTAAGGACGGCTTCAATGAGACAACCCACCATGTACTCCTACATGGCCTCTCACCGCTACCTTTACCAAATCGTGTTCACACACTTAGCTCATACCCAGTAGGACATGTTCACACACCTCTGATTCATTCCCGATGAATCAGACCTGACTCAACTCTAAGCAGTAGCAGGCATGACAAACAAACATGAGTGAGTAGGCACAACAGGGCTCAAGCAACTCCTACTCATACTAGTGGGTTTCATCTATTTACTGTGGCAATGACAGGTCATGTAGAGGATAAAGGGGTTCAGCTACCGCAGCAAGTAACACATGACTCGTTGTTGTCCTAATGCAGTAAAAGAGAGCAGGGCGAGAGAGTAGGATTGTATCGGAATGAACAAGGGGGTTTTTCTTGCCTGGCACTTCTGAAGATAACATTGAGTCTTCATCAGTGTCAATGATCACATCATCGGTACATCGTCTACCGAGGGGGAACAACACCGGCAAACACAGAAGAAACACGATCAATGCAATGCACAGTATGATGCATGCTATGACATGGCAATATGAATGTGTTTTGGGCTAATGCATCTAGCAACAAGTTAAATGGGGTTGGTTTGAATACAAGATTCAAATTCAAACTCCATATGTGAGAGTTTAAATGCCATTTATTTGTTTTGTCCAAAACAGAGGACAAACATTGTTCAAACATGCATGAAAATGGTACAGATGGATTCCTTGAATTTTTCTGATCATTTTTCATATATAAATTATTTCATTCTGACATACGGTTGATTTTATATGATTTTTAGAAGTTTAGATTATTTTCTGGAATTTCCTGAATTATAATAAATCCAGAAAATGATTTATTGCGTCAGCAGTGCGTCAGGGTGACGTCAGTGGTCAACGGGGCTGGTCCAGGTCAAACCTGGCCAGTGGGGTCCACACGTCAGTGTCTCAGACTGGTTTGTGTCGCTGACATGTGGGCCCAGTCAACGGCCACGTCAGCACGGTCAAAACTGACGCGTGGGGCCACTGTGATTAGATTAAACTTAATCTATTTTAGTTAGCCGGTTGGTTAGGCGGTGGGGGCCCGGATGTCTGTGACACGGTGCGGTGATTAGTGGCTAATTAAGCCAGCCACGTCAGCAAGTGACGCCGGCGACGACGGCGTCGGCGAGACCTCGCCGGAGTTGCTCGGGACGGCGCTACAGCCCGCGGCTGGTCGCGCTGAGGGCACCAAGAGGGAGCCCGTGCTCCCGCGCATCTAGGGGCGCACGCAGCTGGGCACAGGGAGGCCGGGGTCGACGGCGGCGACCACTTAGGCGGCGGCCGGAGCTATGGCAACGAGCGGAACGGGGCTGCGGAGCACGACAGGAGGAGCTGGGGAACGCGTTCGGCTCCTGGGACTGCAACGAACACACGGATGAGCTTGGACGCGGGTGGCAGCAGTTGTGGCCGCGGCGGCGATGAGGTACGGCGCTGGCGAGCTTCGGCGTCCGCGCAACTATGGCCTAGAGGAGGCGGCGAGCAACGGGTTCGGGGGAGGAGGAAGAGAAACTCACCGCGAGCACGATGGAAAGGTCAGTGGGCGCGGGGGACGTCCGGAGCGAGCAGGGCGACGGTGGCGATCTCGGCGACCCGAGGAGGAAGAAGAGGTCAGGGCCGGCGTTTTTGGGGCATTTGGCGTCGCGTGAGTCGACAGAGAGGCGTAGGCGATGGTGGCGGAGCTCCTGGGCATGTAGGAGAGGCGAGGGGAAGGCGGTGGCCGTGGTGGTGGCGAACGGCGGCGACGGGGCTCCGCTCGGTGGGAGAGAGAGGGAGCCAGAGAAGGGGGGAGAAGGCACGGGAGAGAGTGCGAGGCCTGGGAGGGTGCGTGGCGCCCTCGGGTGAGATCCAGGCGATGGGGACACAGGTAGGCAGGGTGGAGGTGGCCGGGGCGCGTGCCGGCGCGCTGCGGCCACGCGCTCGTCCTCCTGGCCGGGCGGAAGATGACAGGAGAGGGGCCAGGTGGGCTAGGCCGCACAGGTGGGCTGCCAGCACAGGAGCTGGGCCGGTTGCTGCGCCAGGTAAGTTTTCTCTCTCTCTCTTCTAATTTAGTTTCTGTTTTCTATTTTGCAGTTTTTGTTTTAATTTGGTTTCTTAACCAAATTATTTTGCAGCTCTCTGGAAATTATTGTGGATGCATTAAGGTTTATCCTAGAGCTCCACAAAATATTCCAGGATTATTGGAGCAATAAAAATATTTATAGAATTTATTTGCTCCAACTCAAATACAATTATGAATTAATTCAAAAACCATAAATGCATTGGAAAAATGTGCATGACCTCTGATTAAGGTTTTAACCTTTTCCCAGAAATAATGAACATTTTTGGAGGGCATTTTGGGTGCAATGAAAATATTTGAATTGAACCTAGTTAAAATTATTATCTGCTAGGGTTTGAACATCCCCAATTCAAAATTTCACTTGAATTTAGACATGATGCATGGATGCTTATGCAGAGTCAGGCAAGGGCTTAGCTAGGGCTGTGACAACTCACCCCCACTAAACAAAAATCTCGTCCCGAGATTCAAGCGTAGGGTAAAATGAAAGAGGAATGCAAACTAACACAATCTTCATGATCCAGGGTGCACTTCATAAGAACGTTGATTCGACCACCATCATTGTCTCGATGTCTTGCTCCAGGAACTCCTACCAACATGACAACAAGAGAAAAAGGATCTCTAGAAGGATTGATCTTCTCGAAGATCGAGCAACTCAGGATCCACTCATGGAATGAGACATAGAAACATCTCTTGAGTTGAGAGGCAAAACACACATCTGAGGAAAATGGAGTAAGGCAGATGACGAAGGCTCGCTAGGTAGACAACAATTCCAGACTTAAGAATGTGGTAAACGGTTGTCAATGTAGCGAGGAGTTGAATTGCCATTATACCATAACGAGACATCTTGGAGGAGGGTGATTCGTAGAAATTTCCCCTTAAGTGGCAAAAAGAATTACCTTTGATTCAGAGATCACTGAAATTCTTTATACCAGCTTAAGGCAAATCAAAATCGATCATTAGGAGGAGTTCGGTGGAATGACATACCCGGACCAGTATGGATGATGTGGATTACCTTGTTGAAGACAACGTAATGGATGAATTTGCTTACCACCGGAAATGGAAGAGACCCATGGTAGAATGGCACATTGGCGGTGCAAGCTGGGAACAAAATGAAAATGCTGGGAATGATTCTAGTAACTGGGGAAGAACCCAACAATAGAGAGTGAATTCACTGTTTGAAAAGGTCATAGCATTGCCGAGGAAACTGAGAGCACTATACAGTTAATGCCGATGATCAAACCTAGCACTTGCGCGTGCTCTCAAGAACTTGAGCATTTCCATAATCATCAAGATTTTACCAATATCCGTGTCAAGGATCCTGGCAACACAACTTGCTACCATGATGAATGATGATGGATGATGCAGATGCAAAGGAAGATAACACTTTCTCAGATTTCACCCTTGGCGGGGCCAAGGAAATAAAATCTGGATGATCGACCGAGAGACATTTAGCACTCCGCTTCTAATGCTCTCCTTAATGTTCTAGCATAATCCATTTATTGAAATGGCTTGGTAACCAGACCATCAAGTAAAAAGGTCGGACTTCGGGAGCACAAAAATCCATAAGGAACAACTAGGGAGTAGATCCTACGAAATCCTTATGGGGAGGTGGCCAACTTCTTTAATCAAGATACTACAACAATAGGTCTTCCGGCGGGGTGTGTTGGCCACGACATCCACTTTACCGGTTATCGCGAGACCAATATTATAGTTCTTGGGAAATGTTCCAACCATCACATCTTCCTAAGATTCAGATCTGGTTGGTGTCAGGATATTCCAGACTCATCGAGTCTAGGAAGAAAAATGAAAGTCTGCAACACAAATTGACGAGATGACGTTGCGAGATTCTCGGGGAAATGAATTACGATAGCAAGCTCCAAAACATGAGCTGGTTCTGCTACAAACATGTGAACACGTTGTCCCAGACAAGCATGGCCACGTAGTAGTCTTATAATTAAACACTACCGAGTTCAGGTGGGGAACCATCATCGAGGATATCGAAGTCCTTGCATAAGGTATACTCTTAAGAAGGAACTTCTTCTTCTTGAACAAATCAATCGGTGGCTTGGTGTGCTCGGGACACCTATGGAATGAAGGTTGCAAGTCTCCAGACCACAGAATACTTCGCACGTGTGCATGACTGACTTGGTATGATTCCAGAGGAAGCAAAACTAACTTTCTCAAATTCACGGCGGCAACTTTCACCAAATGCACGTGTATAAGAGGAAGTCACTCCTTTCATCAAACAAATACTTCATGAGCTAGCATGAAGAAAATGCTTTCAAAAGTTTCCAACACTAACTTGTTGTCCAACAAGATCATGGAGGAGATAAGGATGTTGTCAATGGGCTCAACAACAATTCATCTGGGTTTCCTTTTAAAAGGAATTCCATAGTTAAGTGAACAAGTGATAGCATTGGTCAAACCCAAAAGATATAATGGTGTATGCTCGAGGGATCAACCACGAGTAAGACAACATTACGAATATCGTTGGTTCTGGTCTGATTGGATGATAGCCCATACCCAAATCAAAGGTTGGACAAGATGATAGGTCCATTAACTGATCACGAGGGTCAGTCGATGAAATATCAACTTTCTTCAACACACACACACACACAAGAAGATATCCCTTAACATGAACTAAGTCAGGTTAGCTTTTATCTTCCAACTCTCCAAGTTGTTGTTTGGCTTAACAAACTAGCTGAGGGGTATCCAACACGGATTCTTGGAGAAAGGGTGGTTTACAGGATAAACCAAGTTGATCACGAGCTCAACATAACAGTCAGGTGACAACCTGGTGATACTTTCGAGAAGATATTCAGAAAATCACGAACCACTGATATGTTACTAAGATCGAGAACAATCTTGCTTTTCAGGGCAAGACGATATGATCAAATGAGCGAGGACTTGACAAAATCCTAACTCATCAATCGAAATGTGCACCAGGAAGATGGACAAGGTAGCACGATCAATCTTAGAATGATGATTCAAGAACCAACACGTTAAGAATGAGGTTATTGTCCATTTAACTACCAAGCAACAGAGTTGCTAGCAGTATTGATTTCACACACCACGATTCACTTGTCGGCATTCCGGTTACAATAACACAGGAACCGAGGAATGAACAATGATGGCAAGAAGTATCACTGTACCAAGAGTTCATAGGATGGTGTGCAATTCCTACAATAATCCCGATATAAAAGATGGTAATACTCCAAGGTAGAACAGAGCAAAAGCTGGATTGGCAATTTGATCTGCGGAGCACAACTTCTTTGACCCAACCCTGGATATGGGTCAGGTTCTGGAGTTTGTTTCTCCTAGTCATTCCAGAATAGAATGGCTTGACGGACCACAAGAATAATAGGCATCGATGAACGAATGCATACATACTCTTGACTATCAATTGATAGACGACGGTCAAAAGACAACTAAAGGGGGACAACTCAAAGGAACATATGTTTTTCTGAGTTGTGGATGCATGGACTAGCATGTCGAACCAAGTTCAACATGGTTCTTTCGGATAACCCATGCAGAAAGGTAGAACTGGCAGAGTCACAATTTATGAATGGAGAACTCCTCGAGAGTACTCTGATTGTGATCTTTTGGTTCAAATAACTTCTGCCTGAATGGTTCATGGTATTTGGAAGAAGGAAACACCACGGACCTCGAGGACTATCGCAAGGTTACCATTAACCTAAAGGAACTAGCAAACACTATCAACATGAAGTAAGTAGAGTGAATCTCGGGTTCAAAACCCAGGAATAGAATACCTACTACTAAGTAGCATCACGGAATGCTTTCGAGAATAAAGGCCAGAATCATCACACTGGGACACAAATCATGGCTAGACCACTAGCTGATCTCCAAAGCACTTACGGTCATAATTATTAACTCCAACATATATGTCGAGGCAATAAAGTACCTCAACTCACTAATTTGTGTGATTAATCTGACCAAAAGGACATCGGGAACAGGAAGAAGGGATTTGCAAATGCATCAGACTGTTTAGAAACCTGGGATGACTCGGACAGCATAACGGCTATAAATGCTCAAAAAGATTTGAGACATGCTACAAAAATGGTGGCATAGCCACTCAGAAGCACAATACCAAGGTTTTGAGATCAAAAGTTAACATACAGAAGTCGTAGAAACTGAACTCAAGCTTAAATCCTACAATCTTATAAGTCTACGGATTAGTAACACGTGATCCTGATAGAAAGAAGAGAAAGCCTAGTTCTTAGTCCCCGTAGAAGAGAAGAGGATGACTCAGATCAGAGGGCCATGAGGTATAAGGAGTAAAAAGAGCCTTACGTTCCATCCCACAATCAATTCCCTTACATAACTAAAGCATTTCTAGACACAACTTCGACCAGTTTGGCTTGGTAATCCTACAGGCAGTCAGGCTCTGATACCAACGCTGTCAGGACCCCGACTCAATGCCACATCGATCTAGCATGTAACACCTCATATCACTTTGCGGCCTCACGCACGGTATTCCCACAGGTGTCGCCTTACCTTTGCCCGGGACCGTTTGCGCCTTTTGGCAGACGTATATGATAGTGTCGCTAGCATCCATATGATAACGAGCCCGGGCTGACATGGCTAGTCGTAAACCCAAAGTGGCACAGACTTACAGGGACAGGCATCCATGACCCAGCATCGAACGTGTTGGTCATCAGCAAGTGGGTCCGGGCTGTAGCACTGGGCTAGCAGGACTCCGGCAAATCGGGCTGTAGCGGGCTAACAGGGCTCCGGTACTCATCGCGTGACATTTCCCGAAGGGACAGACACAGGAACGAAGAAGGACACATGCCGGCCAGCCTAAGTGTTCCGGAGCAGTAGCAAGCTACCATGGCTCAGTGGAAACACTAGGAGACATTTCCCGGTAAGACAGGCTACTAAGGATAAACAACTAGATAGTCAGATCCCACACATACCAAGCATTTCAATAACATACACACAATATGCTCGATATGTGCAAATACAACATGGCATCACAACATGACTCTACAACTCAAGTATTTATTCATTAGGCTCCGAGGAGCGAGATATTACAAACATGGGTCCTACGACCCAGCATTCAGAGCATACAAGGCAAAGCACATGCGGAAGCTATCATGTCTGAGTACAGACATCTATAAATGAAAAAGGCTGAGAAGCCTGACTATCTACCAGATCCTGCCGAGGGCACAAGATCGTAGCTGAGGTAACAAGATAAACGTCGAAGTCCACGTGGAACTACTAGTGAGACTGAAGTCTCTCTGCAAAAACATAAAATAGGCAAACGTGAGTACAAATGTACCCAGCAAGACTTACATCAGAACTAACTACATATGCTTCATTATCAACAAAGGGGAATGGTGTGGTTTAACTGCAGCAAGCCAGCTTTGACTCGGTGGCTATCCTAAACTACGACTGCAAGCAACTCTTTTGAGGTCGTGCACACGAGTCCACATATTCACCAACCAATACACCACTATGGAACCGCTCCCGTCTCCCTACGAGAACGCCACCCATAGCACTCACGCTTATCTTGCGTATTTTAGGGTATCCACTTTCACTTGTCTATGAACTGATATAAGCAACCCAGGATTCCTTTACCGCGGACACGGCTATTCGAATAGATGATGTTAACCCTGCAGGGGTGTACTTCTTCATACATGTTCCCACCACTTAGGGTCTGCACACGACATGTGCTCGGCAGACTTCAAGCGAAAGCCGACGTGGGTGTAGACCACGACCTACCTAAACACTCAAGTCTCTAGTCCAGGTTTATCGCCTATTCGGGTTCCATCCATGAGGAGATCCGGCCGGAGTTTCGCTCACAGCCCCAAACGATGTGTGCAGGGTTCCCGAGATACCTAACGGGTATCCGGTACACCGTGCCACGTACCTACCGCATGACAGCCCACCCCTACGGTCAGCGCTGTCCATGGCCTCCAGTAAGCTACAAACACCAGAAACTACTTGCAACTCCTGGACAGAGGACTAGGGTGAATAAGAAGTCGAGCGGGGTCATATTTCAGGGACCAATGCATGGTAGTAGCTGAATCATGGATCACAAACACAGAACTCAGTTCCTAAGGACGGCTTCAATGAGACAACCCACCATGTACTCCTACATGGCCTCTCACCGCTACCTTTACCAAATTGTGTTCACACACTTAGCTCATACCCAGTAGGACATGTTCACACACCTCTGATTCATTCCCGATGAATCAGACCTGACTCAACTCTAAGCAGTAGCAGGCATGACAAACAAACATGAATGAGTAGGCACAACAGGGCTCAAGCAACTCCTACTCATACTAGTGGGTTTCATCTATTTACTGTGGCAATGATAGGTCATGCAGAGGATAAAGGGGTTCAGCTACCGCTGCAAGTAACAAATGACTCGTTGTTGTCCTAATGCAGTAAAAGAGAGCAGGGCGAGAGAGTAGGATTGTATCGGAATGAACAAGGGGGTTTTGCTTGCCTGGCACTTCTGAAGATAACATTGAGTCTTCATCAGTGTCAATGATCACATCATCGGTACATCGTCTACCGAGGGGGAACAACACCGGCAAACACAGAAGAAACACGATCAATGCAATGCACAGTATGATGCATGCTATGACATGGCAATATGAATGTGTTTTGGGCTAATGCATCTAGCAACAAGTTAAATGGGGTTGGTTTGAATACAAGATTCAAATTCAAACTCCATATGTGAGAGTTTAAATGCCATTTATTTGTTTTGTCCAAAACAGAGGACAAACATTGTTCAAACATGCATGAAAATGGTACAGATGGATTCCTTGAATTTTTCTGATCATTTTTCATATATAAATTATTTCATTCTGACTTGCGGTTGATTTTATATGATTTTTAGAAGTTTAGATTATTTTCTGGAATTTCTTGAATTATAATAAATCCAGAAAATGATTTATTGCGTCAGCAGTGCGTCAGGGTGACGTCAGTGGTCAACGGGGCTGATCCAGGTCAAACCTGGCCAGTGGGGTCCACACGTCAGTGTCTCAGACTGGTTTGTGTCGCTGACATGTGGGCCCAGTCAACGGCCACGTCAGCGCGGTCAAAACTGACGCGTGGGGTCACTGCGATTAGATTAAACTTAATCTATTTTAGTTAGCCGGTTGGTTAGGCGGTGGGGGCCCGGCTGTCTGTGACACGGTGCGGTGATTAGTGGCTAATTAAGCCAGCCACGTCAGCAAGTGACGCCGGCGACGACGGCGTCGGCGAGACCTCGCCGGAGTTGCTCGGGACGGCGCTACAGCCCGCGGCTGGTCGCGCTGAGGGCACCAAGAGGGAGCCCGTGCTCCCGCGCATCTAGGGGCGCACGCAGCTGGGCACAGGGAGGCCGGGGTCGACGGCGGCGACCACTTAGGCGGCGGCCGCAGCTACGGCAACAAGCGGAACGGGGCTGCAGAGCACGATAGGAGGAGCTGGGGAACGCGTTCGGCTCCTGGGACTGCAACGAACACGCGGATGAGCTCGGACGCGGGTGGCAGCAGCTGTGGCCGCGGCGGCGATGAGGTACGGCGCTGGCGAGCTTCGGCGTCCGCGCAACTATGGCCTAGAGGAGGCGGCGAGCAACGGGGTTCGGGGTAGGAGGAAGAGAAACTCACCGCGAGCACGATGGAAAGGTCAGTGGGCGCGGGGGACGTCCGGAGCGAGCAGGGCGACGGTGGCGATCTCGGCGACCCGAGGAGGAAGAAGAGGTCAAGGCCGGCGTTTTCGGGGCATTTGGCGTCGCGTGAGTCGACAGAGAGGCGTAGGCGATGGTGGCGGAGCTCCTGGGCATGTAGGAGAGGCGAGGGGAAGGCGGTGGCCGCGGTGGTGGCGAACGGCGGCGACGGGGCTCCGCTCGGTGGGAGAGAGAGGAAGCCAGAGAAGGGGGAGAAGGCACGGGAGAGAGTGCGAGGCCTGGGAGGGTGCGTGGCGCCCTCGGGTGAGATCCAGGCGACGGGGACACAGGCAGGCAGGGTGGAGGTGGCCGGGGCGCGTGCCGGCGCGCTGCGGCCACGCGCTCGTTCTCCTGGCCGGGAGGAAGACGACAGGAGAGGGGCCAGGTGGGCTGGGCCGCACAGGTGGGCTGCCAGCACAGGAGCTGGGCCGGTTGCTGCGCCAGGTAAGTTTTCTCTCTCTCTTCTAATTTAGTTTCTGTTTTCTATTTTGCAGTTTTTGTTTTAATTTGGTTTCTTAACCAAATTATTTTGCAGCTCTCTGGAAATTATTGTGGATGCATTAAGGTTTATCCTAGAGCTCCACAAAATATTCCAGGATTATTGGAGCAATAAAAATATTTATAGAATTTATTTGCTCCAACTCAAATACAATTTTGAATTAATTCAAAAACCATAAATGCATTGGAAAAATGTGCATGACCTCTAATTAAGGCTTTAACCTTTTCCCAGAAATAATGAACATTTTTGGAGGGCATTTTGGGTCCAATGAAAATATTTGAATTGAACCTAGTTAAAATTATTATCTGCTAGGGTTTGAACATCCCCAATTCAAAATTTCATTTGAATTTAGACATGATGCATGGATGCTTATGCAGAGTCAGGCAAGGGCTTAGCTAGGGCTGTGACATCTAGTTTCTCGTTTTGAACTTGTTTGGTGTAGTAGTAACACTTGGTTTTGCTCCTTCATAGAATGATAAGTATCCCGGCTAAAGATGCGCTTTGCTTTATGCTAATCCCATCAATCGTTCTTGTTTTGTTCATTAAATTGCTAAGTGCCATAACTAAGATATAATTAACCAATGCATGTAAAAAATTCTAGTTATATAATGTAGTACTCCACACACTTGCATGTGTTGCGATTAGTACTACTCCCTTCATCCATACGTAGGGCCTAATGTATTCTCCGAGGTTGACTTTAGCTATTGATAAGATTTTATATAATTTGAAAATTATATCATTTAAAGATCATTTCATGTACGAAATTGACGGTATGCTTTGAGCAACTTGCATGTCTTATACTGCTCGTGTTTGGATACTCTAACTTAGCTAGAGGTTACTTGTCACGCCCAATATGCGACCCTATCCTAAAGGAACTCGAAGGTCCCACTAAGGATAGAAGCGCATATTGGAGATGCTTTTGCAAGGTGGATATCATTACATCGTACCATTACATAATAGGTTGGGATACATACAAGAGGCATACAATGCCGCATGAATACAACAACATCATACATAAGAGAAACATCCAACTATGGATGAAACACAAACAGAAACTCAAACGATATCCACCCTGCTAGCCTAGGCTGCTGACTAGGAACCTATCCCCTGAACAAAGAAGAAGCAGAAGAAGAACTCCAAATCAAGTAAACATCACTCTCACGTCACGATCTTCGCATTACCTATACCTACAACTGTTGTCGTAGTAATCTGCGAGTCACGAGGACTCAACAATCTCACAACCCGCGAGATCAAGACTATTTAAGCTTATGGGTAGGATAAGATTATGAGGTGGAGTTGCAGCAGGCACTAAGAAAATATGGTGGCTATATACGCAAATAAGAGTAAGATGAGAAGCTATGCAACGGCCGTGAAGCTAGAAATGATCAAGAAGTGATCCTGAACTACTTACGTTCAACCATAACCCAAACCATGTTCACTTCCTGGACTCCGCTGAAAAGAGACCATCACGGCTACACACGCGGTTGATGCATTTTAGTTAAGTCAAGTGTCAAGTTCTCTACAACCGGATATTAACAAATTCCCATCTGCCACATAACCACGAGCACGACTCTCGAAAGTTTATACCCTGCATGGGTGTCCCAACTTAGCCCATCACAAGCTCTCATGATCAACTAAGGATATTCCTTCTCCCGGAAAGACCCGATCAGTCTCGGAATCCCGGTTACAAGACATTTTGGCAATGGTAAAACATGACCAGCAAGACCGCCTGATTGTGCCGACAAATCCCGATAGGAGCTGCACATATCTCATTCTCAGGGCACATCGGATGAGACATCCTATGAGTAAAACCAACCCTCAAGTTTCCCCGAGGTGGCCCTGCGGTCTACTCGGTTCGGACCAACACTCAGAGGAGCACTGGCCCGGAAGGGGGAGTTAAATAAAGATTGTCGGATTTAGGGATCCGGCAACCCTTGAGAGGTTCGAACTCTGGGGTGCGTGCGGAGATCTCAACCTGCCCAGCCTGCCTACTCGTGATCCTCCTAGCCTAGCGCGATGAGCTCAAAGAGACACAAAGACACAGAGATTTATACTGGTTCAGACCGCCGTTGTGGTGTAACACCCTAATCCAGTGTGGTATGGTGGATTGCCTCGAGGAGCTATGGATGAACTAGTACAAAGGATGAACAAGCCTTAGGAGGTGAGGTGTTCTTGAGCTGGTGTGGTGTTGTAACGCCCCGAGACCAACGCTTCAGTTGCCCTTCCATTTGTTTTAGTTGTTGACGTGTGTTTATTGTGTTTGTTGCATTATCATAATTGGTTTGCATATTTCATTCTATATGTTATGCCATGATCATGTTGAGTGCCTTGTCATTTTTGCTCCTTGCATCATGTCCATGCCTTTTGTTTTCATATTGTGGTATTGTAGAATGTTGTTTTGATGCTTGCAAGATGCCTAGTTGCTGTTTTGGTCAGCTTGTCCTGTAAACTTGTATAGAGTGTATGTGTTGAACCGTTGCTCCGTTTTGAGTGTGCTCTATATGAAACTTGCTTAGAATTGCATGTAGTTTCATATTATCATGTTGCATCCTTGTTTTGAGGTGTTTTCTTGATGTTTGAGTGCATTTTGCATCAATGCCATGTTTAACTCGTTTTGCTCATATCTTCTAGGTCGTAGCTTCGAACCAAATGAACTTTATATGTAACTTGACTAGAATTACGTGTAGATCCTCTTGGTGCTCTTTAACTTGCAGTTTAACAACTTCAACTTAATGTTTGTTCAGATCTGGACCAACTTTGATACTTGCATATGAGGACTTATCGGAATTGTTATATGTTGTTTTCGGCCTCATTTAAACTTGCTTTGATGTGTTGTTCTTGTTTGCATCATCTCTTTCCATGAGTAGCTTCATGAAGCATTGTCATACATAATACTTGGTTGAGCATCATGTCATGTTCATGTGTGGTGTGTTTACTATGTTGTGTGCTTCTTCTCGATAGTTCCCGTTTCGTTGCGATCGTGAGGATTCGTTCGTCTACGCTTGGTTCGTCTTCGTGGCTTCATCTTCTTCATGGACTCGTTCTTCTTCCTTGCGGGATTTCAGGCAAGATGACCGCTACCCTGGATCTCACTACTATCATTGCTATGCTAGTTGCTTCATTCTATCGCTTTGCTGCGCTACCTATCATTTGCTCTTCAAGCCTCCCAATTTGCCATGTCAGCCTCTAACCTTTTGCACCCTTCCTAGCAAACCATTGCTTGGCTATGTTACCACTTTGCTCAGCCCCTCTTAGAGCATTGTTAGTTGTAGTGAAGTTGAAGATTACTCCATGGTGGACAGGATTTTGTTGGGATATCACAATATCTCTTATTTAATTAATGCATCTATATACTTGGTAAAGGGTGGAAGGCTCGGCCTTATGCCTGGTGTTTTGTTCCACTCTTGTCGCCCTAGTTTCCGCCATACCGGTGTTATGTTCCCGGATTTTGTGTTCCTTACGCGGTTGCGTGATTTATGGGACCCCCTTGACAGTTCGCTTTGTATAAAACTCCTCCAGCAAGGCCCAACCTTGGTTTTACCATTTGCCTCACCACCACCTACTTTTCCCTTTGGAGTAATTAACCCAAGGGTCATCTTTATTATAGCCCCCCCGGGCCAATGCTTGTCTAAGTGTTGGTCCGAACCAGAGCCGTTTGCAGCGCCCCCGTAGGGAAACTTGAGGTCTCGTTTTAGTTGTACGGATTGCTCATCTGGTGTTGCCCTGAGAACGAGATATGTGCAGCTCCTATCAGGATTGTCGGCGCATCGGGCGGCTTTGCTGGTCTTGTTTTACCATTGTCGAAATGTCTTGTAAACCGGGATTCCGAGACCGATCTGGTCTTCCTGGGAGAAGGTATACCCTTTGTTGATCGTGAGAGCTTGTCATGGGCTAAGTTGGGACACCCTTGCAGGGTATAAACTTTCGAAAGCCGTGCCCGCGGTTATGGGCAGATGGGAATTTGTTAATGTCCGGTTGTAGATAACTTGACACCAGATCCAAATTAAAACGCATCAACCGCGTGTGTAGCCGTGATGGTCTCTTTTCAGTGGAGTCCGGGAACTGAACACGGTCTTTGGGTTATGCTTGACGTAAGTAGGAGTTCAAGGTCACCTCTTGATTATTGCTAGCTTCACGACCGTTTCGTTTGCTCTCTTCTCGCTCTTATTTGCGTATGTTAGCCACCATATATGCTTAGTCGCTGCTGCAACCTCACCACTTTACCCCTTCCTTACCCATTAAGCTTTGCTAGTCTTGATACCCATGGTAATGGGATTGCCGAGTCCTCGTGGCTCACAGATTACTACAACAACAGTTGCAGGTACAGGTTATGTGATGATCTTGATGCGAGAATGATGTTTGCTTGTTTTGGAGTTCTTCTTCTGCTTCTTCTTCGATCAGGGGCTAGGTTCCAGGTCGGCAGCCTGGGCTAGCAGGGTGGATGTCGTTTGAGTTTCTGTTTGTGTTCCATCCGTAGTCGGATGGTGCTCTTATGTAAGATGATGTTGTATTCGTGTGGCATTGTATGCCTTATGTATGTATCCCCATCTATTATGTACTGCTGATGTAATGATATCCACCTTGCAAAAGCTTCTTCAAGATGCGCTTCTATCCTTGGTGGGACCTTCGAGTTCCTTTAGGATAGAGTCGCATCTTGGGCGTGACAGGTGCTCTACTTGTTCTAATTTTGGTCCCCTTCCTATGGTGGTGGCTAAGTCCTATATATAGTGGCCTTGGTCCTCTTCCCAAATATGAGCGGGAAGGGATCCCACAATGGCGGGACTTGAAAGGGGACAAGTAGTATAGTCTATCCTGACAAAAGTAGTCTTCGCCTGCGAAAAGCCTCTGGTCGTGACGCTGTGGTGGGCTCGGCGATGACCTCCGTCCTGCCGTCCTGGCGGTCTTGGTCTTGTTGCACCGTAATGTAAACCTTTGGCCGATTCCTCGGGACTCCGTGCCTGTGGCTTGCCTCCCTTGTACCGAAGAGGAAACCTGCGCTCTGCGCCCGCCTGGCGCCCGCCTGGCCTTGGTCGTCATGGCTCACGTCAGACCGAGCCTCATGAGATATCTTGCATAGAACTCTCCGCCCCTCAGGAGCCCTCCTGAGGAGGCCACTTCCTTCGGGGGTCTTGGTGTCGTCCGCCTCGGAAGGCTTGGCCCCTCGCGAGGGTCTTGTGGTGTTGGTGGTGAGGCTGGGCCATACCAGGCCATCAATGAAGCCACGTGGTGGGCCGCTGGCAGGCAGGACTGGATACCCCCAAGTCCAGGACGCCGACAGTAGCCCCCGGGCCCGAGGCGCGCTCGCACTTGGATTCAAGGTGAAGCCAAAGGGCAACTGCGGAGCACCACGGGCCCTAACCGCCTGCGGCCTTGATGATGCATGGTGATTGATTGGACATGGGCGACTCCATTTCCCCACGCTACCTCGGCAATTGCTCCCGTCTGATAAAAGGGGTGCCGCTTGCCGCCAAGCTTTCATTGATCCTTCTTCGTCTTGCTCCAGACCCCCTTCACCCCACAGTGGAAGAGCTCACCAGATCTGCCGATTTCCACCAAATCTTCTGCTTGATGGCCACCGAGAAGACCACAACTCCTTCCTCGGCTGCCGGCTCCACCTGGTATGAGCCAGGGCTGTTGGCACCCTGCGTGATTGGGGAGAAGCTCCAGACCACACTCCTCCTGATCGAGTGGCGATAATGAGTGGAAGACGACCGCACTCCGGGTCGCCACCGCTGCACTGGAGCCCGCGTGCAGCAACTTCTTCCCCTTCTTCATGCACAACATCTTCTCGGGGATGGTACTTCCATTCTCCCCCTTCTTCTTCTCCATCCTTCACCACTATGGTCTTCACGCGCTCCACATCCATGCCAACTACATCCTCCTTCTGTCCCTTTTCGCCTTCTATTGTGAGGTGTTCATGGGGGTGATGCCCTCCATTGCCCTGTTCTGCCATTTCTTCTACCTCCGCAAGATCGGCGACAATCCGGTCGGGTGCATCGGTTTCGTCGTGGTGCGGGGCGGTAATGCTATCTCCCGCGCTGGGAAGAAAGTGGAGGATGCCGTGAAGAGGTGGGTCCTGATGGATGCCAAGAGCTCCCAGAGCTCGCTGAAGCTGTCGACTGCATTCCCCATCTCCGAGAAGTCGTGGCGTTCCGATATGATCACTGACCCCTCCCTGATGCTGTTCGTGAGGAAGATGGATAAGGAGCTGAAGAGCGCAAAGCTGATGGAGGCTATGCTCATCAGGGAGTTCCTGAAGCGGTGCATTGCGCCTCTTCAAGACCGCCCCCGGACTTTGTGGAAGCTTGGTGGTGATGACGACAAAATCCGCCTGCGCTGAGATCCCCTTCCCAAGGAGGAGCTGAACAAGGTGTTGCTCTACCTGACGGGGAAGCATCCGAGCGACCCTTCAGAAGGCTGGCTTCTGTTGTACTACCGTGATGACGCCGAGGAGGTTGTCGCGGCCATGCCTGTTTTCGATGAGCTCGGGTTCGTGCGGCTGGGGTCCTCCCTGCCACCTACTACCTTGGTACACCTGTCCTCCGATGGCCAATCCTCCAAGGCCACCGAGGATGAGGTTGTGGAAGAATCCTCTGCTCCAGAGCAAAGGGAGCTCCTGCGTGACCTTCCTGACGATGATAATGACGACGAGCCCCCGGTGGTGGAGGTGCCGCACCCTCCAAGAGTCACCACGAGGTCTGGGGTGGCCTTCTCGAAGCAGCCCAAGCAAGCGGTCATGAAGAAATGCAGGTCCGCGCTGATCCCTTTGGGCAGTAGCCCCCCTTCGCCGGCGTTGTCCCGGGCGGCGCCAACCGCAAGCTCTCCTTCCCACAGAGCTCGGCACCAGCAGCTCCACCCCAGCCCCGCTGCTAAGCATGAAGAGGCGATATGCCTTCGTCGACCAATAAGTCTCTCCCTTGACCTAGCTTGTTGGTTCTTGAAGTGGTACTGAGCATCTTCTCTTGTCGCTAGGCAGCAGCCATCGAAGAAGCAGAAGGAGGGTACGGAGGTTGCTGCGGCCGCAGGCGATGATGCGGCCACTGCGACCCTGGTGAAGAAGAGTGCCACTACCCCCGCAGCCCTAGGGACGACGCCAGTTTAGGAGGATGTGGATGCCCATCCTTAGGAGGTGCCGGTGCCCTCGGCAGGCCTAACTCCTCCGGCACCTAGTCTTGCCGCAGCTGCTGAGGATAACCGGCCTCCGGAGCCCCCGGTCCTTCCTGAGGCTGAGGTTTCTTCTGCCTTGGTGCCGAGGGCGTCTCCTCCCTTGCCGAGCGCGTGGCTGAGCCATGGTGCTCCCGCTCCCTCCAGGATCCTAGAGGAGGCAAGGGTGGTGCTGGACCTCCTCTAGGGTGAACTTCAGGGCCCGGATCATCGTTCGATGCAAGGACGCCAGGGGCTGATCTCTGGTTGGCTCAAGGCTGATGCATCTGTCCGCGCGGCCTGGGGCTCTGCGGAGGAGCCCAGAAGGCACTCGGGGTGGCCGCCACGACGCGCGACCTGGCGCGGCAGGAGGCCACAAAAGCTGAGGACCAGTGCCACATTGCGGAGGCTGAACTGAAGGGTCTCCAGGAACGGCAGGCCACCCAGGCCAGCCAGCTCCAGGTGCGTGAGGAGAAGCTGAAGGCCCAAGAAGCTTCCATCTCCATCCAAGACGCCGAGGTGAAGAAGACGGCCTTAGAGCAGGCTGGAGAGCGCGACCGCCTGATGAAGCTGAAGGAGGAGGCGGAGGCAGCCCAAGCGGCCCTGGCCGAGGCCAAGAAGGTGGCCGCCATCTTTATCTGACGTGCGTCTTCAGACATCTTTATCTCCAGGATGCCAGCTTCAACCTCTCCTTCTTCCTCACTCTGGTGGACGCCGACTCCTAGGATGCAGCTGCTGCCGCCGTGAAGAGCTTCATGGACGCCATGCTGAGCAAGTACCTGGTGGTTGGTCCTCCGACTGAAGCCGGTGGGACGGGTGACGCGCCTGGCGATGAGGCTCTGCTAGCGAGCAGTGGTGACGCCCAAGTTTGAAGAGGTGGCCCGGCGATTCTGCTTTTGCTTGTTTATCTAGCATCACGCGACATGCCTCAGGGAGGCGTTTTTGGAACTATTTGTTTGGAACAATATGTCTTGTAATTACTAGATTATGCTCCTTCAGCTTTTTTGTCTGCTTTGTTGTTCTGCGTCGGCAGAGCCCGGCCCCGCGCATACCTCAGCCGTCGTTAGGTCGTCCGGATCACCAGGACGAGCCCAAGAGGTGCGGGGCTACATGACCAGTTAGGCTCCTGAGTCGCGATGCTCAGGAGTCCTCCTTGACGTGCGAATAGCTTAGGAAAAGATGCAGGGGCAAGCCTTGGTGTTCTGTGTCGGCAGGGCCCGGCCCCACGCATGCCTCATCCGTTGTTGGGTCATCCGGATCGCTAGGACAAGCCCAAGACGTGAGGGGCTACGTGACCAGTTAGGCTCTTGAGACGCGATGCTCAAGAGTCCCCCTTGACGTGCGAACGGCTTGAAAAAGAAGGGTGACAACTAGGTCTTGGCGTTCTGCGTCGGTAGGGTCCGGCCCCGCGCATGCCTCAACTATCACTGAGTCGTCCGGATCACTAGGACGAGCCCAATAGGTGAGGGGCTACGCGACCAGTTAGGCTCTTGAGACGCGATGTTCAAGAGTCCCCCTTGACGTACGAACAGACCATCCTACCTTTCCCTTGCCGAGCTCTCTCTTGGGAGGGGTGCGCGAAGACCAGGCCCGCGAGGCATGGCGAGGTGGGATACTCCAGGCATGACCTAAGCGTAGCCCCCGTGCCCAGCCCCCTCGCGCTACTGAAAGCACAAGTGCTCACTAGGTGATTTTGGTAATTAATGTCAACATATCTCTTGTTGGACTAACACTTTTACCTAGTATATTTTTAGATAAGTTCAGCAATGAAGTGGCATGAACTAAAGGATGTTGAACCCCTTCAAGATGCTAAGAACAAAGGATTGGCTCAGCTTCAAGCTCAAGACTCTACATTTTATATTTTAGTGATCCAAGATCACATTGAGTCTATAGGAAAAGCCAATACTATCAAGGAGGGATGAGGTGTTGCTTAATGAGTTTCTTGCTTCATAGTGCTTAGTGATATGCTCCAAAACCCTCAACTACTTTCCCACATCCACATATGACCTAAACCTAAAGTCCAACTCGGTCCCACCGATTCTTTCGATCCGGCGCCACCGAGTTCAGATGTCATAGCCACTGCCACAAACCCTAGGCAAATCGGTCTCACCGATAGGGATCTCGGTCTCATCGAGATGGGATTGTAATCTCTCTGTGTAAGTCCATTATCAAAATCGGTCTTACCGAGTTTGAGTAATCGGTCCTACCGAGATTACAATGCAAACTCTCTGTTTCCTTTTTGTAACATTTCCGTCCCACCGAGATGAGCGAATCGGTCACACCGAGTTTGCCTGACCAACTCTCTGGTTAGCTTATTACCAAAGTTGGTCTCACCGAGTTTGTGTAATTGGTCTCACCGAGATTACATTATGCCCTAACCCTAACCATATCGGTCCTACCGAGTTGCAAGTCGGTCCCACCGAAAACCCTAACGGTCACATTGTTTACTAAATCGGTCTGACCGAGTTTGTTGATTCGGTCCCACCGAGATTGGTAAATTGTGTGTAATTGTTAGATTTTGTGTGGAGGCTATATATACCCCTCCACCTCCTCTTCATTCGTGGAGAGAGCCATCAGAACAAACCTACACTTCAAACTTACCATTTCTGAGAGAGAACCGCCTACTCATGTGTTGAGACCAAGATATTCCATTCCTACCACATGAATCTTGATCTCTAGCCTTCCCCAAGTTGCTTTCCACTCAAATCTTCTTTACACCAAATCCAAATCCTGTGAGAGAGAGTTGAGTGTTGGGGAGACTATCATTTGAAGCACAAGAGCAAGGAGTTCATCATCAACACACCATTTGTTACTTCTTGGAGAGTGGTGTCTCCTAGATTGGCTAGGTGTCACTTGGGAGCCTCCGACAAGATTGTGGAGTTGAACCAAGGAGTTTGTAAGGGCAAGGAGATCGCCTACTTCGTGAAGATCTACCACTAGTGAGGCAAGTCCTTCATGGGCAACGACCATGGTGGGATAGAAAAGGTTGCTTCTTCATGGACCCTTCTTGGGTGGAGCCCTCCGTGGACTCGCGCAGCCATTACCCTTTGTGGGTTGAAGTCTCCATCAACGTGGATGTACAATAGCACCACCTATCGGAAGCACAGCTCAAAAATCACCGTGTCTCCAAATTGCGTTTGAAATCTCCAAACCCTTCTCTTTACATTCTTGCAAGTTGCATGCTTTATTTTCCGCTGCTCATACACTCTTTGCATGCTTGCTTGATATGTATTGTGATTGTTAAACTTGTGCCAAAACTCCACTTAAACTTAAAGAATTTAAAAACTACTACTTTTAGTACCTAGTGTCTAATCACCCTCCTCTAGAAACCTCTTCTCGATCCTTTCAATTGGTATCAGAGCTTTGGTATCCATTGCTTTGGTTTAATCACCATTGGAGGAAGATGGATGAGTCTACTTTGGCCAGTCTTAGACATAGAGTGCCTATACTTGATGGAGAATATTTTCATGAGTGGAAAAATGAGATGCTTGTGATTTTCAATCAATATCATTTGAACAAGTACATCGCTAGCCCTTGTGAACCTTATGTTGATCCTATGCATCCCACCCTTGATGAGTCAATTGAAATGATTAGGAATGTTAGAACTATTAACCTTATCACTAGAGGCTTGCCTAGAAACTTCGTTGGAAAACTGCCTACTCTTAAGTGTGCCTACACTATATGGAAATTTCTTCAGGAATGATTTCCTAATTATTCTTTGAAAAATCTGGATGAAATTCTCCATAAGTCTATTGCCTTGAGTAAGATGAATTCCAGTGATCCTATGTTTGGTAATTGTCTATTTGAACATAGAAATCTTATGCATGCCAAAGGAAATGTTGGAATTATTAGCGATATTATTTCCGAAGCTAATAGACTTCATAAAGGAGATCATTGTCGAACTCATACTAATGAATCACCCTCACTAGGAATTGATCCACCACATGACGATGTTGAACTTGGATACTATGATGAGGATGATGATGATGACTTTGATCTTGGTGATGCAATGAGACACTTTGGTCTTATGGAAAATCTTCGGGGATATATGGCAGCAGGAAAGGAATGGGTTCTTGACAGTGGATGTACCGATCACATGACCGGAGATAAAGACATGTTTCATGAGATTGCTAAAAATGATGGTCCTCGAAAGTATTTCACTTTCGGTGACAACTCAAAGGGTAAGGTGGTTGGCCTCGGTAAGGTGGCCATCTCACATGATAGCTCCATTCAAAATGTTATGCTCGTTGAATCCATTGGCTACAACTTACTTTCAGTATCTAGACTTGCTGATTTCGGTTTCAATGTCCTATTTACTGAAGTAGATTGCCAAGTGTTTCGTAGAGACAATCATAAAATGGTCCTTACCAGTATACATAGAGGTGATCTTTACATTGTTGATTTCACTAAAAAGGCTCAACCTAGAACTTGCTTCATCGCTAAATCCTCTAAAGGTTGGTTATGGCATAGACGATTAGGTCACGTTGGCATGCGAAATCTTGACAAGCTTATTAAAGGGAATCATATCCTTGGTGTTAACGATGTCATATTTGATAAGGGTAGACTTTGCAGTGCTTGTCAAGCAGGTAAACAGGTTGGAGGAAGGCCTCCCGTGAAGAACATGATGACCACAAGGAGGCCACTCGAGCTACTTCACATGGATCTCTTTGGTCCCAATGCTTACAAAAGTCTCGGTGGAAATTCTTTTGGTCTAGTTATAGTTGATGATTTTTCAAGATTTACGTGGGTGTTCTTTCTCGATGACAAATCGCAGGTCCAAAAGATCTTCAAAAACTTCGCCAGGAAGGCTCAAAATCAGTTTGAAGTAAAGATCAAGAAGGTTTGCAGCATCAACAGAACAGAGTTCAAGAACGCAAATGTGGACGCCTTTCTTGACGAAGAAGGGATTTCACATGAGTTCTCGGCTACGTATACACCTCAACAAAATGGAGTTGTTGAGAGGAAGAACCGGACGCTCATCAAAATGGCAAGAACGATGCTCGATGAGTACAAGACGCCGAAGCACTTTTGGGCAGAAGCGGTTGAGACATCTTGTCATGCAACAAATCGCTTGTATCTTCACAAGCTACTCGGCAAGACAGCATATGAGCTCCTCACCGGTAACAAACCCCAAGTTGGATACTTTTGAGTATTCGGTTCAAAGTGCTACATTCTTGATAAGCATCGTCGTTCTAAATTTGCTCCAAAGTCTCATGAAGGTTTCCTACTTGGTTATGGCTCAAACTCTCACACTTACCGTGTCTACAACAATTTCACTAGAAAGGTTGAAGAAACGGTAGATGTGAAGTTTGATGAATCTAACGGCTCGCAAGTAGAGCAATTGCCAATTGATGTAGGAGACATAGACCCCTCGGAAGCAATCTAAGACTTGTCTATTGGCAAGATTCATCCAACGGAGATAAAGGAGAGCAACTCGTCCGTCCAAGTGGAAGCTTCTACCTCACGAGAAGGTGAACCAAGAGTTGATACAGAAGCATCCACAAGTGGGACACACCAAGATGAAGAGAATGAGAAAGTACACCAAGAACGCCAACAACCTCATTCTCCACCACGACAAGGGAACGACAATGCAAATAATGAAGAAGGCCAAGAAGAAGAACAAGATGAAGAAGATGTTCAACCAAGACCCAAGCAAAAGCTTTCACGAGTTCGAGCAAGAATTTCTAAAGACAATCCCGTCGAGCAAATCTACAGTGATATCCAAACCGGGAGAATCACTCGCTCTAAAACTCGTTTAGCTAACTTTTGTGAACACTATTCATTCATCTCTAGCATTGAACCTATGAAGGTTGAAGAAGCATTGGAAGATCCAGATTGGATAAATTCTATGCATGAAGAGCTACACAACTTTGAGAGAAATCAAGTTTGGACATTGGTTGAGAAGCCCAACAACAACCACAACATCATCGGTACCAAATAGGAACATCATCGGTACCAAATAGGTGTTTCGCAACAAGCAAGATGAAGATGGACAAGTAGTTCACAACAAAGCACGTCTCATCGCCCAAGGTTACACACAAGTCGAAGGTATGGACTATGGTGAGACTTATGCTCCCGTTGCTAGACTTGAATCCATTCGCATATTACTTGCCTATGATAATCACCATGATATCACCTTGTACCAAATGGACATCAAAAGTGCTTTTCTAAATGGTGAAATAGAGGAGGAAGTCTATGTGAAACAACCTCCCGGCTTTATCAATCCTAAGAAACCCAAAGATGTCTACAAACTTTGCAAAGCTCTTTATGGTCTTAAACAAGCTCCTAGAGCTTGGTACAAATGCTTAACCAAGTTCCTTATTGAAAAAGGGTTTGAAATTGGAAAAATAGATTCTACACTTTTTACTAAGAGGGTCAATGGAGAACTATTTGTTTGCCAAATTTATGTTGATGATATTATATTTGGATCAACTAACCCTCATTTTAGTGAGAAGTTTGAAAAGCTAATGTCGGAGAAATTTGAGATGTCAATGATGAGTGAACTCAAATTCTTCCTTGGGTTGCAAATCAAGAAAACTAATGAAGGTACTTTTGTCTCTCAAATGAAGTACACCAAAAACTTATTCAAGAAGTTCAATATGCAAGAATGCAAAGGTATGACTACACCCATGCCTACTAGTGGACATCTCGATTTGACCAAAGATGGTGAACCGGTTGAACAAAAGGTTTATCGCTCTATGATTAGTTCATTGTTATACCTATGTGCTTCACGTCCCGATATTATGCTAAGTGTGTGCATGTGTGCACGATATCAAGCTGCACCTAAAGAATGTCACCTTAAGGCCGTGAAAAGGATAGTGAGATACTTAATTCATACGCCAAATTTTGGCATTTGGTATCCTAAGAGGGCCTCTTTCAATCTTGTTGGCTACTCCCACTCGGACTATGCCGGAGACAAGGTTGATAGAAAGTCCACTTCGGGTTCTTGTCAATTCCTTGGTAGATCTCTTGTGTCTTGGTCTTCCAAGAAACAAAACTCGGTATCCTTATCCACCGCCGAAGCGAAATACATTGCCACTGGTTCATGTTGTGCTCAATTACTTTGGATGACCCAAACTCTTAAAGATTATGGGATATATGTGAAACATGTTCCATTACTTTGTGACAATGAAAGTGCTATCATGATTGCTCATAATGCCGTGCAACATTCTCGAACTAAGCTTATTGAAGTTCGTCATCATTTCATTCGAGATCATGTTGCCAAAGGGGACTGTGACACCCCAAAAATTTGGCCTTGTTTTATTAAATTAAAATTTTTGCCAGGATTTAAAACTTTGGATTTCTGAGCTCCATTTTGATTTTTTTAATCATTTCCTTCCCTGTTATGATGAGTTTTCCCAAAGAGAAAACTTTTCAAATTTGTATTGGACTTATTTAACCTCTCAAGAAAAACTTTCCTTTTATCAGTATAACTAATTAAATAAATAAGTTGCTTGCTCTTTATTTTCTTGAAAAAGGTTTTCTAGGTTAAATGGCCATATTTGAACTACAACCATTTGATAAATTCACTTAAAATTCCCATAAAAATTTGGAGATGTCATGTGATGATTTTAAATAACTTTTATGCAAAAATATATTTCATTCATGAAATATTTTGAGCCCTACTCTCAATTTTTCTTCTCTGGTCCAGAGTGCATTTTTTCACAGCAACCTATTTAAATGTTTCTTTAAAACTTCTACCAAAATTAAGGAAGGTCAGTAGGAGCCTGTTATCCCTTTTTGTGCAAAAACCTAATTATGTTCTTTGAAAAATTTGAGTGAATCAACCTCATTTCCATTCTGGACCAACTTGAGGATTTGTGCAGCAACCACCATTTTAGTTGCTCCTATACCCTTAATTATTTCTCCTACTTGTAGTCCCCCATGTTAAACCCTTAAGTCCAGTAGCATGCACCATTTAGATCACTTTTAGTTCATGGAATAATGCTATTTATTTCCTGTCCAGAATTGAAGTTTTGTAAAACTTGCACTAGCAAGTTTCCCCTTTTGTCCAACTAACCTCACCACTCTCTTTTGCATCTAAAGAGACCCCCATCTGGAGTTTTTGGCCACCCCAAGACCTGCCTAAGTGCATGTGGCATTTTGCCAAACACCTGGAGAGCATGACCAGTTCTGGCATGATTGTGGCATTGCACTGTGAACTTGCACCTCTGATCAAACCAGCATGTCCACTAGACTCCCCGTTGCTCCTAACCTCGATCTGGTAAATCCCATCCTCACCTGCGACCTCTAGCATGCCTCGGCATTGTGTCGAACACCTGGTGTGCGTGCACTGGACGCGCCCAGAGCGCGCGTATTGCAGCCGCGCGCCCGAGCCGACACGCTGGCCCCCACGGCTTTGGCCCGCTCTGCAGCACCACGCCACGCGCTCCCCTCCTCGCAGCAACGCGCCAAGCAGCCCCCGCCGCGCCCGGCAGGCCAAACACTAGCCGCCACCGCCGCCCGACAGCCCTGCGCCGTGCAGCGCCGCCCAAGCCACCCCGGCTCGCCACCTGGCCCCTGGAGCAGTGCCCTCTCGTCCACTAGCTCTTGTCGTCATCCCCAGCCGCGCCACGTTGCCCTGCAAGCTACAGCGAGGCGGTTCGCCGGAGAGCTTATCCGGCCGCCGCGGAACCGACCTCGACGAGCTATAAGAGGAGGTCCCGAGCCACCCCGGGCACACAGGAAGCCTTAGAGTGCTCCCCTAGTCCTCCCATGGCAGCCAATCGACTCGGGGAAGGTCTTCATCCCCATCTCCGGCAACGGCAGCCGCCACCACTGCCCCGGCCAATTCGGCACCACCAAGGCCTCCCATCCTCCGTTCTCTCCACCAAGAACCCCCTCATCCTCCCGTAAACCTTCCCCCTACTCCATTTCGATCGAGAACCACCGCCGCCCCAAAACCACTTTTCCCCGAAGCTTCCCTCCGCCGAGGAGCTCGCCGCCGACAGCTCACGCCGTCCCCGCCGACCCAGCGACTACCGGGAGGATCGCCTCAACCTTGCGGATCCATCCCCACCCTCGGGGGCCCGCGAGGAGCAGCCAAACGCCAGCGACGATCGCCGGAGCCCCGCTCCGCTCGGGCAAAGGAGGGAGACGACACGCGGTGACTGGTCAAACCTGACCAGTGGACCAGGCAGGCCCACTGCCAGTGACACCCCGCGCCGTCCGCGTGGTTAAGTGGAGGCGTGAAGCCTCAAGTACGCCTCCTCTGTACCGAAGGCGTATTTCTATCTGAAACGTTTTCTTTTTCTATTTTATTTAAAAACAGATTTTGACCAAATCTTTGACTGGCTATAACTTTTTAAATATAAGTCCAAATGAGTTGATTCTTTTTCCTACCTTCTTCAAATTTGATCTAGTTTATTTTAAGATTTATAAAAAAAATAATTCAAACAACTTTTTGGTTATGTTTTTGAAATATGTGTTAATTCAAATATATTTTCAAATAGGATTTTTGGGAGAGAGAAGAAACTTTCAAAAGTTTGGAAAGCACCCTGCCTTTCCACACATTGAAGGCAAGCATTCTGAACCCCGGCATAATAATTTTTGGAGTGATCATTGATGCATTTATAACTCCACCGCATTTCGAAGGACTTGTTATTTCATGTGATATGATCATATGCATGGGTGTTACTGATTTCCATGCTGTTGGTAATGGACACACTTGTGATGATAATCACCCTCATGAGCTTGACATGCATACCGGCAGGAACCCGGGAAAACCTCTGCCTTGGGTAGGTATGAGTTTGTCGCCGGTCTCCGTCGGGACGGTTCTGTCTGGTATGGCATGGTAGGGTGATATGAGTGGTGACTCTGTTTGATGAAATATATTTGTTATACTAATCATGCAGGGAATACTTGAACCTCCTGAGTCGACCGTAGATCAAGTCTTGGTCCAGTAACCCCCATACTTGTTTCGTACTACCACTCGTCTCTACAGCAAGTAGAGTACGGTTCAGTAAGTTGTCAACCTCTTTCTAGCACACACCGTACAGAGAGGCCATGGTGGAAGATACCGGTTGTAACTGGTAGGCAGGCCACCTGGTCCGGGAGCATGGGTGTTTCCGGTTGGGACCGAGAGGGGAGGCCACCCCTTAGAGCGCGCGATATAAATTTGATCCCATGCTACGCGAGGTTGTAGCCTCCCCACTTAGAGTTTGCTTAACAGGTGTCGTGGGTGATTCCAGGCACGTGTGTGATAAGCTGGTGTGTGCAAGTTAGGTGTGTTTTCAACAAAAAGACCGTAGACGGAATTAGTCCCGATGGACTAAAGAAATCCGTTACTCGTGGGTAAAGAGTACACCCTCTGCAGAGAATAAACCTATTCGAATAGCCGTGTCCATGGTTAAGGATTACAGTCTGGGATGGGTCAGGTGTCGGTCTTAGTGTCGGTCTTCGGAGGTGAAACGGTTAACCAGAAATGGAATTACTACTCGTGACTTGTGATGTCGATGATTATTATTATTATTGACTAACCCATGATATTATTACCGAGTATCTCTGGGATGGTTCTACCTCCGGGATATTCATTATGATTATTTCTTTTAAAGCCCTTTATGTGGTGTCGCTCAGACGCCCGACTGTGGCATTTCTTTTAAAGCCCTTTATGTGGTGTCGCTCAGACGCCCGACTGTGGCATTTCTTTTAAAGCCCTTTATGTGGCGTCGCTCAGACGCCCGACTGTGGCATTTCTTTTAAAGCCCTTTATGTGGCGTCGCTCAGACGCCCGACTGTGGCATTTCTTTTAAAGCCCTTTATGTGGCGTCGCTCAGACGCCCGACTGTGGCATTTCTTGTTATTTGTTTTCATAAGTTTTTATACTACCATGTTATTGCAGTTTTATGAATAACTTGCTTGCACACATCAGAGTTTCATTCATCTATTGTGACTGACGTCATGAGCATAAAAAAAAAAATTTCGGCACATCATTGTTATATTATACCTGTGTTCATAATGTTTGCGAGTACATTCAAAGTACTCACTGGCTTGTCCCTGGCTAGTGTCTTGGCCAGATTTTCCTGCACGGAGAGGAGTGACGCGATGACAGCCCGGAACCTAAGCAATGGAGATAGCAGCCTCGCGAAGATAGGAGTTAACCTGGTCAGCTGTTCCTGTGGGAATTGGAGTCCCATAGACACTGATGATCCACAAACCGCTTCCGCCATCAACCACTAGAAACCATTTGTTGTACTCACAGGCCAGAATGGTCTTGTACTGCATATTTTGTATGTTGCTTGGAATTTCTGTATCAAGTTGGAGCCTCATCAGCTAACAGTAATCCTGGGGCTGATGAGCACGATGGTCTTTTCTGGAAATTTGTTTCCCGGAAAGTCGGCCGCGACAGACTTGGTATCAGAGCCAGGCTGACCATTGGCTAATCCTATCTTAGCCCGGTCAATAAACTTAGGCAAACCAACCCACCAGACCTTAACCAAACCCCAGCCAAGCTTCTCGTGCAAGATAGCCACACAGTGACCCAAAACCTTTTGGCAGTCGGTGCCCAACCTATCAACCTAACCTGTCACTCATGCGCCAGTGACTGGCCCCTAAATAGTCCTTTCTCGCAAGCGTGCGAAGGAAGACTCCGTCCCCTTTTTCTTATAAAAAGGGACGCGCTCGCCCCAAAGCAGCACATCACAGCCGCTACCCCAAACCGAGCCACAATGCCTGGACCTATAGTGCACAACGAAACCACAGCAACCAACCTTGGAGGTTTTGTGACCATCCTCGCAAACCTCACCCGTCGTGCCTACGCGTTAGAGGAGCCACCAGAATATGTTGTGTATCAAGGACCCATGAGCGGTGAAGACCGCCAATTCTGGGCCACTGTGCACATTTACGGTAGGAGTCTAGCACCCGAGCGTCCCTACCGGTTCACCGGAAGGACAACTTCCTTTGAGCCACAAGCCATCCAGCTAGCCCCTCGAGAGGCTATAGTTCATCTCAGGCACTTGTCGCCCAGAGTTAACTGTCGTTCGTTCCACTACTATCCCAGACGTGAAGGGTATGGTAGACCACCACAAGTTGCCAATGGAGATCACGAGACGGACCCCGCATTGTTGCACCTAGTGCGCTATGTAAGTGCACTAGAGGCGCTGTTCGACCAGATCACTATTGATCTAATCGCAGCTCGTGGAGAGCTGGTTCGTCGAGCACCGGCGAGAGAAGGAAATGAGCCCAACACCGACAACCCAGTCGTACTGTTTGGACAACCAATCGAGACCCCGAGATCTGCCCCAGCCATCGACCAAGGTGCTGCGATAACCCCAGAAGTGCTTCGTCGCATATTGGGAGCACACTCCAACGGGGTTTTCCCAACAATCCCCGCAATGGTCATTCTCACTACCCCGACCCTGCAGTTCCTCCGCCATCTCCGACTAATCCCGGCAGAGAGACACGTGGAGAAGCCTCGACATCTGCCAGGCATGCCCGTTTGGACATAAACGAGGTAGACTAAGCCGTATGAGTAGCACCAAGTTTCAATGTGTCCTCGCCTTGTAATCATGCGACCGCGTATATTAACGCAGCCTGTCTTCGTGCCTCTATTTTAATAGTAGCCTTGCATATTTAGTCAGCGCATAGCTGCATATTTTTCCGGGCACAACTACCAAAACCAACCCGACGACAACCACAGTAACACGTCTCTTTATGAGATATGTGTATCTCTGACACTGAACCGACCTTTGGAGCTAAGCTGGCAGATTTATTACCTTTCACCACGGTAAAACGATCCGGCTCCATTGCTATATAAAGGCCACCTTGTGACCTTACCCAGCAACCCTCACTTTGTGCACAACACTCACGCTTTTTCCTGTCATGCCGAACCCCAGCATTCATTTAAGGACCCCAGATGCAACCCCAGGTAGCTTTGTCAAATTATTGTGGGATTTTACCCGCAGTACCATGGGTTCTACCCAGCCACCCCAGTACGAGCTGTTCAAATCAAGGATCACCCCATCCACCTCGGAATATTGGACAGCAGTACACATTCCTCCTATAGACCCCAACCAAGATCCAATAGAAGTATCCTTCATGGGGAAATCTATGCCAACCCCACACTTGGCCATAGAAGCTGCGGCAAAAGAAGCGATTGCTCGTCTTCGATCCGCAGTACCATATGCCCGCAAACGAGGATATTATTACTTTCCGAGCCGTGCAGCACCCGGAGAAGTAACATCTTTTCCCGGTGGACGTATTGAGAGAGACCCAGTTCTGGCCAACCTTATCCAGTACATCATTGCTCAAGAGCATTTAAACCAGCGAGTGATGGATTATCTCCAGAGCCTCGCAGATTTAAATCCTCAGGTTGCCATCGGCAGACCACTGAGACCCGACACGGAGAGACGCATTCATCGACTGGTCAATCCACTGCCTCCGATTGAGGAAGAATGTATTCCTTTACCAGAGACATTTTATCAGGACCCCTCCCAGTTACCATTTTCATTTTAGACGTCACTACTGCATTTGTTCTATGTAGCATATATTTATGTGTGTGACTTATGTGTAATACCCTGAGTTTGTACGGCGAGTCAATTATTTTGGTTTCTACTCATGTGTGTAGTTTTTGTTGTGGTTTATGCTCCTTTAAATTAACTGTTTTCCCCTCGCAAAATCCCGGAGTGAGATTTCTTTCCCTGAGTTGCTGCACCTGCCCCTTCTCACAACGTGGATTATTTAATTTCACTCAGCACCACGAGCAGACTCACAACCATAATCATTCGGACACATACACTGTTTGCAAAATTTTGCAACGGTGTTACATCTAGATAATCACCCCCTAACAACAGTTAGCACCCGACACACTCCATCTACTCCTCATGATCACCACCACCGCGGTGAACCAACACCTGAGCCGCAGCATCGCGACACTCCTCGAAGATTATCACGCACAGGAGCACAGAGAGCCCCAGCAGCGTCGCCAGCCCTCCGCATATTAGGATCACAAACCAGTCCGGCATCGCCTCCGCCATTAGAGCCTCGACCGAGCTTCTGTAAGCAGTAATGGAGAAAGAAGGAGGAGGAGAAGTGAGGCCAGGTGTGAGGAAGAAGAGAGAGGCCCCCCGGCCGTTTTTATAGCTCGAGCTCGGTGTACGGTGGGCGAAGTCCACCAACGCCGCTCGTCGCCGATCGCCGGTGTTCGGAGTCGAATCCGCGAGCAGTGCCGATAGCGCGCTGGCCCGCGAGGTGAGTGCACGCTGCACCAGCAGCTAGCACACCGCGCACTACCACGGTACGGCCTAGATGCCCTACACACTAGGCGTCGCCGGTGGAGGAAGCGCGCGGGAGAGAGGAGGAAGAAAGGGCCAGAGGGAGAAGAAGAGGAGACTGACAGTGGACCCCGGGTCCACCTGTCAGCCAGAGAGAGCACTATGCTCTCGGGTGCGATCAGCGTATATCTAAATTTAGGAGTTATCCTAAATTTATATCCAGCATAGAAATCGCCCGTTTTTGTCTCGGACCGTAGATTTTTCCGCGCAGCACCAGTTTTTCACACGGTGGTTTTTCACCACTTATTGCCCTCGAACTGTAGCTACATCTTTATTGCGTAAGTATTCTCTTAACACCGCTTTTAGCAAATCTCGAGGACGAGATTTTTCTTAAGGGGGATAGTATTGTGACACCCCAAAAATTTGGCCGTGTTTTATTAAATTAAAATTTTTGCCAGGATTTAAAACTTTGGATTTCTGAGCTCCATTTTGATTTTTTTAATCATTTCCTTCCCTGTTATGATGAGTTTTCCCAAAGAGAAAACTTTTCAAATTTGTATTGGACTTATTTAACCTCTCAAGAAAAACTTTCCTTTTATCAGTATAACTAATTAAATAAATAAGTTGCTTGCTCTTTATTTTCTTGAAAAAGGTTTTCTAGGTTAAATGGCCATATTTGAACTACAACCATTTGATAAATTCACTTAAAATTCCCATAAAAATTTGGAGATGTCATGTGATGATTTTAAATAACTTTTATGCAAAAATATATTTCATTCATGAAATATTTTGAGCCCTACTCTCAATTTTTCTTCTCTGGTCCAGAGTGCATTTTTTCACAGCAACCTATTTAAATGTTTCTCTAAAACTTCTACCAAAATTAAGGGAGGTCAGTAGGAGCCTGTTATCCCTCTTTGTGCAAAAACCTAATTATGTTCTTTGAAACATTTGAGTGAATCAACCTCATTTCCATTCTGGACCAACTTGAGGATTTGTGCAGCAACCACCATTTCAGTTGCTCCTATACCCTTAATTATTTCTCCTACTTGTAGTCCCCCATGTTAAACCCTTAAGTCCAGGAGCATGCACCATTTAGATCACTTTTAGTTCATGGAATAATGCTATTTATTTCCTGTCCAGAATTGAAGTTTTGTAAAACTTGCACTAGCAAGTTTCCCCTTTTGTCCAACTAACCTCACCACTCTCTTTTGCATCTAAAGAGACCCCCATCTGGAGTTTTTGGCCACCCCAAGACCTTCCTAAGTGCATGTGGCATTTTGCCAAACACCTGGAGAGCATGACCAGTTCTGGCATGATTGTGGCATTGCACTGTGAACTTGCACCTCTGATCAAACCAGCATGTCCACTAGACTCCCCGTTGCTCCTAACCTCGATCTGGTAAATCCCATCCTCACCTGCGACCTGTAGCATGCCTCGGCATTGTGTCGAACACCTGGTGTGCGTGCACTGGACGCGCCCAGAGCGCGCGTATTGCAGCCGCGCGCCCGAGCCGACACGCTGGCCCCCACGGCTTTGGCCCGCTCTGCAGCACCACGCCACGCGCTCCCCTCCTCGCAGCAACGCGCCAAGCAGCCCCCGCCGCGCCCGGCAGGCCAAACACTAGCCGCCACCGCCGCCCGACAGCCCTGCGCCGTGCAGCGCCGCCCAAGCCACCCCGGCTCGCCACCTGGCCCATGGAGCAGTGCCCTCTCGTCCACTAGCTCTTGTCGTCATCCCCAGCCGCGCCACGTTGCCCTGCAAGCTACAGCGAGGCGGTTCGCCGGAGAGCTTATCCGGCCGCCGCGGAACCGACCTCGACGAGCTATAAGAGGAGGTCCCGAGCCACCCCGGGCATGCAGGAAGCCTTAGAGTGCTCCCCTAGTCCTCCCATGGCAGCCAATCGACTCGGGGAAGGTCTTCATCCCCATCTCCGGCAACGGCAGCCGCCACCACTGCCCCGGCCAATTCGGCACCACCAAGGCCTCCCACCCTCCGTTCTCTCCACCAAGAACCCCCTCATCCTCCCGTAAACCTTCCCCCTACTCCATTTCGATCGAGAACCACCGCCGCCCCGAAACCACTTTTCCCCGAAGCTTCCCTCCGCCGAGGAGCTCGCCGCCGATAGCTCACGCCGTCCCCGCCGACCAAGCGACTACCGGGAGGATCGCCTCAACCTTGCGGATCCATCCCCACCCTCGGGGGCCCGCGAGGAGCAGCCAAACGCCGGCGACGATCGCTGGAGCCCCGCTCCGCTCGGGCAAAGGAGGGAGACGACGCGCGGTGACTGGTCAAACCTGACCAGTGGACCAGGTAGGCCCACTGTCAGTGACACCCCGCGCCGTCCGCGTGGTTAAGTGGAGGCGTAAAGCCTCAAGTACGCCTCCTCTGTACCGAAGGCGTATTTCTATCTGAAACGTTTTCTTTTTCTATTTTATTTAAAAACAGATTTTGACCAAATCTTTGACTGGCTATAACTTTTTAAATATAAGTCCAAATGAGTTGATTCTTTTTCCTACCTTCTTCAAATTTGATCTAGTTTATTTTAAGATTTATAAAAAAAATAATTCAAACAACTTTTTGGTTATGTTTTTGAAATATGTGTTAATTCAAATATATTTTCAAATAGGATTTTTGGGAGAGAGAAGAAACTTTCAAAAGTTTGGAAAGCACCCTGCCTTTCCACACATTGAAGGCAAGCATTCTGAACCCCGGCATAATAATTTTTGGAGTGATCATTGATGCATTTATAACTCCACCGCATTTCGAAGGACTTGTTATTTCATGTGATATGATCATATGCATGGGTGTTACTGATTTCCATGCTGTTGGTAATGGACACACTTGTGATGATAATCACCCTCATGAGCTTGACATGCATACCGGCAGGAACCCGGGAAAACCTCTGCCTTGGGTAGGTATGAGTTTGTCACCGGTCTCCGTCGGGACGGTTCTGTCTGGTATGGCATGGTAGGGTGATATGAGTGGTGACTCTGTTTGATGAAATATATTTGTTATACTAATCATGCAGGGAATACTTGAACCTCCTGAGTCGACCGTAGATCAAGTCTTGTTCCAGTAACCCCCATACTTGTTTCGTACTACCACTCGTCTCTACAGCAAGTAGAGTACGGTTCAGTAAGTTGTCAACCTCTTTCTAGCACACACCGTACAGAGAGGCCATGGTGGAAGATACCGGTTGTAACTGGTAGGCAGGCCACCTGGTCCGGGAGCATGGGTGTTTCCGGTTGGGACCGAGAGGGGAGGACACCCCTTAGAGCGCGCGATATAAATTTGATCCCATGCTACGCGAGGTTGTAGCCTCCCCACTTAGAGTTTGCTTAACAGGTGTCGTGGGTGATTCCAGGCACGTGTGTGATAAGCTGGTGTGTGCTAGTTAGGTGTGTTTTCAACAAAAAGACCGTAGATGGAATTAGTCCCGATGGACTAAAGAAATCCGTTACTCGTGGGTAAAGAGTACACCCTCTGCAGAGAATAAACCTATTCGAATAGCCGTGTCCATGGTTAAGGATTACAGTCTGGGATGGGTCAGGTGTCGGTCTTAGTGTCGGTCTTCGGAGGTGAAACGGTTAACCAGAAATGGAATTACTACTCGTGACTTGTGATGTCGATGATTATTATTATTATTGACTAACCCGTGATATTATTACCGAGTATCTCTGGGATGGTTCTACCTCCGGGATATTCATTATGATTATTTCTTTTAAAGCCCTTTATGTGGTGTCGCTCAGACGCCCGACTGTGGCATTTCTTTTAAAGCCCTTTATGTGGTGTCGCTCAGACGCCCGACTGTGGCATTTCTTTTAAAGCCCTTTATGTGGCGCCGCTCAGACGCCCGACTGTGGCATTTCTTTTAAAGCCCTTTATGTGGCGTCGCTCAGACGCCCGACTGTGGCATTTCTTTTAAAGCCCTTTAGGTGGCGTCGCTCAGACGCCCGACTGTGGCATTGCTTGTTATTTGTTTTCATAAGTTTTTATACTACCATGTTATTGCAGTTTTATGAATAACTTGCTTGCACACATCAGAGTTTCATTCATCTATTGTGACTGACGTCATGAGCATAAAAAAAATATTTTTGGCACATCATTGTTATATTATACCTGTGTTCATAATGTTTGCGAGTACATTCAAAGTACTCACTGGCTTGTCCCTGGCTATTGTCTTGGCCAGATTTTCCTGCACGGAGAGGAGTGACGTGATGACAGCCCGGAACCTAAGCAATGGAGATAGCAGCCTCGCGAAGATAGGAGTTAACCTGGTCAGCTGTTCCTGTGGGAATTGGAGTCCCATAGACACTGATGATCCACAAACCGCTTCCGCCATCAACCACTAGAAACCATTTGTTGTACTCACAGGCCAGAATGGTCTTGTACTGCATATTTTGTATGTTGCTTGGAATTTCTGTATCAAGTTGGAGCCTCATCAGCTAACAGTAATCCTGGGGCTGATGAGCACGACGGTCTTTTCTGGAAATTTATTTCCCGGAAAGTCGGCCGCGACAGGGACATTGATCTTAAGCATGTTCGCACCGAAAAACAATTAGTGGACATTTTCACTAAACCTCTTGATGAGAAAGTGTTTTGTAGGTTGAGAGGAGAAGTGAATATCATTGATGCTTCAAACTTGGAGTAGGAACTCCATTTGATACATGCAAGACATGTGCCCATGACTAATCCTTGATATTTTTTCTTATGATGGAAATCTTACATCTTGGATATATTTGCATCTTGCATGTCATCTAACCTTTGTAGGAATTTGGAGGAATCTAAATCTATGAGATTGCAACACACTCACATATTGAGCAATCTCAACATCTCCAAAGTCTCTACATAATGGTGGTTGAAGACAAGGAAGCACAAAACCATACACACATATCCTTTGACAAATTCTATGTTGAGTTTCATGATTGTCCTCTTGGATACACAAGTGCTCTTCCTTGCAACTAACCCATGTAGCAGGACGAACTCAAATTCCAAGTGGTGCTCCCAACTCTTGATGAGCTACATCAACCTTGAGCAACCCACACAAGTTCAACCACATGAACAATCAACACCATCACCCAAGGTATGTTTTTCCATCTTAGAGAGGCTTTACTCCAAGTCATGAGTTAAAGCAACTCGAGAAGATGTGAATACATCAAGATGCTTAAACGAAAAGTGGAAACCCCATTTTGAGCTTAAACGATGAGCATGACCTATGATCAAGTGATCTCACTTGACTCCTAAGTCAATATACTCTAACATAGGTGACTTTGTCGCCGACCAATTCTAGATGAAGTTCTCTCTCGCGTTGCTTTCTATGCTCTTGCATTTGTCTCTTGCATATTTGTTTCCCCTTTCAAAAAAACTTCATCTAGATTTCTTTTAAAGTTTCTTCTCGTTTACTGTCCGTTCTGCATTTCCTGCATCCAATTCATTGCAAATCATTCACATAATTCCTTGCAAATCCTTGTGAGATCTTACTTGTCTAGTGAGCTGAGGTGGCAAGTGTTTTCTCTGTGATGAAATCGGTTGCACTGGATTGTCATTTTTGGTCCCACCGAAACCTTTCGGTGCTACCGATCTCACTATAGGAAAAACAACCTGCCACTTATTTCTGTGATTCTTTTGATTCAGCTCCAGTCAATGAATCATGTCCTCTACCAGAATCACATTTTTCTTGCTGCTTTGAATTATGACTCAAGGACCAAACCCATGTGACAACAAATCCAGTAGATCCTTCTTGGAAATGGATGTCAAAGGGGGAGAGAGAGATCACATCAAAAGCTTTATCTATAGAGAGAGTTCACATCTACTTTATCATATCTCTAGGGGGAGAAAATACTCAAGGAAAGAGTAATCTTCAATGATCCCAGATGCTTGGTGTTCAAGAGGAGAGATGTTACATGTCTTCTAGAGGGGAAAGACATGTTCATATGTGCTAAATGGCTTTAGCTCAGTTCATTTACTTTCTTGAGCTCTAAGTTTCTGTTCCCTATCTTCTCCCAGTATCCCATGCTAGATTCAGGGGGAGCAAGACACTCAAGGGAAAGAAATTCTTTAAATTCCTTGCATAACTTTATCTTTGGGGACATGTCTAATCCAATGTGGTACTTGGTACTCACTCTCTACATGTCATCCCAGTCTTGGTATTCTTGTGGTTTCTTCTCGTTTGCTCTAGCTAGTAGATGCATCTATGTTATCTAACCTTATTTTCACAGGTTCACTCCATCCTAAGCCAACTCAATACCACAAGGTAAGTATATGCATCACAGTCATGTGTATGAGAAATTCTTGTTGATGTACATACTGTTTGCGAGGACTCATGAGCATGAAGGTACATTTTCCAAAATTCTTCACACTGATGCATATAGCCAAGATACATGTAACACATTGCCTACTCTGTCATGATTATGCATTCACATGCTCCTATTCCATATTTACATGATTGCATACATGTAGGGGGAGCCTATGCGTGTTACATGTCTTTTCCAAAGCTTTTACTTATTATTCACTATGTATATATCCTCTATCCAAAGCTTTGATGTATGTGGTCATCAATTACCAAAAAGGGGGAGATTGAAAGCACAGGTGCTCCCTAGGTGATTTGGTAATTAATGTCAACATATCTCTTGTTGGACTAACACTTTTACCTAGTATATTTTCAGACAAGTTCAACAATGAAGTGGCATGAACTAAAGGATGTGGAACCCCTTCAAGATGCTAAGGACAAAGGATTGGCTCAAGCTTCAAGTGCAAGACTCTACATTTTATATTTTAGTGATCCAAGATCACATTGAGTCTATAGGAAAAGCCAATACTATCAAGGAGGGATGAGGTGTTGCTTAATGAGTTTCTTGCTTCATAGTGCTTAGTGATATGATCCAAAACCCTCAACTACTTTCCCACATCCACATATGACCTAAACCTAAAGTCCAACTCGGCCCCACCGATTCTTTCTATCCGGCGCCACAGAGTTCAGATGTCATAGCCACTGCCACAGACCCTAGGCAAATCGGTCTCACCGATAGGGATCTTGGTCTCACCGAGATGGGATTGTAATCTCTCTGTGTATGTCTATTATCAAAATCGGTCTTACTGAGTTTGAGTAATCGGTCCTACCAAGATTACAATGTAAACTCTTTGTTTCCTTTTTGTAACATTTCGGTCCCACCGAGATGAGCGAATCGGTCACACCGAGTTTGCCTTACCAACTCTCTGGTTAGCTTATTACCAAAGTCGGTCTCACCGAGTTTGTGTAATAGGTCTCACCGAGATTACGTTATGCCCTAACCCTAACCATATCGGTCCTACCGAGTTGCATGTTGGCCCCATCGAAAACCCTAACGGTCACATTGTTTACTAAATCGGTCTAACCGAGTTTGTTGATTCGGTCCCACCGAGATTGGTAAATTGTGTGTAACTGTTAGATTTTGTGTGGAGGCTATATATACCCCTCCACCTCCTCCTCATTCGTGGAGAGAGCCATCAGAACAAAGCTACACTTCCAACTTACCATTTCTGTGAGAGAACCACCTACTCATGTGTTGAGACCAAGATATTCCATTCCTACCATATGAATCTTGATCTCTAGCCTTCCCCAAGTTGCTTTCCACTCAAATCTTCTTTCCACCAAATCCATATCCTGTGAGAGAGAGTTGAGTGTTGGGGAGACTATCATTTGAAGCACCAGAGCAAGGAGTTCATCATCAACACACCATTTGTTACTTCTTGGAGAGTGGTGTCTCCTAGATTGGTTAGGTGTCACTTGGGAGCCTCCGACAAGATTGTGGAGTTGAACCAAGAAGTTTGTAATGGAAAGGAGATCGCCTACTTCGTGAAGATCTACCGCTAGTGAGGCAAGTCCTTCATGGGCGATGACCATGGTGGGATAGACAAGGTTGCTTCTTCGTGGACCCTTCTTGGGTGGAGCCCTCCGTGGACTCGCGCAGCCGTTACCCTTCATGGGTTGAAGTCTCCATCAACGTCGATGTACGATAGCACCACCCATCGGAACCACGGCTCAAAAATCACCGTATCTCCAAATTGCGTTTGAAATCTCCAAACCCTTCTCTTCACATTCTTGCAAGTTGCATGCTTTATTTTCCGCTGCTCGTACACTATTTGCATGCTTGCTTGATATGGATTGTGATGTCACGACCGGATTTCTGGGTAATAAAATTCCAGAAAAAGACCGTCGTGCTCATCAGCCCCAGGATTACTGTTAGCTGATGAGGCTCCAACTTGATACAGAAATTCCAAGGAAAATACAGAATATGTAGTACAAGACCATTCCGGCCTGTGGGTACAACCAATGGTTTCTAGTGATTGATGGCGGAAGCGGGTTGTGAAACATCGGTGTCTGTGGGACTCCATTTCCCACGGGAACAGCTGACCAGGTTAAATTCCTATCTTCGCGAGGCTGCTATCTCCATTTGCGTGGGTTCCGGGGCTGGCATCGCGTCGCTCCTCTCCATGCAAGAAAAATCTGGCCAAGACAATAGCCAGGGACAAGCCAGTGAGTACTTTGAATGTACTCGCAAACATTATGAACACAGGTATAATATAACCATGATGTGCAAAAGAAATATTTTTATGCTCATGACGTCAGTCACAATAGATAGATGAACTATGATGCGTGCAAGCAAGTTATTTATAAAATTGCAATAACATGGTAGTATAAAAACTTATGAAACAAATAACAAGTAATGCCATAGTCGGGCGTCTGAGCGACGCCACCTAAAGGGCTTTAAAAGAAATGCCACAGTCGGGTGTCTGAGCGACGCCACATAAAGGGCTTTAAAAGAAATGCCACAGTCGGGCGTCTGAGCGACGCCACATAAAGGGCTTTAAAAGAAATGCCACAGTCGGGCGTCTGGGCGACACCACATAAAGGGCTTTAAAAGAAATGCCACAGTCGGGCGTCTGGGCGACACCACATAAAGGGCTTTAAAAGAAATGATCATAGTGAATATCCCGGAGGTAGAACCATCCTAGAGATATTTGGTAATAATATCACGGGTTAGTCAATAACAATAATAATCATAGATATCACAAGTCACGAGTAGAAATT